>NC_091283.1:501897450-502241950 GCF_032444005.1 Ranitomeya imitator | reverse complement strand
AAAATGTTGCAGTAATCCGCAAGTGCTAGTAAAAGATGTAAAAAACAGGGTATTTGGTTGATACGTTTTTTGCAAAAAATGTATACTAAGCTGCTCTACCAATCTTCACGGTATACCCTTATCAGAGCAGTCCTAACTAATGTATGCAATCCCTATCTGATGTATTTAAAAACCTGATCATCTGTATATAACCTGTGTGAACAGGGTTCAGAGAGGAAAAATCCATGTGTGCATACAGGGTAGAACAGCTTTTGTGCAGATAGCCCAAGAGGAGTGGTGGAACTCCCCAGTCTTGTAGACACAAGAGAACAATTATGGAAACAGGAACACATGGGCTACTTGCACAGTGAACAAGTCTGTATGATCATGTTCACACACCACCAAGAAACCTGAAGACACAAAAGAGAATAGTAAAACCAAAAACACTCAGTTTGAAAAAATGTTGCAGTAATCCGCAAGTGCTAGTAAAAGATGTAAAAAACAGGGTATTTGGTTGATACGTTTTTTGCAAAAAATGTATACTAAGCTGCTCTACCAATCTTCACGGTATACCCTTATCAGAGCAGTCCTAACTAATGTATGCAATCCCTATCTGATGTATTTAAAAACCTGATCATCTGTATATAACCTGTGTGAACAGGGTTCAGAGAGGAAAAATCCATGTGTGCATACAGGGTAGAACAGCTTTTGTGCAGATAGCCCAAGAGGAGTGGTGGAACTCCCCAGTCTTGTAGACACAAGAGAACAATTATGGAAACAGGAACACATGGGCTACTTGCACAGTGAACAAGTCTGTATGATCATGTTCACACACCACCAAGAAACCTGAAGACACAAAAGAGAATAGTAAAACCAAAAACACTCAGTTTGAAAAAATGTTGCAGTAATCCGCAAGTGCTAGTAAAAGATGTAAAAAACAGGGTATTTGGTTGATACGTTTTTTGCAAAAAATGTATACTAAGCTGCTCTACCAATCTTCACGGTATACCCTTATCAGAGCAGTCCTAACTAATGTATGCAATCCCTATCTGATGTATTTAAAAACCTGATCATCTGTATATAACCTGTGTGAACAGGGTTCAGAGAGGAAAAATCCATGTGTGCATACAGGGTAGAACAGCTTTTGTGCAGATAGCCCAAGAGGAGTGGTGGAACTCCCCAGTCTTGTAGACACAAGAGAACAATTATGGAAACAGGAACACATGGGCTACTTGCACAGTGAACAAGTCTGTATGATCATGTTCACACACCACCAAGAAACCTGAAGACACAAAAGAGAATAGTAAAACCAAAAACACTCAGTTTGAAAAAATGTTGCAGTAATCCGCAAGTGCTAGTAAAAGATGTAAAAAACAGGGTATTTGGTTGATACGTTTTTTGCAAAAAATGTATACTAAGCTGCTCTACCAATCTTCACGGTATACCCTTATCAGAGCAGTCCTAACTAATGTATGCAATCCCTATCTGATGTATTTAAAAACCTGATCATCTGTATATAACCTGTGTGAACAGGGTTCAGAGAGGAAAAATCCATGTGTGCATACAGGGTAGAACAGCTTTTGTGCAGATAGCCCAAGAGGAGTGGTGGAACTCCCCAGTCTTGTAGACACAAGAGAACAATTATGGAAACAGGAACACATGGGCTACTTGCACAGTGAACAAGTCTGTATGATCATGTTCACACACCACCAAGAAACCTGAAGACACAAAAGAGAATAGTAAAACCAAAAACACTCAGTTTGAAAAAATGTTGCAGTAATCCGCAAGTGCTAGTAAAAGATGTAAAAAACAGGGTATTTGGTTGATACGTTTTTTGCAAAAAATGTATACTAAGCTGCTCTACCAATCTTCACGGTATACCCTTATCAGAGCAGTCCTAACTAATGTATGCAATCCCTATCTGATGTATTTAAAAACCTGATCATCTGTATATAACCTGTGTGAACAGGGTTCAGAGAGGAAAAATCCATGTGTGCATACAGGGTAGAACAGCTTTTGTGCAGATAGCCCAAGAGGAGTGGTGGAACTCCCCAGTCTTGTAGACACAAGAGAACAATTATGGAAACAGGAACACATGGGCTACTTGCACAGTGAACAAGTCTGTATGATCATGTTCACACACCACCAAGAAACCTGAAGACACAAAAGAGAATAGTAAAACCAAAAACACTCAGTTTGAAAAAATGTTGCAGTAATCCGCAAGTGCTAGTAAAAGATGTAAAAAACAGGGTATTTGGTTGATACGTTTTTTGCAAAAAATGTATACTAAGCTGCTCTACCAATCTTCACGGTATACCCTTATCAGAGCAGTCCTAACTAATGTATGCAATCCCTATCTGATGTATTTAAAAACCTGATCATCTGTATATAACCTGTGTGAACAGGGTTCAGAGAGGAAAAATCCATGTGTGCATACAGGGTAGAACAGCTTTTGTGCAGATAGCCCAAGAGGAGTGGTGGAACTCCCCAGTCTTGTAGACACAAGAGAACAATTATGGAAACAGGAACACATGGGCTACTTGCACAGTGAACAAGTCTGTATGATCATGTTCACACACCACCAAGAAACCTGAAGACACAAAAGAGAATAGTAAAACCAAAAACACTCAGTTTGAAAAAATGTTGCAGTAATGCATACATTAGTTAGGACTGCTCTGATAAGGGTATACCGTGAAGATTGGTAGAGCAGCTTAGTATACATTTTTTGCAAAAAACGTATCAACCAAATACCCTGTTTTTTACATCTTTTACTAGCACTTGCGGATTACTGCAACATTTTTTCAAACTGAGTGTTTTTGGTTTTACTATTCTCTTTTGTGTCTTCAGGTTTCTTGGTGGTGTGTGAACATGATCATACAGACTTGTTCACTGTGCAAGTAGCCCATGTGTTCCAGTTTCCATAATTGTTCTCTTGTGTCTACAAGACTGGGGAGTTCCACCACTCCTCTTGGGCTATCTGCACAAAAGCTGTTCTACCCTGTATGCACACATGGATTTTTCCTCTCTGAACCCTGTTCACACAGGTTATATACAGATGATCAGGTTTTTAAATACATCAGATAGGGATTGCATACATTAGTTAGGACTGCTCTGATAAGGGTATACCGTGAAGATTGGTAGAGCAGCTTAGTATACATTTTTTGCAAAAAACGTATCAACCAAATACCCTGTTTTTTACATCTTTTACTAGCACTTGCGGATTACTGCAACATTTTTTCAAACTGAGTGTTTTTGGTTTTACTATTCTCTTTTGTGTCTTCAGGTTTCTTGGTGGTGTGTGAACATGATCATACAGACTTGTTCACTGTGCAAGTAGCCCATGTGTTCCTGTTTCCACAAGGGAAAAACCACTCTCTGTTGTTCTAAAGACTCCCATACGTATTAAATCAGGGTTGGCCGAATGCTCGCCTAAGCTGATGGTTAGCTTTCCCGCTCCCCACTCATCCAAGCACAAAGACTCAGCTTAGTTCTTGTGCTCTCCATAGGGAGAGCAGAGTAAAACCCCCTATAAACAGTATACACACACCGGATCGATAGCTGGGTCGACAGCTATCTCCCCCAACTCTACCATATACAGAATCGGTGGGCCGAGCGCTCCTGCGTTCCCTTTGAGAGCCGCTGCTAGACTCTACTGGTAGTGACTTCTCTCCATGGAGAACAGAAAGATCATCTGTTGGAAATCCAACGTGCCCCATCCTTCTCTTCCCCTCGACAACAATTGTTGGTGCAGTGTCCCTCATACACATTAGACTGCTGGCCAATCTACGCGTTTGGCTATCTTTAGTCCAATTCGTATGGGGCTTTAAGATGTTGACAGCAATGGCTTACCTGCCCCAGAACCAAAAGATCCGGCAATTCAATTCCGACTGCCCTATCTATCCTCCCCCAATATTTTTTGTTTGGGGTAGAGTCGGAGTGCCCCTGTACATACTAGATGGTCTGCTGATCATTCCGTTATTGTCAGGTTTGACCAAGTTTTATCTGATGTGTATGAGTTCTTTTAGAGGGGGAACTGTTAACAATAATAAACCGTTTTTTAATTGCGCATCTGGGCAGAGATTGTTCTTACAATGATTGTCCATCTTTTGGGGCACTTTTTGATTTAAGAGATTGCATGTGCAGCGCCCCAGAGATCTGGTCGTTGCAGTATGACACTCTGCCACTAAGGGGAGTGATGGTACGTCTGATGGCACTAAAGGAGTTCTCCTGACCAGGTATCACCAGAACACTTTACACTTCACACTCCGGCCACTAGGGGGAGCAAAAGGCTTTATTTATTGGGCCACTCCTCACACTGGTAAAACTAGGGGTTGGGGAGGAAGTTAGTGAGAAGCTGACTGGGTTGGATTCAGGCAACATCCCGTGGCAGGGGGTGTTGCAGGGAGAAGACACAGGGGGGTCCCTGTCAGGCGTGGGAACCTGGCAGGTGCCTAGCGAACAGAACGTAACGGAACCGCGCCTGCACTTCCTTGCGGCGGTATCCTAAGAAAGAGACACGAAGGGAAGGATATTGTGGAACAGTGTAAACGAGATCAACCACAAAGGAGAGCCAGTAGGAGTCGTGCCGTGAGACCGAGGCAACATCCTACTGAGGCGCGTAGCTGGTGGCCGGAACACCGCGGGAGTAACTGACTCTAGGCCTTACTTCGAACTCCGCAGGACAGTTAATTATAGGTTGGCTGTCTACCTTAAATTTCCTAAGAAGACATAGGGGGCAACAGTGGGAGAGGGGCGTCTCTAGGGTCCCGGAAGACCTCCAGGCCTTCCCGTCATACGGGTGCGTCCTAGCCAAAACATACTGGGGGACGAGAAACTAGCAACATCTGGAACTAAAGAGAGAGAGCTGTAGAGAACGACGAACGAGAACAGCAGTTGTGAGGACTATTCCGAATGCTCAGCAGGGTAGGACTACAACACACAGGCGCTAGTGGTAGGCAACGATTTCTATCTGCGAAGGAAACTCTGGAAGTGCCCATCGGACCGGCCGGTCTCTGATAGCCCTGTTAAAAGTGCTCTGGATTGAGGATCCTGAAGTCTACAGTAAAGAGGTAAAGAGACTGCAAACTTGTGTCCTCGTTATTGCCTGCACCTCACACCATCACCATCCACCTTACTGGGAAGCCCTGGGGACATACTTCACCTGTGGGAAGGTATACCATCCAGCTGCCATTCCATCACCCCAGTGGACCCCACAGCAGCGTCGGTCACCCTGACCGAACACCACAGGTGGCGTCACGAACCCCTGACAGAATGCACCACCTTTACTGGACGCCCCTTAGCAGGGTCGCGGACCGGGTCTAGCCACCGTGACAGCCTGAGAACCGAACCAGAGAGGCCCGGTACCGAGAACTCGTGGCCCTGTGTCTGGGGGCAATCCAACTTGGCGTCACGAACAGGATCATACTTAAGCTTGAGAAGCAGGTCATGTGTGCCTTGGAATTGTGATTGAAACGTGTTTGAACTGTGATTTATTGCAAAGACTGGGTATTGCTATCTGCCGCAAGATTCCCGCCAAAACCGCCGCCATTACCACGCCACGAGGAGCGCAGGAGAAGGAGGGCATGCCATGGGAGGAGACTATCAAAGTGGCGCCAGAAGTGCTGACCTCCGATTACTGTTGCGGGCGGATGATCTGCCCCAAAGCAGAGGAGAACCGCCCCCTGACTTGCAGCGGCGGGAACCAAGACAAGAATGAGCCACTCCCCCAGGAAATGGAGGAGCAGCGTGTGAGTGCCATGCAGACCCTGGAGAGGGGATAACGACCAGAGGGTGCCCGAACGACGAAGGAGCGATCCTGGCCTGTCCCCGTCAGCCGGAGGTAGACCGGAACTCGAATCTGCCGCGGCTGGAGGGCGCGGATTTCTTGGAGCCGCGGGCGGAGGAGCAGAGTCAGCCTATCCCGAGCGTGGAGCCAGCCGATGTGAAGCAATGGAGATCGGAGCCGTCACTGAGGGCCGCACCGGGAGAACCACGGTCCGAGCTGCAGCCGACTCCAGCGTCCTCATCAATGGAACCGATTGGCATCGGTGGAACCACATCAGACGGAGGTATGGAAAACGCCCCTGCCCTCCTGATCGATGTGGCTCCCGTGACCGCTCCCCGTCCTGACAGCGACCAACTCCCTGCTCCTGAGCTGGCGGTTATAGCCCCCGGCACCATGGAGAAGCTGGTGCCCCCGCTACCGACGACTATGGGGATACCACTAGATGTAAGCTCAGAGGGGGTGATCTTCCAGTCGGACACCCCAAGGATTGGGCCAGACGGAACTAGGCAGGAGGGCCTCAGCATCGCTGCGCTCACTTGGGAACAATATAAACAATGCCTAATTTTACACTGGATTCTAAACAGCAAGAGCAGAGGAAGAGGATTCAAAGATCCTCCAAAAATAGAAAAAAACAGCAAAACGAGGCAGACATGCTTACCTGCCTAGGCCTCTAAACAAATGCACTATCAGGATGCAGTGGACCCATGTGTAGTCTCCATCTAACCACATGGGTCCACTGCATCCTGATAGTGCATTTGTTTAGAGGCCTAGGCAGGTAAGCATGTCTGCCTCGTTTTGCTGTTTTTGCCTAATTTTACACTGGAAAGACCGAAAAGAGACAAAACAAAGTGACCCACCGAAAGTACAAGGACCAAAAAAAGAACACAGTAAAGGTATTCTGGTAAAGCGGGGAACTGTGCTAGCCTTTCACCCAAAGCGGGGTTGGGGCTATATACAGGAACCGGGGCTACCGACGGAAATCTTCTTTGCTAGCTACAATGTGAAGGCCCCGCGCCGCGATAGAGATGACGGACAGCTGCTACACAGAGGGGACCAGGTGACGTACACCCACCATCGGAGTGCGCAAGGTTGGTGCGCTCGAAATGTCTACCGATGCGAGCCGGTAATGGCGCCACCTGCTGTCCTGACGACGACTAACCCCGATTTGACGAACTCCACCCCTGTCACCACAGTGTGCATTATCGCCGCTACTGAACTTGCAACCAAAGCTGACATTCGGATCCAGACACTGGGTGACCTGGCCGCACCTGAGAGACGAAACCACAACACTGACACCGCATCAGGCGAGAACACGGAACCAGGGCTTCCACGGCCGGCAAGTGTTCGTTACCGATGGATGCCTTGCAACCTATTATATAACTAAACCTCGAAGACCCGAATATGTACATAGTTAACTGTTTCTTGCTGCTGCTTAAAACCCGTCCAGTGTTAACTCCTAGGGATCCCTTTGTTTACCCGGGATCCCTCTTCATTTTGTTTGTTCACTATTGTTTTCAAAGACTGCCGGATCATGGACGGTGAATGATTCAAAACTGTTTTTGTATATAGTTTGCACCTTCTTAAAGGTGCTCCCTACTGGTTTTACAAGTGAAAGAAGACTTTGCGAAGACAATGCTTCTGGACATGACGCAAAAGGTCTTGCTTTCAGTGGACTTGCAGAGAGAGAGAGAATCTGCACTATCTCCTGGAGACTTGGGTCCCTCTTAAAGGGAATGTTTACATGATTGTTTTAATAAAAGTTGAAACCTTAATAATGTTGAAATTTAGAAAGTTTGATAATGCTGATAGAGACTGAGGACAGGAAAGCTTGAAAGTGAACCCGTAGGGGTTAGAGAGAGAGTCCTCCTGAGAACTGTAGAAAGATGGTCGGCACAATGACAGGCCCAGCCAAGGAGCTAGGCGGTCCTGCATTGGGGAAGTTAGAACAGAAAGAAAAGTTGAGTTATTTATATAGTATTTTAAAGTAGGCCTTTAGTGGGTTCAGCTTATACGCCCTTAAAGGAAAAGGTTAAATTATTGTTCAAAGTTTGCACTTGGTAGAATACCCGGCTGGGTACTGAGAGTTATTTATAGTCAACATGTTATTTAAAAATATTTAATTTTGTTTGTAACGTTCAAGTGTCCTCACCTCCCATAAAGGGAAGCATTGTTCTATTTACTTGTTTTAGCATTTCAAAATTTTGTATGTCTTTTGCTGCTATGTATTGTTGTTCTTCTTCCCAGTCCAGGAGTACTGGATTTAACCGGGGGGGAGTGCAACGCCCCAGAGATCTGGTTGTTGCAGTATGACACTCTGCCACTAAGGGGAGTGATGGTACGTCTGATGGCACTAAAGGAGTTCTCCTGACCAGGTATCACCAGAACACTTTACACTTCACACTCCGGTCACTAGGGTGAGCAAAAGGCTTTATTTATTGGGCCACTCCTCACACTGGTAAAACTAGGGGTTGGGGAGGAAGTTAGTGAGAAGCTGACTGGGTTGGATTCAGGCAACATCCCGTGGCAGGGGGTGTTGCAGGGAGAAGACACAGGGGGGTCCCTGTCAGGCGTGGGAACCTGGCAGGTGCCTAGCGAACAGAACGTAACGGAACCGCGCCTGCACTTCCTTGCGGCGGTATCCTAAGAAAGAGACACGAAGGGAAGGATATTGTGGAACAGTGTAAACGAGATCAAGCACAAAGGAGAGCCAGTAGGAGTCGTGCCGTGAGACCGAGGCAACATCCTACTGAGGCGCGTAGCCGGAGGCCGTAACACCGCGGGAGTAACTGACTCTAGGCCTTACTTCGAACTCCGCAGGACAGTTAATTATAGGTTGGCTGTCTATCTTAAATTTCCTAAGAAGACAGGGTGCAACAGTGGGAGAGGGGCGTCTCTAGGGTCCCAGAAGACCTCCAGGCCTTCCCGTCATACGGGTGCGTCCCAGCCAAAACATACTGGGGGACGAGAAACTAACAACATCTGGAACTAAAGAGAGAGAGCTGTAGAGAACGACGAACGAGAACAGCAGTTGTGAGGACTATTCCGAATGCTCAGCAGGGTAGGACTACCACACACAGGCGCTAGTGGTAGGCAATGATTTCCATCTGAGAAGGAAACTCTGGAAGTGCCGATCGGACCGGCCTGTCTCTGATAGCCCTGTTAAACGTGCTCTGGATTGAGGATCCTGAAGTCTACAGTAAAGAGGTAAAGAAACTGCAACCTTGTGTCTTCGTTATTGCCTGCACCTCACACCATCACCATCCACCTTACTGGGAAGCCCTGGGGACATACTTCACCTGTGGGAAGGTATACCATCCAGCTGCCATTCCATCACGCCAGTGGACCTCACAGCAGCGTCGGTCACCCTGACCGAACACCACAGGTAGCTTCACGAACCCCTGACAGAATGCACCACCTTTACTGGACGCCCCTTAGCAGGGTCGCGGACCGGGTCTAGCCACCGTGACAGCCTGAGAACCGAACCAGAGAGGCCCGGTACCGAGAACTCGTGGCCCTGTGTCTGGGGGCGATCCACATGTATATTGGGCTTAAAATGATTTTTGCAATTGGGTTTTATTAAAAATGTTTGTGCTGTTCATTGTCTGCAACTTCCATGTTGTACTGTTTATTGCTGGCTGGAGAATGAGTGAACTGAGATTCCATCAGTTGGACCACTATGATTGTCTGACACGGAGTTTGTAACTCTTTTATCCAACTTTTTCTTAGCTCCTCTAATCTGTTTTATGACCACAGATCAAAGAGATTGGCCATTATTTTTTATTGATGGTCTATCCTTAGGATAGGGTTATTAATATCTGATCGGCAACCCATGCAACCTTGCCGATCAGCTGTTACCGGCAGTGCCTGGAAGTCCTCAGATACTGTTGAGACCCAGTAACTCCATCAATTCTATAGTGGCCGTGGCTGGGTACTACAGATTCACCACCTATTCAAGTGAGAAGGGGGGTGGAACTGATCACTATAGTTTTGATGGAGCTGTTTTTCAAATATCTTTATTAACAATTTTTAAAACATTAATAATGCATTTGTAATATACTAAAATGCAACGTCTGTACGAAAGAAAGACTGGAGAAGGGAGGGGAGTGGAAAGGGAAAACTGGGAGAAAGGAGGGTATAGGGGAATAATAACAAAAAAACAAATCACACAGATAAGCAATAATCTTGCTTTTTGGGCTACTGACCTGGGTAGGCCAGAAAATTGCCCTAAAAGAACATATAACTTTTTTCATTTAAATACTCGTCTTAATAGTTTTGATGGAGCTGTTGTGTTCCGGCAGTCCAGTTTCAGCCGATCAGATGTTGACAGCCTAGCCTAAGGATAGGCCATCAATGAAAAAGTAGTGGTAAGCCCTTTTAAAATTGACCGTGCAGGAAAACAAAGAGCCACTAAAAGCCAAACGGTGAAAAATGTTCCACAAAACCGAATTGCAGAAATGATTTGCAGCACTAAATAATAATGCATGCATATATACATGCAAGTAAAGAAGAAATAAAAATATACCCAAAGGTGGCCAATGGGTTATCAACACTTTGCAAGAATCTACAACAGCCAGCTTGCCTCTACAATCTGCGACTGTTGGACATGCTGCCTGTTGTATCTTTGCCACTGCTGAAGAGTCACTGTATAGAAACCATGCCGGTATGGGGGTTCTTACTGTAGCCCAGTGTTGTCCACCAGAAGAAGCAAGGAAACCGACAGGCTGACAAAGTGTTAAGGCAATGTTTATAAAGGTACCTTCACACATAACGATATTGTTAACGATATCGTTGCTATTTGTGACGTAGCAACGATATCGTTAATGAAATCGTTATGTGTGACAGCGACCAACGATCAGGCCCCTGCTGGGAGATCGTTGGTCGCTGAATAAAGTCCAGAACTTTATTTGGTCGCTGGACTCCCTGGAGACATCGCTGGATCGGCGTGTGTGACACCGATCCAGCGATGTCTTCACTGGTAACCAGGGTAAACATCGGGTAACTAAGCGCAGGGCCGCGCTTAGTAACCCGATGTTTACCCTGGTTACCATGCTAAAAGTAAAAAAAAAAAAACAGTACATACTTACCTACAGCTGTCTGTCCTCCAGCGCTGTGCTCTGCACTCCTCCTGTACTGGCTGTGAGCCGGAAAGCAGAGCGGTGACGTCACCGCTCTGCTTTCCGGCTCCCAGACAGTACAGGAGGAGAGCAGAGAAGCAGAGCGCAGCGCTGGAGGACAGACGGCTGTAGGTAAGTATGTACTGTTTGTTTTTTTTTACTTTTAGCATGGTAACCAGGGTAAACATCGGGTTACTAAGCGCGGCCCTGCGCTTAGTTACCCGATGTTTACCCTGGTTACCGGCATCGTTGGTCGCTGGAGAGCGGTCTGTGTGACAGCTCTCCAGCGACCAAACAGCGACGCTGCAGCGATTCGGATCGTTGTCGGTATCGCTGCAGCGTCGCTAAATGTGAAGGGGCCTTAAGACATATATCACCTGCGGGTTTTTCCTAAAATCTAGGTCTGGAGCTGAATCACAGATTTCTGTTGCACTAAGGTCAGCGGATCCTCACACTGATCATCGTCATTTAATGGAGCTAATCTGTAGTTTTTCTGTGCTGAATTCACCACAATTAGGTGTTGCAAATTTCAGCTTTCAGCAGAATCGCTCAGCACTCAGACCTCAGACATTGAGGATGAATTAACTGTTTTACTTGGGATATACAGCAACCATAATCATTACATGGCGGATAAAAGAACAAAACTGGCATTAACAAAACCTGAGAGGTCATGCAATACAGTCCAGAGAGAAACCACACACATATCACAGCGCCATCTGCTGTTTGCTTAGCACAGTCCCTCAAATATAAGCCTGCAGCTGTTGTGTACTCATACATCAGGAACATGTTAGTGGAATTTAAGTACATTCTGTCAGCATTTAGCTATGGAATCTGAGCCTAAAAATCCTGACAGCACAATATGTGGACATAACTTGAACAATATTTTACTACCATCTGAGCAGGTCAGGGCAGACACCTTCTATAATGCCCTGAGACGTTCTCAACAAGAACACCAGAGTACTCATCCATCTCAGACATACTGATATTGTACATCATCCACAGCTGCTCAGTACATCACAGTATATCCATAGGTCAACACCTTACAGTATAATGTAGCGCTGCCCCAACACTAGGGGGCGCCATTTCTCATACCTCTTGATGATGTGAAGTAAGATCTTGTATTTCTTCTTCCTTATCTTTAATTGTCATTTTGAAAGCCAAGATGTTCAGTGTAAATTCATCCATTATTGTTTTCAGGACTCGATTTTTCTGTATAATCTGCTCCTTTATAGAAGCCTCTCTGGAAAAGCTGTAAAAAAGACATTACGTATCTGTAATTGTCACAAAACTGGAGTTTGGTGCGAGTTGCTTAACTTTATAGCTTGCTTTTTGATTGCTTTAAAAAAATGAACGTATTATTTTGTGTGATTGTCCGATGCTGTCAGAGCAGCTTTAAGGCATCAATTCTTCTAGGCGCACTTGTGCAAAGTCTTTTAAGGGACTCACCACGGAGGTTGTTCCAGACATCTTGGAGAAATAACCACAGATCTTCTGTGGATGTTGGCCTGTGCAAAACCTTCTGTCTCTTCATGTAATCACAGACAGACTTGTTAATGTTATGATCAGGGCTCTGTGGGGGCCATATCAATGACTAAAAGTCATGTAAATGTTTTTCATTATACAGTATTCCACAGCACTTAGATAGGTGCCACTTGTATTATATTGTAAATCAATGTATTGTAAATCAATTATAAGCTGTTGCAAAATTGTAAAAATGTTTTTTACTATTCTTAGGATACGTAACAGCTTACCTTTCTTTAAAATGAGCGAGGTCCATATTATAATTGTCAATTTCCAAAGAGGTGTTTGCATTTTCTGCAATCAGTTTAGAGATCTGTTGGTAGAACATAACATGATGATGTAGCATAGGGCTCTCATTTATCATATTCATGTGCAGTTTTAGTGATCAGATTTAATATTTCCATACTTTGACCTCTATTAGTGCCTTGTGTGTGAATAGGGACGTACAATGGAGCCTACATATCACAATTTTACAAGTGATTCTGTCATGCATTGTTTCATGTACTTGGCTGGATTATGACTCTGGATTTATTAGTATGATACTGATTTGAAGATCAAAATTGCCCCATTTAGAGAGGCTGCTTCTGGCTTTAGTTTGTGGGTCAGGGAGCTGAAATAGTTAATGAGATGGGGAATAAGAATAGGTGTAGGTGCGTATTTCTTGTAGTAGCCATCAGAGAAGCTGCCTGGGTCTGGTTTTTTGTTTCATTTTAATTGGCAGATAGCTGTTTCTGGTTGGGTGCGAGATATGGCCTGATTTAGGAGTCTAGGGACTGAGGGCTGGGAGAGAAATAGAGTTAGGGCTCATTTCCACTTGAGAGAAAAAAAACGGTACGATTTATGGACCGAAAAAACGGAGGTAAATCATGCGATTGTCATGCGAGTGTCATACGATTTTTTATCGCAACATCCATATGACATCCGTATTGCTGTCCGATTTTTACGCATCGGTGTCCTTTGAAAAGCCAGCAAATCAGTGCTATGTACAGTAACATCACACTGACAGATTAGAATAGAAAAGATAGAATAGATATATACACATAGAATAGGTATATATGCATATATATATGTCATTGAGACACCTATATATATATTTATATTTAATGCAGCGCTAGATAGCAGAAAAGCTGGTAATTCAATTGCCGGCTTTTGCTATCTCCTTCACAAACCCGACAGGATATGAGACATGGTTTACATACAGTAAACCATTTCATATCCCTTATTTTATTACATATTCATGACTACTAATGTAAGAAGTGTCTTTGTGTAAAATTTGGTGGCTCTAGCTGTTAAAATAAAGGGTTAAATCACGGAAAAAATTGGCATGGGCTCCCGCGCAATTTTCTCCGCCAGAGTGGGAAAGTCGGTGACTGAGGGCAGATATTAATAGCCTGAAGCGGGTGCTGTGTGGCGGCCATTGTTGCTGTGGCTTTGTGCTGGTGGGGCGGCGCGGTCTGGAGTCGTGGGGACTCAGTCTTGCAGCATGGTGCTGTGGGGCAACAGGCCGTCCGCCCTGCTGGTGCGTGGCCGCTGTGGCGGTGGGCGCCGCATGGCTCCGCTCCATTAGGGCGTTAGGACCCACTACGAGGTTTGCCGTGACGGGGCAGTGGGCTTCATACAGTCTGATCAGAATGTTAAACTGAAAACCTCATATTCAGTTATATTAATTTTTTGCCTAGCGGCTTTAGATCAACGTATGATTTTGGGATGTGCGGTTCATGCTCTTTTTTTTCTTTTTTGCAAAGCATGTGCTAGTCTTCTTCTTGGACCAGCACTCCTCCCATTTGGCTCAGGTGATTTTAATCAGCAGGAGACTGCAAAGTTAGGGGTCTAGCCCATTTTGGCTCTCACTGAAGAGCTAGAGGAAGGTGAGTTTAAGTGCTCCTTTCATTTTGGTGTTGGTGCTGTGTGGCGGCCATTGTTGCTGTGGCTTTGTGCTGGTGGGGCGGCGCGGTCTGGAGTCGTGGGGACTCAGTCTTGCAGCATGGTGCTGTGGGGCAACAGGCCGTCCGCCCTGCTGGTGCGTGGCCGCTGTGGCGGTGGGCGCCGCACGGCTCCGCTCCGTTAGGGCGTTAGGACCCACTACGATGTTTGCCGTGACGGGGCAGTGGGCTTCATACAGTCTGATCAGAATGTTAAACTGAAAACCTCATATTCAGTTATATTAATTTTTTGCCTAGCGGCTTTAGATCAACGTATGATTTTGGGATGTGCGGTTCATGCTCTTTTTTTTCTTTTTTGCAAAGCATGTGCTAGTCTTCTTCTTGGACCAGCACTCCTCCCATTTGGCTCAGGTGATTTTAATCAGCAGGAGACTGCAAAGTTAGGGGTCTAGCCCATTTTGGCTCTCACTGAAGAGCTAGAGGAAGGTGAGTTTAAGTGCTCCTTTCATTTTGGTGTTGGTGCTGTGTGGCGGCCATTGTTGCTGTGGCTTTGTGCTGGTGGGGCGGCGCGGTCTGGAGTCGTGGGGACTCAGTCTTGCAGCATGGTGCTGTGGGGCAACAGGCCGTCCGCCCTGCTGGTGCGTGGCCGCTGTGGCGGTGGGCGCCGCACGGCTCCGCTCCGTTAGGGCGTTAGGACCCACTACGAGGTTTGCCGTGACGGGGCAGTGGGCTTCATACAGTCTGATCAGAATGTTAAACTGAAAACCTCATATTCAGTTATATTAATTTTTTGCCTAGCGGCTTTAGATCAACGTATGATTTTGGGATGTGCGGTTCATGCTCTTTTTTTTCTTTTTTGCAAAGCATATATATATTTATATTTAATGCAGCGCTAGATAGCAGAAAAGCTGGTAATTCAATTGCCGGCTTTTGCTATCTCCTTCACAAACCCGACAGGATATGAGACATGGTTTACATACAGTAAACCATTTCATATCCCTTATTTTATTACATATTCATGACTACTAATGTAAGAAGTGTCTTTGTGTAAAATTTGGTGGCTCTAGCTGTTAAAATAAAGGGTTAAATCACGGAAAAAATTGGCATGGGCTCCCGCGCAATTTTCTCCGCCAGAGTGGGAAAGTCGGTGACTGAGGGCAGATATTAATAGCCTGAAGCGGGTCCATGGTTATTGGCCCCCCTGGCTAAAACATCTGCCCCCAGCCACCCCAGAAAAGGCACATCTGGAAGATGCGCCTATTCTGGCACTTGGCCACTCTCTTCCCACTCCTGAGTAGTGGTGGGATATGGGGTAATAAAGGGTTAATATCACCTTGCTATTGTAAGGTGACATTAAGCCAGGTTAATAATGGAGAGGTGTCAATAAGACACCTATCCATTATTAATCCAATACTAGTAAATGGTTAATAAAACACACACACATTAGGAAAAAAGTATTTTAATGAAATAAAGATACAGGGTGTTGTAATAGTTTATTATACTCTCAATACAATTGAAGACCCTTGTCACCTGAAACAAAGTTAAAATAAAAAATCAACAATATCCCAAACTTTTCCGCCATTCAGTCTTGTCCCACGCTGTAAATCCATCTGAAGGGGTTAAATAATTTTACAGCCAGGAGCCTGCTAATGCAGCTGTGCTCCTGCCTGTAAAATCTGGGGAATGAATGGAATGCAGGGGAACGTAGCTACCTAGACTTGCGGTGCTGTGCCCCCTGCTGGTATAAACTCATATGAACTCCAGCATGGGAATTTTTCTGAATATTGAGTCTCCAGTGATGCTCATTTCAGGGGCTGTTCTGTCCTTGCTCTGCCTCTGCGGTGTCTCCCCTGCGCACAGCATACTCTGCATCTGCGGTTTCACTATACCTGGCAGAGACCAGTGACGTCATCTGAGTGGGTGGCGCTGGCCTCCTGCATGCCGGGTATAGTGACACCGCTATGCTGCCGGCTTATTACTATTCATAAGCCGACAACAGAGCGGATGCTGTGCACAGGGGACAGAGCGAGGACAGCACTGTGCATAGGGGAGACAGCGGACAGCACAGCCCCTGAACGTCACTGTTGACGCACCATCTCAGGGAGGGGGCAAGGGCTGCGGCAGTGACTGCAGCCCCTGCCCCCTTATGACACTTTGAGTATCCCAGCATGCACTGGTGATATTCAAACTACCGTAATCATCATCAGGTAGGAAATTAAAAAAATTACAATAGTTGTTAGACAGTGCAGTTAGGGAATGGTCTTCAGGCTATGTGCCCACATTGAGCTTTTTTAGCATTTTTAAGTGTTTTTGCGGCGTTTTTCCGTTGCGGAAACGCTTAAAAAAATGCTTACATAAAACATCTCATTATTTTTATGCATTCGGCAATTGTTGTGCCCATGCTGCGTTTTTTTTCCGCAGCGAAAAAGCATTGCGGAAAAAAACGCAGCATGTTCATTAATTTTGCGGAAAATCAGCGATTTTGCCACCACAGAATTGTATTTGGACCATTGGAAAAAGACACAAAAAAATGCGAAAAAACGCGACAAATCCGTGATAAAAACCGCTAATAAGACGCAAAAAAAAACGATAGAAAAAGGCAAGCGAATTTCCTGCCAAGAGAGTCCGGTTTTGATCAAGAAAATTCTGCATACTTTCTGCAACATGGGCACATAGCCTTAAAGCAAGTACTGTATATTAGAAAATAACTTAGATTATGGGACTAAATAATGTAGATAGGTTGTTAGGAGCAAAATTACTTTGTCTTCGGGCTGCCTCTTTAAAGAAAGTATTTAGCGTCTGCTGGTTGTCAGAGGGAGGATTGTTGTATAGTTGTTTAACGTGTTGTTGAAATAGGCGGGTCTGCCTTGTTGCTTTTTGTTATACTTTACTTCTGTGATGTTTAAAAACATTTCAATAAAATCTTATTTTTCATAAAAAAAATGAAATTAAAATCTCACCCCTCCCCCCCCCAAAAAAAAACTTGTCCCATTTAAGTAAATGGGTCTGCAAGAAAAAAAAAAACAGGACACAGATAACAACAATATTGCATCCGTGTGCTGCCTGTTTTTCACATAATGTATATGAAGAGAATCATGGGAAGCCTCAATCGTTTTTTTTATCTCAAAACCAAAGAAATGAGCCGGAGCACAAGTTAGTATATGTGAGATATGTAAGTGCAGCGCTCCAGAGTCCTGGTTCGTTGCAGTAATGTTGTTCTTCCACCAGGGGGAGTGATGTTACGTCTGAAGGCAATGAAGGAGATCTGCTGTCCAGGTATCACAGCCACACACACTTCACACGCCAGTCCATTAGTGGGAGCTAAGGGTACTATCTATTAGGCCTCTCCTCACATAGGGTAAAACTGGAGGGTTGGTTAGGAAGTTAGTCAGTATCAGAAGGAGGAGAGGAGAGTTCCTGGCTGGGGACCGATGAGGAAAGGTCTCCCGGTCGAGCTGGCTGGGGTAATCCCTGGTCAGATCCAGACTGAAGTCTGAGGAGAAAGGAAAGAAGGACACGGAGCTGCGCCTGCAACCCATGCGGCAGCATCCTAAGAAAGGACAAGAAAGGAATTGTGCTGTAGTGAGTGAGAAAAGAAGTCATAGCAACAGGAGTGAAACATCAGTGGGAGACCAGCTAGAAGCAGGCTGCCTCCATCTGAAGCGCAGATCCAGTGGCCAGAATACCGAGGGAGTAAAGAGCTCTATGCCGTTACTTCAGGCAGGGCAGTTGATTCCAAGTTGGCTGTCCGACCTTTATACCTAAGAAGACACAGTGGCAACTTGTGGGGGTCGGGGCATCTCTAGTGTCCCTATAAACAAGACTCAGCCATCAGTCATACGGGTTTTGTCCTATCCGTTCCATCTGGGGGACAGAGAGAGAAGTAACAACAGTGAGGACCTTATGGTAGCTTATGCAAGTAGGGACCTACTACGTTACTGTGCGCAAGGGGAAGGCTGTAGAATTCCTCCTGGATAAGAGGACTCTGGATTTGTCTTCAGACCGGCCGGACTCTGTCTACCCTGTGGTCCCTACTCTGGACTGTGGATGCTGAACCTCCAGTAAATGGTAAAGAGACTGCAACCCTGTGTCCTCGTTATTCACTGCAACTCACACCATCCACCATCTACACTCTGGGAAGCCCTGGGGACATACTACACCCGTGGGAAGGTATACCCTCTAGCTGCCATAACATCACCCCAGCGGACACCTAAGCAGCGTCGGTCACCCTGACCGAATACCACAAGTGGCGTCACGAACATTATCCCTTTAAAGACCTCCCAATTCCCAACAGACGTTCCCCTAGGGCCACGGACCGGGTCAGGCCACCGTGACATCCCATTCCCCGAACCGAAGGACCCGGCTCCGAGTACCCCACAGCCCTTGGGGGCGATCCATAAGAGCATGTTCACACTGTGGCCATTTCACTGCCAAAACCCAAGAAAAACAAAACAAAATGAGAATATACCCTGTAGTAAATAAATGAGTAAATAGTAATAGTACACATAAATGATACAGGTTTACTTAGTTAAAAGAGTATTTTTGATTAAAAATGCATGAAAGCCATCCCACCCAAGGTGTACCTAATCGAGATCGTCCTATCCCTAGTATTAAAACCTTACTCTGTTCTGTGTCAGCTGTCCTTTTACACGTTTTGATCAAAAACATTGTTAACTAAGTACCATATATTATTTATGTGTGCTATTACTATTTACTCATTTACTTACTGCTCATTTTGTGTTTTTTCCTTCTTGGGTTTTATTAGTTTTTCTCCTAATTGGAGAACAACAGATGACATACAGATGGTAAATAAAGCAGATGAATATTGGGTCCAGCCCACTGATGAACATTAGTTCATTTTTTTGGAATATGAGAAAAAAATGATGTGTGAATCCTGCCTAAAAGTTCTATATGGATCCAAAAGCCTACATCTTCAATGAGCTTTTTATAGAAAAGTCTTCTTATGTAGCATATCATTTTTTTTTTTGCCCCCGCTTAGACACAAGCGCCTGGTATGTCTGCTACCTCTTTACCGCCTAAAATTACAGGCCTGGTTAAACATCTAATTGGAATGGATAGACTAATTTTAATTATATGAAGATAGATTTACCTAATATAGCCTGGCCATTTCAGTGCATTTAAATAACTCTCTTAAGGGAGTTGTTCCAAGTTTGTATATCTACAAGATAAAAGATACCTTCTGTAATGACACTGCCTTGTGTTGTAGAGAGGCAGACTAAGGGGGCACTAACGGGAGTGCAGGGAGAGGGAGGAATGAGGCACACAGTGCACACAGGACCAGAACCAGTCAGGTCACATGATCACTGCAGGAGCGATGGGGTGGAGCTACTGCACAAGAACAGAGGGTCTACCAAAAACGCAGGACACAGAGTACTAAAACAGATTCATACTCAAAGGACAAGCCAAGGGACAGGAGCGAGGTACAAGGGGCAAAACAGCAGATTAGTCAGAGACAAGCCAAGGGGTCAGAAAGCCAAGACAGACAGAGACATACCAAGCAGAAAATAGGGGCACTAGTCAGGGGCAAACCAGGTCATACACAGCAACGCACACACGCACAGAGGCACAACGATTAAAGATGAATAACCTGGGTCAGCTATCTCAGACTGAGTAGACGGAAGTATAACCGACTCAGAACCTCGGAACTACCAGCATTAAAAAGCCACCCCAGAACCAAAGAAAGGCGGACTAATTTAACCCAGACCTGACCAGGAAGGAGCCAGAACCAGTCCATCTAGAGTCAAGGCACCTTCTGATTACTGGTGGTCTAACCACTGGGACCTCCACCTATCCTGAGAACAGGCCTTGAACAGTCTCTTCTGAGTGTAGTGGTGGTAGAGCATGTGCATCTATGCTCTATTTATTCTCTATGGGGTTACCGAAAATGGCTGATTAAAAGGCTCAGATATCTCAGGTAGTCTAGTAGGGAATGAATGTAGCTAAGGACCGCATGCTCAAATGCTGCTCCAATCAGACAGGATTGCTGAGAGGCTTGTTTTTGGAATTGGTTTGCATCCCAGTAGCTGGACACCCTAGTAAACAATAAGTTATTTCCTACTGTGTCAATAGGAGATAACTTCTAAACTTGATACATCCCCAAACTGCACTTCAGTGTTACCATAGGGACCTTGAATTTCATTCACTTCTGTATCATACTTGCTTACAGCCCTGGTTTTTCTGGGATAATCTCAAAATCCGGACAGACATTAAGCAAAGCACCACCCAAAAGTAGGCACTAGGAGGAATCTCTGGACATTCATGGCGAGGAAGTCTAAATTTCCAGAATTTACCATTCTAAATGTTGGTAAGTTTGCTTTGTGTACGTGTTAATGGACTTGATTATCAACAGCTATGATGTAAAAAATAAGTATAAATGGAGATGTGTCCATATGACAGCTCTGAACCACCTGAGGACACAGTAAAACTAGAGAAACATCACTAAATGCACCAAGCAGACATTTTTTCAGCACAGTGATGGGATTTATACTGGATTAAAGGGAAAGCTCCGACTCCCCAAGTTCACTGACAATAGACTGCATTAATCATATACATGCAATCAATGATCTCTGATATTTACATATTCCAGTAAGGTAATTACATCTCGAATTACCAGTATGAAATGTGTCATAGATCAGTGTAGTAATTACCGATTAATGACTCTCTGATTGTAATATATGTACGAGTAATGCCAGCATTTTGCAATAGTCCACAACTCCTCAGGACACTTTTACAGATTATTGTTTGTCTTGCTTTGTTAAACGCAGAGATAATGATCAGTAAAAAATCATTAGTGAATCACTTACTAATTATTAAGTCAGTTGGCTGGCACCAGTGCCATGATTTCAGCTGGAAGGTGTGACATTTTAGTGCCATCAACTTGGAAACAATAAATGTGTAGTATACCCATCAAAGCTAAGCTTAAAATGGTTCTCTGATAATAGAAAAAATAAACAGTGAAAATGTCATTAGAAATACATTTCAACATACTTTTAATTAGAAAATCATGCTTGTTTTGTCTTTGGGAGGTAACTGTAGTATGAGCACCATCTTATTACGCTGACAGAATCCTGCTCTGGAAGGTCAATAGGACAGGAGCCTCGGAGCATGTGTAGTTGAAACCTGTCCTTCCCCTCATTTGTAGGAAGATGTGATCTAATACTGGAGATAGCTGGGGTCCTGAGGTAAGAAGAGGCAGCTCACACTGCTGTCCACCTTTTCTTCCTGATCTAATACTGGAGGTACCAAGGGTGCTGAGGTAAGAAGAGGCTGCTCTCAGTGCTGTCCACATGCCTATCTGATTTATTACAGGAGATATTAGGCATCTGAGGTAAGAAGAGGCTGCTCACACTGTTGTCCACCATGTCTATCTGATCTAATACTGGAGGTACCAAGGGTGCTGAGGTAAGAAGAGGCTGCTCACACTACTGTCCACCATGTCTATCTGATCTAATACTGGAGGTACCAAGGGTGCTGAGGTAAGAAGAGGCTGCTCACACTGCTGTCCACAATGTCTATCTGATCTAATACTGGAGGTACCAAGGGAGGTGGGGTAAGAAGAGTCTACTCACACTGTTGCCCACCATTTCTATCTGACCTAACGTTGGAGGTGCCAAGGGTGATGAGGTTAGAAGAGGCTGCTCACACTGTTGTCCATCCTGGTCTTTCTATTTATTACTGAAGATGTTCAAAGGTGCTGAAAGAGTAAGAGCCTGCTCACACTGCTTTCAACCATGTCCTTCTGAATGTTGAGGATCTGCTGTGACCTGGAAATAGCTTATACCACATACTGTCAATCTCCAGGTCACAGCAGTGTAGATGCCCATGGCATGCGCTCATAGACACCTGTCCTATTAATAGTCTAGAGCAGGTTTCTGACTGTGTAACAAGATGGCAGCCTTATTCACATACTAGGAAGTGATTACATCCCTTAACAAAATGAATGTTTTGCTAATTAAAGGAATTAAAGGTGTTTATAAATCTTTTTAATGGCATTTTCTTGTTTTTTCTATCTTTTTTTCTCTTCCCAATTAAACTCTAGGTGGAGCCCACCATTGTTTATCATACATGAATGCTCACCAGCCAGTACACATCTCAGTTGGACACTGCCGTCCCAAAATGATGCCCAAACCCAAGCTATCGGCTGATTGCTCTGTATCTGACTTCTTCATCTCCAGTGCAAGTATATGCCTGAAGAAGATACCAGAAGCCACATGGTGATTATTGACTCTAATGTGGATAATATAGTGTAGTTTCGAGTGGTGGACCACACTCCATCAGGAATATTGGTCCTGTTACTGTTTGAATTTACATACAGCTGTTGATCAGAGGGGAAAACATCATTATTAGGCCAGGTTCACATGACACTATAAAAAATTGTTTGAGTTTTATCCAGAAAACTCCACTATTTTTTTCCACTTGTCATCCGTGTATAGTCCATACACATACACATTTTTTTCTATACAGCAGCAGCTATTAATAATTTACAAGACTGTTTATAGTTTCCTATGTTACACAATCATAATATATCTGTAAAATCAGATGCTGTGCACTGGCTCCCTATGACGTCTGATATTTTTTTTACAAACTCATAGACCTGAATGGTCGAGTCTTATCCAACACAAGGAAAAAGCTTGTGCACACTGCAATTTTCTTTTCACATGCAGATTTGGTCAGTGGAAAAAAAAATGCTCATCTACTCAACCCCATTGAATAACACTGGTCTAAGCACTCGGATCGAAAATATGGTTCTGTGAACATGCCCTAACGGGTATTGGAAAATGTTACCATTGGAACAGACTACTCATGGGTGATATATTAGTTGGAGGAAATCCAAATGGCCCAGCAACCCATTAGGTCAATATAGTCTTGATGATTTGCTGAACTATAGACTACAGGGACGCTCTAAATCTTTACAATGTAAGTATTCAGGAAATTAATCCTGACATAGGTTTAAAGGAACCTGTCATGTAAAATAACACTATTGACCTGTAGATATAAGGTTACCCTGCACATTAATAACACACTGTGAGGCGCCCGTACTGAGAGCCCACTGCCAGGAGGAAATTAAATTTATTCCTCCCGGCAGAGTTTGGCGTTCAGTTGCAAGGGTGGTGTCGGCACAGTTCTGTAACTCGCTCAGCATTAGGGCTGGCTGTCAGTCAATGGCGAGGGGCGAGGTTACGGCTGCAGCGCTCTATACACAGAATGGGGTCTGAAACCAGTCCAGCTCCACCCCTATGACTGAACACCAAACTCTGCCGAGAGGAAAAAAGTTCATTTCCTCCCGATAGCGGGGCTCTCAGTGCAGGCGCCGCCCTGTGTGAGAATGCTATTAACCTTCATATTAACTTCATATCTGCAGATTGATAGGATTAATTTGCATAAGAGGTTTAAAAGGGACTCTGTCAGCACAGAATGACTGTTCAAACCAAGTACAGGCGCTCGTTGCTTAATGGCGGTACCAATCATTTGTATGCACTTTCCCGCCTGCGTGTATTCCATCTATCTCCACCCTTCTATGGCTCTATGAAGCCAGAGCTGATAATAAAAGAAGAGAGGAGTGAGGGGGTGGAGATTAAGGGAAAACAATCAAGTGGGAAAGTGGAGTTAAAGAGGTTTTCCTATGAAGAAAAGTACATTTTAATTAACAGATCTTGAAATAATATTAAGTTCCACAACTGTTTAAAAAAAAAAGTTCCTGTGCTGAGATAATCTTAGAAATGTGCCCCTGCTGTGCATTGTGTAATGGCCGTGTCTGACCATGATTATACCACAGCTCCTGGTCAAGGAGGGGAGCAAAAAACTATATAGATAGGACAGCACGGTATCTCGGCTGATTATTTCTTTGAGATAAAATATTGATTAAAAACAGGCAATTAAATGTTTTACCTCACAGAATCAGCTGTCACCTCGTGGTATAATGTCTGTATCCTCTCTTTGGTGTCCTCCCCTGCCCAGGAGCTGTGGTATGATCAGACCATGTTCCTGTACGGTCAGACACGGCCATTACACAGTACACAGCAGGGGCACATTTATAAGATTATCTCAACACAGGAAAAAAATTTTAAAACACATTCAATTGTGGAAATTATTATTATTCCAAGATCTATTGATTAAAATATATTTTTGTTCATGGGAAAACCCCTTTAAATGATTGGCCCCACCAGAATGCACCAGAGTGGCGGGACTCAGTTTGAACAGTCATTCTGTGCTGAGTACCTTTAACCCCTTAACGAAGTTGGGTGTAATAATACGCCCATGTTGCACTCCCTCCCTTTGATGTGGGCTCCATCAGTGAGCCCACGTCTTTCCCAGCTCATCTCAGCTGTTTTGAAAAGCTGACATGTGCCCAGAATAGCCATGGGTGGAATCATGATCCACCCACGGATATTAACCCGTTAAATGCTGCTGTCAAACACTGACCCTGACATTTAACATGTACTTCTGGCAGTCGCGCCAGAAATCCACCCATCGGTGACCCCCGTCACGTGATCACGGGTAACCGTTGGGTTGGCATGACAACCTGAGGTCTCCTGCAGACCTCTATGGTTGTCACTGCCGGATTGCTATGAGCTCTGCCGTTTGTTGGTGCTCATAGCAAGTGAGGTATTCTGCTACATCTGATCATGGCCTGGGGTTATGGCATCTTCTAGTCTCCCATGGAGACTATTGAAGCATGCCAAAAGTAAAAAAAAAAAAACATTTAAAAAAAATAAATAAATAAAAAAATATAAAAGTTCAAATCACCCCCCTTTCGCCCAATTCAAAATAAAACAATAAAAAATCTAAATTACTCATATTTGGTATCGCCGCATTTTGAATCGCCTGATTTATCAATAAGAAAAGGATTAACCTGATCGCTAAACAGCGTAGCAAGAAAAAAGGTCAAAACCCCAGAATTACTTTTTTTGGTCAACGCGACATTACATTAAAATGCAATAACGGGCGATCAAAAGATCCTATCTGCACCAAAATGGTATAATTAAAAACAACAGCTTGGCGTGCAACAAATAAGCTCTCACCCGACCTGAGATCACAAAAAATGGAGATGCTATGGGTATCGGAATATGGCTCAATTTATTTTTTTATTTTTTTACAAAGTTTGGATTTTTTTTTTCACCAGTTAGATAAAAAATAACCTAGACATGTTTGGTGTCTATGAACTCGTAATGACCTAGAGAATCATGATGGCAGATCAGTTTTAGCATTTAGCGAACCTAGTAAAAAAGCAAAACAAAAAACAAGTGTGGGATTGCACTTTTTTTGCAATTTCACCGCACTTGGAATTTTTTTCCCGTTTTCCAGTACGAGATATGTTATAACCAATGGTGTCGTTCAAAAGTACAACTCGTCCCACAAAAAACAAGCCCCCCACATGGCCATATTGATGGAAAAGTATAAAAGTTATGGCTCTGGGAAAGAAGGGAGCGAAAAACGAAAACACAAAACCGAAAATACCTCCGGTCATGAAGGGGTTAAGGTTCTATTTAATATTGATCTTAAAATTTTAACATGACCAGAACCATGTAATACTCACAGACTGGATGAGATCTTGGCTTTCTTTTTTCTTCTTTTCCCAGGCAGAAGTGTGTGGTTCACTTGTCATTACCTGCCTCTCAATTTTTTTGTGCAGTGCAATATTTGACTGTTCCAGGAGATAACAATGCTTCATGAAATCAGCAAGTCTGTCATTGAGCTGTCTCATTGTCTTCTTTTGATCAGTTGATGGGAAACCATTCTCTGTTGACATGATGACAAACTATTTCAATCTGAAATTCAGATAATTCAGAGAAAAAAAATGAAAGAATAGGAAATAAAGTGTTTATTTAGTTGTTTAATTCAGAAATATTTCCTTGTATCCTATTATGGAATGTCTTCTGCTCAGAAGATTGGTTAGAGAGCGTCTGTCCCTCTAGAGAACCTGTCCTTTTCTGCATTACACATACAAGCCATTGACTTGAATAGACATTACATAATGCTTCTTTTCTACTGCGGTGACCCTACAGGAAAAAAAAAATTTTGCTTCAAAATTTTCCTACAGCTTACTGCAGATCCCTGGGTTCTCAACAGAGGTGACACTTTGTAATCAGCTTATTGCCAATGGTCCTTTCTAAAGGTGGCCAAACACCTGCTTGACCAGCCAGAATATGGTAGATCAATTCTCCATTGGATCATTTGTACAAACTGTTGCATAGTTTCGTCGCAGAAGAAACTTGTGAGAGTAGATTATAAAGGGTAATTCAACTTTTGTCTACACAGAACATGACGTACATGCATCAGCTTCTTAATACAGCATAACAGGAAGTCTAAAGGATCTTTTTACCAGAGAGAAAGTGAAGCCAAAGTACAACAAGTATATGCGTTACATTCAACTAAGCATATAACAGTAACATAGCCATCTACTGTCAGAAAAGTACCGTACTACCCGTACTTCAACATTCCAGACATAGCTGGCAGATAAAAAAGTGCAATACTCTTATACTATGCGACAAGTGGCTTTCTGAATTGTTCGATCATGCTACACATCTAAATTCAATCATTCACTGCTGAAATTTTACATCCAGGCAGATCAAATTTTTGGCAAAAAAAGTCTGCCTTCAGTCACCACTAACAATCATTAACGTAAAATTATCAAATCAAAATGGTCAAAATCACTAATTTTGGTTGATTTTCATCTTATGTGTAAAGGCAGCTTAAATTCTTACCATACAGCATTCTGTGCACAATCATTATATGAAGCAGGCTCAGGAGCTGAGCCCGCTCCTTGTAGTGCTGTGTTACAAAGTTGTCACCCGACAGTAGCTTATGTGATCTTAGTTAGCGAACTCCTATTGCTTCAGTTTAACCTCTTAAATGTTGCTGTCAAAAGTGACCATGGTATTTTAAAGGCTTCCAACATGGGGGCCATCACTGACAACCATCGCCATCCAGCGCAATATGACTGCACATTGAAGACTCTAGTGTCTGCCTTCTTAGAACTTCTGTTGCAGGAGTTCATAGGAAATCAACAATTTCACAATGCTCTGCAATATTATATATTGCAGCATATTGAATAGGTGATCAAGTGAGCTCAGGTTCAAGTCCCCAATGGGGACAATTAAGAAATGTAATACAGAACATAAAAATATTAATTTTAGTATATTCATGTACATATATAGATGTCTATTATATTATATAGAGTCATTACAAACAGAGTGATCTATTTCAAGTGTTTATTTCTGTTAATGTTGATGATTAAGGCTTACAGCCAATGAAAATCCAAAAGTCATTATCTCAGTAAATTAGAATACTTTATAACCTGTTTTGTCCATTCTGCAAATGCCTGGGCATGTTCCTGATGAGGCAGCGGATGTAGTCCTGAAGGACCTCCTACCAGATATGGATTAAAGCATCGGTCAACTCCTGGACAGTCTGTTGTGCAACGTGAACAAGACATGATGGTGGATAGAACAAGACATGATGTCCCAGATGTGCTCAATTGGATTCAGGCCTGGTGAACGAGCAGACCAGTCTATAGTATCAATGCCTTCCTCATGCAGGAACTGGTGACACACTTCAGCCACATGAGGTCTAGCATTGTCATGCATCAGAAGGAATCCAGGGACAACCACACCAGCATATGGTCTCACAATGGTCCTGAGAATCTCATTCTGGTACCTAATGGCAGTCAGGCTGCCTCTGGCGAGCACATTTAGGGCTGTGTGGTCTTCCAAAGAAATGCCTCCCCACACCATTACTGACCCACTGCCATGCTGGAGGATGCTGCAGGCAGCAGAATGCTCTTTACGGCATCTCCAGACTCTGACATGTCTGTCACATGTGCTCGGTGTGAACCTGCTTGCATCTGTGAAGAACAGAGGGTACCAATGTCGAATTTTGGTGTTCTCTGGCAAATGCCAGTCGCTCTGCACGGTGTTGGGCATTAAGCACAACACCCACTTGTGGACTTTGGGCCCCCATACCACCTGTTAGGACTGGCGGAACGCACCAAGACAGATGATATAGATGCGTTCGCAGTCCGGGGTCCACCATGCAGGTGAAAACCTGCTGCTAGCAATTTGCAGACTATATCGCGGTACACTAAAGTATACACGCGTGGGTTAACCTCACCCAGCGTGAAAGAAGCAATCCTGTTGAGTCACAGGACCGCGGTACCGCACCTAAAGCGCGAGCAAGTAGTCAGCGAACTCAACCCCAACTAGGATTGAAGTCCGATTAGACCCTTGCTGGCACAACACCGCAACTGGGTGTGTAAGGAAACTGAACAACAATATTAAGGCACAAGAGTGCATGCGGTGCCGCACTGACGAACGCCACTAACCACCCAGGCTTGGGTAAGGAAAGCACAGAGGAAGTGCACGGCACCGTACTGGCGGTCACAGCAACTGGACGCTGTAATGTGTGATTAGTGCTGTAGGATAAGTCGGGCGCTAGATAGCAACCATACACCTTCTGCGAACAGACATTCAATAGGGTAGGGGTATCCAAGGACGACTTGCACTCACAACATACACACATTAGCAATTGTAAGACAATACCTGCGCATGGCCGTGCGGTCATGCGCAGTTTATATAGCTGCAGCACAGGAAGTGGCCACAGCACCTTTGCCCTTCCAAGACCTGCCAAGAGGACCAATGGAATGTGCTGCAGAGCCTGAGCACATGACCCTCGATCTCCAACGGGAGATCTTACCCTGGGCATGCTCAGTACGTGCAGACAAGGACTTAGTCCCAGAGAAGTCCGCTCGCTGCTGACCAGCACTGACTTTAATGGCAGAGACTGGAGAAGCAGCAGTAACTCTCAGAACAGAGTGAGAATGAGCAAGACGCTGGGACCGACATCTTTGCTGAGCAGACTCCACTGCGGCTGGACAAGAATGGGAGACCGCAGCGGAGGTGGCTCGAGATTCCCCCTGTGCAGAAGCGGGAACTCGACCCCCAACACCACCCTTATGGAGTCTGTTTCTGACAGTTTGAGCAGACACATGGTTGTTAGTGGCCTGCTGGAGGTCATTTTGCAGGGCTCTGCTACTGCTCCTCCTAGGTACGATCATGCTGCAGGGTTGTTGCCCTCCTACTGCCCCCTTCATGTCTCCTGGTGTTCTGGCCTGTCTCCTGGTATCTGTCCATGCTCTAGGTACTGTTCTCACACAGCTACCCTCCTTAGTGTCACATTGATATGCCATCCTGGATGAGCTGCACTACCTGAATAACTTCTGTGGGTTCTAGACACCATCTCATGATACTGTGTAGTTCCTTTAGGGGTGAGAGCAATTACAAATTGTAAAAGTGACCAAAACAACAGACAAAAGCCATGAGAACAGAGAAATGGTCTGTCGTCACCCCCTGCAGAATCTGTCCTTTATAGGGGTTGTCTAATTGCCTATCATTTCCACATGTTGTCCATTCCATGTGCCCAACAGCAGGAGAAAATTGATTCACAGTCAGTGTCGCTTCATAACTGGACAGTTTGATTTCACAGAAGTGTGATTAACTTGGAGTTACATTGTGTTGTATAAGTGTTCCCTTTATTTTTTGAGCAGCAGAATATAAAAGTTTAGATCAACAGCACCCTTTTAGCTAAACGTATATGGCGAAATGTTGAAAAATAAAACTATAAAAATATTTATCTCCTAAAGCAGGGGTCCCCAACTCCAGTCCTCAAGGCCCACCAACATGTTATGTTTTCAGGATTTCCTTAGTTTTGCCCAGGTAATAATTGCATCACCTGTGCAATGCAAAGGAAATCCTGAAAACATGACCTGTTGGTGGGCCTTGAGGACTGGAGTTGGGGAATCCTGTCCTAAAGTGAACACTGATTTATCAATTGCCCTAAATGCCACAAGACGTTATTAAAACACGGTATGCACCCCAAAATGGTATCAATAAAAAATACAGCTTAACATGCAAAAAATCCCTCATATCGCCCCATTGACAGAAGAATAAAAACAATGGTTGAATTTATGTATACAGTGTTTTGTATGAATAAAATAGTGTCTTTTATCCCACTTCTGGACTAACTCTACATTCTATGGGAGTGAGGGTACCAATTTAGCATCTTTTTTCTGCAATTCAATTCTAAAAAACAGTGGAAAATGTAACGAAAACAAGAATGCAATCATTCGTATATCTCTTATAGACATAGTTTAGTTAGACAAACTGTGATTATAGGCAATGATCTCTGGAAGTATTCCTGAGCTCATGCAGTGATTTGCATGACCTGATCATGCCTTATTTTAATTCAGTGCCACCTGAGGGCCAAAGATCCAACATTGACCATCAGTCTTGTTTACATGGATTTCTCCAGAATCTCTGAATATTATTATATTATGTGTTGTAAATGGTATGATATTCAAAGTCTTTGTAATTTTACTTTGAGGAACATTTTTTTATATTGCTCCACAATTTTTTGGGACAATTGTTCGCAGACAGAATGTTAGATTTGGAAGGGACCTCACGGATCATCTTGTCCAACCACTTGCTCAATGCAGTGCAGGATTCACTAAACCATCGCAGACAGATGTCTGTCCAGTCTCTGAAGACTATTATTGAAGGAGAACTCACCACCTCTCGCAGCAGTGAGTTTCCCTCATTGATCACCCTCACTGTCAAAAAGTTTTTTCTAATATCTGATCTGTATCTTCTCACTGTCAGTTTCATTCCAGCGTCTTACTTATGGTTTTGTAGCCCATTCCAGCTTTGTGCAGATCTATGATCTTGCCCTTGACATCCTTATAAAGCTCTTTGGTCTTGCCCATGTTGTAGAGGTTAGAGTCTGACTGATTGAGTCTGTGGACAGGGTGGACAGGAGTCTTTTATAAAGGTGATTATGTAAGACAGCTCTTTAATGTAGGTAACGAGTTGATTAGGAGCGTCTAACTGGTCTGGCCAGAACTCTTAAGGGTTGGTAGGGGATCAAATACTTATTTCTCACTGCAAATAAATTTATATAATTTATACAATGTGATTTTCTGGATTTTATTTTTGATATTCCATGTCTCAATGTTAAAATTAACCTACCCTTAAAATTATAGACAGTTCATGTCTTTGTCAATGGGCAAACTTACAAAATCAGCAAGGAATCAAATATTTATTTCCCCCACTGTAGTTTTATATATATACTAGCTATTGAACCCGTTCTACGCCCGGGTGGCGAGCATTTATATTGGTATATGGTCCCCATCCTGTCATGTGCTGCTCCCATCCTGCGCCCCCGTTTTAATCAGTGATGGCAACAGACACTGTGGCGGTATTGAGTCGAAAGTGGCTGCCTTGCTCCACAGATGTGTGTTATATATTCTTTAGAAAGTTACTTGGTAGCTTTGCTGACGTATTGTATAGTGTAGATATTCTTACACATGCTCCTAATATCTGTAACGAAATCATTAATGTGGACAGAAATGCCACGACATCGTGAGAGGGCTGGTTCGTAACATTGCGTTATTGGAAATCTTTCCTATCTTGGTGGCGGTTCATTTGTGGAAGCATGAATTCCATAACAGGCGCATTCGTTTTAACTGTGATTATATGGGGGTGGTGTGTGCAGTTAATGGACTCACAGCGTCGTCACCGCCCGTGTTGCGGGTTCTCCGACGATTGGTTCTATCCTGTCTGGAGTTGAATTCACAGGTTACGGCGACTCATGTGCCTGGGGTGCGTAATTCAATAGCTGACTCTCTTTCTCGTTTCCAGTTTGAGCGTTTTCGGTCCTTGGCTCCGGAAGCAGAGACCGTCGGTTTGGATTGCCCTGTGGACCTTTGGCTTGTGGCATCCGGGACGCCGAAGATTTGATAAAGTCGTTGTTGGCTCCTAAAACATGGGAGGCTTATCAGGCCGTTTGGTTGTCTTGGGAAGGGGTGTTGGCATGTTGCTCGGGTGTAGGTGATTCCGATGAACAGCTGGGTGTTTTGTTGTCCTGGCTGAGTCGTGGGTTTTTGAAAGGTTGGTCATGAACGAAGGTATCGCGCTTGCTGGCTGCTCTGGCGTTTGGTTTTAAGTTGAGGGGGCAGCGTGATTTGTCCAAAGTGTTTTTGATGAGGCAGGCGGAAAAAGGCTTCCGTAGACAATATGGTAGGTTGGATTCACGGCGTCCCGTGTCTTTTGTGATGTTGGAGTGGTTGGGTGAGGTGTTGAGGGCTTGTTGTGGGTCGGTTTTTGAGCATTGTCTGTTCAGTTTGGCTTTTTCTTTTGCATTTTTTGGTGCAATGAGAATCGGTGAGCTGGTGTCCCGTAACAGGAAAGTGACGGGGGGGAATTTTGGCGCGGGATGCACTCTTGTCCGAAGGGCGTGTTGAGTTTTGGTTGCGTCTACTCTTCATTTCGGATTGGGGCGGCAACGGATGCGGCCGCTGGAGGTTTGGATTCTGAGGTTATCAAGCGTATTGGCAGATGGAAGTCGAATAGATACCGCAGTTATGTTAGGTGTTAAGTGGGGTGTGATCGGGTCATCTGGCGATGTCGTTTGTTCTGGTTAATTTTAGGTTTTCGCTGTGGGATTTGAATGATTGTGTTTGTATTTTTCAGGTTCCTTGCCGCTTTTAGTGTGGATTTTCATCCATTCCTATGTACACTGGGGAGCCCTGCGAGCTGATGTACGGTCGGAGGGTAGACAACTTGGTTTCGATCAGTCAGTGGCGGTGGTCCGGTGGATTGGCTTTAGGGGCATGGCCTGGAACAGGTTATTGAAGGAAATTCATGCTGCGGTAATTTTGGATAAGTCGCCAGATATTTTGGTGTTACATGTGGGAGGTAATGATTTGGGGATGCGCCTCTTTAGAGAATTAATTAAGGGTATAAAGCAGGACTTGTTGCGGTTGTGGCTTTTATATCCTGGATTATCGGTGGTTTGGTCAGAGATTGTACCACAAAAATGTTGGAGGAATATGCGGTCTTTGGATAAAATCAACAAGGCCAGGATAAAAGTTAACAGAGCCGTGTCTGCTTTTCTGGCCAGGAATGGTGGTGTTGCCGTGAGGCATTTTGAATTGGAGAAGGGGGATGGGGCATTTTGGCTGGCATACGGGGTGCATTTGAATGCGGTTGGGATTGATTTTTGGGTGCTTGGTCTGCAGGAAGGTGTGGAGAAGGCAATAGTGTTTCGTTGTGGTAGGGTCTCGGATTTTTGCGGTATTCAAAGTCCATCGTTGTGGTGGCTGGGTGGAGTCCTTGGAGTTGGTGGAAATTTGGTTGGGGATCCATTGGCTTATGGCTCCTCTGTATTTAGTGGCAAACTTGTTTTGGATCTGGTGACTTGGGGGGAGGTTCCGGCAGGGGTGGTCGGTTCCCCGGGAATTTTAGCGTGAACAGTGAACCCGCTGGGGTTTTTGGTGCTCCCGAGCCAGATGGTAACGGCTGGGAGTAATTTTGGTTTTGATAATGTTCACGCTATGCTGTGTTTTGATCACCAGATTCCTGGGAGCTTCAAGGACTCCTCCTAGTTTAAAGTTATTGGATGTATATTTCATCTATGTTTTGTTTATGTTAAATAAAAGGCTGCTGTGGCCGATATTATTCCAAAGAATTTGTTGTACGTAGTTTTTATTTAAGGTCAGGGGCATGCGGCATGGGGAATGTCATCAGGGGTGGGGGTTGGTTAGGTTCTCTTACCCCAACTGCTCGACATTACCAAGGTCAAGTAATGGCCGGAGCTGAGCCGCCCCTCTCCCCGCAGCGTAAGGGTAGGACATCATGACCAATGGATGGAGGGAGGGGTTAGGGTTAATAGGAGGGGGCTTAAGGGGAATTAAGAAAGTTAACTGGTGGTGGGGGTGTGGCCTGGTCTGTTCCCGCTCTCTGAGTAACGGGTGTCCCGCCCTCCCACCTTAATTGTTTGCGGTTTTTAAGGTGGTGGCGTTTTGGTCTTGATGGTGTTTTTATGTAATCAAGGGTCATTGTGGCCGTGGTGGCTGGGTGGAGTCCTTGGAGTTGGTGGAAATTGGGATGGGGGATCCATTGGCTTATGGCTCCTCTGTATTAAGTGGTAAACTTGTTTTGGATCTGGTGACTTGGGGGGAGGTTCCGGCAGGGGTGGTCGGTTCCCCGGGAATTTTAGCGTGAACAGTGAACCCGCTGGGGTTTTTGGTGCTCCCGAGCCAGGTGGTAACGGCTGGGAGTAATTTTGGTTTTGATAACGTTCACGCTATGCTGTGTTTTGATCACCAGATTCCTGGGAGCTCCAAGGACTCCTCCTAGTTTAAAGTTATTGGATGCATATTTCATCTATGTTTTGTTTATGTTAAATAAAAGGCTGCTGTGGCCGGTATTATTCCAAAGAATTTGTTGTACGTAGTTTTTATTTAACGTCAGGGGCATGCGGCATGGGGAATGTCATCGGGGTGGGGGTTGGTTAGGTTCTCTTACCCCAACTGCTCGACATTACCAGGGTCATGAGTGTCATAGACGTGCATTGAGAAAATATAATAAGTGACCTTCGCTCTACACAAAAGATATCACGTGATCTGGAAGCATACCTTTGAGGTCACATGACAATAGAGAAGACCGAAGCAACGCTGAAAATTACAGAAGACAACGACCGATTAATGATAACTAAACTCACTAATTTTGAGTTCACTGGATGATCATCTAATGTGAGGGGAGAACACCGACTATTTACTGAAATATTTGGGAATTGACCATGTCTTATCCTTTCATTCCTACTGGAGAAAACCCACTGTGACTTCTGTCTGGCAGCTTCATACTCCATTTTCCCCATGGAAAACATTGGTCGGAATAGCGGTTGGTCGAACAAGCACTATCTAAATTATATGGGTGCAGTATGTTTACAGGTACCATATAGTCACTGGCGGACACAGTCTGAAAAGGGCCCCTGTGCAAGAACAATATTATGGGCCCTTTGCAGCCTGAGAACTCCTAAAAATGCAAAATTGCACTTGCTTTGGAGCGAGAAATGGGCCCCCTTACTTCTTGGGCCCCTGTGCGGCCGCACAGGTTGCACCAATGGTATGTCCGCCCCTGCATATAGTGTTATATCAGTTTTTGCTGTATTTGCATTTCCTTAGATATGGTATATGCATAAATACTATATAGATAGCTTAAAAACACAAAAACACTTCACACACTCAAATCATACTTGAACATAAAATATTAGCTCAGTTGACGACTTGTAGATGAATTCCCTTTAGAAAATATTTGCTCAATCATTAATCTACCATCATGCTGGAAGTCTCCTTGATAATTTGTCTCCAAACAGATCTCTGTAATGTACAGAAGCTATTACTCACTTCTCTAAAAAAAAAAAAGAATAAAAAACTAAAAATCACAAATAACTATACTAAGCCTATTTTGAGCAAATTGTATATAGCCAGTTCAGATGGGGTGTATTCAAATTCACGGAAGTCCATAATGTAATATGATGTGGAGGACAGCATGGAGACCAACGCAACCATTACACAACACCTACAGCAGGAGCTGATAGACTGCAGGCCCGCTCTTTATGTAGTTTCCAAATTATATGGCCCATACGGTGCGATGTGTGCATTGGAAGATGGAGGCCAGTAGAAGTAATGGTATATACTTTATAGAAGAATGGGGTCCTCCTTTTAGTATTGGTCAGCTTCTCTGTGAGGGATATTTTATCAAAGAGCTAGTTCGGGAAGACGGGCCTGCTGGTTTTTATTGGCAATCCTCTATATGTGACAGAGGATCTTTAATGCCCCATCAGCCACTAGGGCCTAAATATGATCGCTACTTCTCCTATATCCTGCTTGCATTTTACTGGCGATCCTCTACAGTATATGTGGCAGAAGGTCCTTTATGCCCCATCAGGTACTAGGGCCTAAATAGGACCTCTATGCCTATATCTCTTATATCCATGCTTTCTTTTTTACTGGCGATCCTCTATATGTGACAGAGGGTCTTTAATGCCCCATCAGCCACTAAGGCCTAAATAGGACCTCTACGTCTATATCTACTATATCGATGCCTGCTTTTTACTGGCGGTCCTCCATATGTGGCAGAGGGTCCTTCATGTCCCATCAGGCACTAAGGCCTAGCCTAGTGCTCTATCTCCTATTTCCATACCCCTAGCTGGGTCCCACCTGTTCCATAAAGTAGCCAGAAGTTCTTCTCTATGGTAGCGTTTCTCCTTATGGAGAGTGACATACCAGCTGGCTTGTCAAGGTAAGGAGGCTTATTCGCCGTGCAATGCTCTTCTAGGAAATGAAATATGCAAATTGCCTCTTCTGAGAAAAAGTGGACTTGAACTCTATAGCGCCACCTGTTGGAAGTAGAGATCCTACAAGTCACAATCAACCCTATAACGAGTCTTGCAATATGACTTGAGATAAGAGCCAAATCAGTATCTCAATTCGCAGACACGGTGTTTCGGGCTGTTGACCCTCGTCAGGTGGCGCTGTAGAGTTTAAGTCCTCTTTTTCTCCGAAGAGGCCATTTGAATATTGTCTATGGTAAGCATACCCTTACCAATGTGCAGAATCATCTCTACTTCATCTCCTATCTTTGCTGTCACATTGAACCAGATGTCTTCTCATTCAGCTCTGCTTGTGACCTTAGGTGTCCACTACTAGATCCATTACGGTTCAGGGCAAAGACAGAGGAGGTGTTGCAGTACCTTGGTTGGGTCTTCTGGACCTGGAGTCCCTCCTCAGTATAATCCTGCATCGTTCTTATGTTACGGAGCTGGCCACACAGTCTGTGTGAGGGTAAACACAGCGTTATGATGTAAGCAAACACGTGAACTTCAGTTCCTTCATACGTTCTGTTTGTTTTGGGAGGAACCAGTCACTGTTTTTAATCTTCCAAACAGCAGTTATATTATTATGTACTCAGCGCCACACAATACACCTTCTAGTTAAAGGAAAAGCATCGCCTTTTAATTGTAATATTTTACCAGATACGGACATAGGTTCTTGTTCTTCAATATGTATATCATTTCTTATTATCAATCGGTGAGTATCTGAATCATAGCAAATAATACACTGGGATATTTTGTTACTTTTAGGCATGTTCTATGTCCTGTGCAGAGGTCACAGTGCAGAGAGGGGTAGAAGGTGAGTTGTGATCATCATGTACTATGCAAGGTGGATGCTATGTTTGCCATATACAGTATAAGTGATATCTATCATTGCAATCCTGTCTATGATAATGACATACACATGGATACACATGATGAGAGCATTATACTGCCTCTGTACAAATCCCTAGTTAGACCGCACATGGAGTACTGTGTCCAGTTTTGGGCACCGGTGCTCAGGAAGGATATAATGGAACTAGAGAGAGTACAAAGGAGGGCAACAAAATTAATAAAGGGGATGGGAGAACTACAATACCCAGATAGATTAGCGAAATTAGGATTATTTAGTCTAGAAAAAAGACGACTGAGGGGCGATCTAATAACCATGTATAAGTATATAAGGGGACAATACAAATATCTCGCTGAGGATCTGTTTATACCAAGGAAGGTGACGGGCACAAGGGGGCATTCTTTGCGTCTGGAGGAGAGAAGGTTTTTCCACCAACATATAAGAGGATTCTTTACTGTTAGGGCAGTGAGAATCTGGAATTGCTTGCCTGAGGAGGTGGTGATGGCGAACTCAGTCGAGGGGTTCAAGAGAGGCCTGGATGTCTTCCTGGAGCAGAACAATATTGTATCATACAATTATTAGGTTCTGTAGAAGGACGTAGATCTGGGTATTTATTATGATGGAATATAGGCTGAACTGGATGGACAAATGTCTTTTTTCGGCCTTACTAACTATGTTACTATGTTACTATGTTACATGACAGCTAAAAAGTGGTCTCTACTGATGAGTCTTAGGATAAGTTCACATGTTCAGTAATTATCCGTTTGAAACATCATGGATCTAAAAGCTATTTAAGCAGGACAAAAAAGTTGTGCAGACAAATTTTTACTCCAGCTATAAAAAATATATATTGTTTTAACATTGTAGTGTATACAAAATGGAATAAATATCCATCCATTTTTCTTCTATTTGAACCGCATCCATTTTTTTTTCTTATCGGATCCATTTCAAATAGTTGATTACTGGACATGGGAACTTAGCCCTCGTTGTCAAAATATAAAATGATGGATTTTGTAATAGATAAAGACGTGGAAAATAAACAATCACCTAAATTCTTTAAAAGACATGTTGAGCATAACTTAATTTGAACAATAAGTCATTTTCTGATGACAGGAATGTGTAATAATAAAATGACCTATTGTTTAAATCAGAGAAATCTTGCAATTTGGGGATTTTTTAGGTTCTATCTTGCTGTCGTATAACGAAACAACACATGTAAATTAGACGCAATAAACGGAGTCTGTTCCCTATCTTTTGTATTGATGTTTCTAATGAGCATGTGCAAAGATCATTATGAAGGGAGAGGGAGCAGGGTCAGCTGTGACGTCCCCTATTGTGATGGGTAGATCCTGGGTTATCAGCTGTGCTTAGGGTTTACCTGTCATTGTAATCCTCCCTCTGCTGATAAGGAGCCTGCTGAAAACGCTTCCTGAAAATCCACGAAGTATGAGTCTAAAAAAGCCCCTGTAGCCAATTTGAAAATTGCAAGATTTCGAATTTTGTTTTTTAGTACAGGTAGTGTTCGGGAAAAAATGTGCCAATAATTAAAAAATAAATAAATTTAACACAAAGACCTTATTTAGTCAATAGGTGATTTTTTTGTTTCACTTAAAATTTTACCACTGAGGCTACTTTCACACTAGCGTTAACTGCAATCCGTCACAATGCGTCGTTTTGCAGAAAAAACTCATCCTGCAAAAGTACTTGCAGGATGCGTTTTTTCCCCATAGACTTGTATTGACGACGCATTGCGACGGATTGCCACACGTCGCATCCATCGTGCGACGGATGCGTCGTGCTTTGGCGGACCGTCGGGAGCAAAAAACGCTACATGTAACGTTTTTTGCTCCTGACGGACCGCTTTTTCCGACCGCGCATGCGCGGCTGGAACTCCGCCCCCACCTCCCCGCACCTCACAATGGGGCAGCGGATGCGCCAGAGAAATGCATCCGCTGCCTCCATTGTGCAATGCGTTAAACGCTAGCGTCGGAATCTCTGCCCGACGCAATGCGACGGGGAGATTCCGACGCTAGTGTGAAAGTAGCCTTATTGTGACTACTCCTCTGGCCGAATGTGACTTTTGTTATAACATATGCAAAGTATGCAAGGCAAGAAATGCTCATGTGTCAAACAGTGTGCAATAGGAAATTGGTGCAAAATTAAGTTTATACAGATGGTGCTGGAACCATATATACCATATGTTTCAAATTAAGGCAGTCTAAGCCAAAAATTCCTAGACTGTCACATTATTTTGAAATACTGTTTGAATCATTCATGCCCATCATTAGGGCTCGCTCACACTAGCGTATAATTTGTACAAGATTTTTTTTTATCAGATAGCATTTGGACCAATATTATACTCTGGGACAGTGCAGACCTTTGATTTTTTTTCTCATGCCAATTCATCATGAGAAAACAATTACAGCATGCTATGAGTGGCTCTACAAATGGGACAACGTGTACCAGTACAAGTCAATGGGTGTGTGTAAAACATCAGACTGCACTCAGATGCCATTCGAGTGCAGTCCGATGTATGCTTACAGAGACAATGGAGAAGATGGAGAAATTAAGTTCTCCATCTTCTACTCACCTGTGCTGCAGTTCATCCGAGGGAATTGGATCACAGTAAGATGACGCTTGGATCAAACTCTGACAGAGTTTGATCTGAGTGTCATTAGCATAATCGGCCCGATTCGCTCACTTGAGAGAATCTACACTAGTGTGAACGTTTCCTTACATTAGATCTTGCCAATGCAGAACTTTCAATTGATGCTGTCCCTTATGCTGTACCTGAAAAGTGACCAAATGACAAAGATATACAGACACATACAGTCCAGACCAAAAGTTTGGACACACCTTCTCATTTAAAGATTTTTCTGTATTTTCATGATTATGCAAATTGTACATTCACACTGAAGGCATCAAAACTATGAATTAACACATGTGGTATTATATACTTAACAAAAAAGTGTGAAACAACTGAAAATATGTCTTATATTCTAGGTTCTTCAAAGTAGCCACCTTTTGCTTTGATGACTGCTTTGCACACTCTTGGCATTCTCTTGATGAGCTTCAAGAGCTAGTCACCGGGAATGGTTTTCACTTCACAGGTGTGCCCTGTCAGGTTTAATAAGTGGGATTTCTTGCCTTATAAATGGGGTTGGGACCATCAGTTGTGTTGTGCAGAAGTCTGGTGGATCCATTGCCAAGTCAATATGCTAAGGACTGAAGATGCATTCTGTTCAGTCGCCTTCTCGTAGCTTCAGGAACCAAGTGTGGGATTAGGGGTACAAGCCCTGATGTTACAGGCTGCGAAGGCCTGTGTGGCTTCTTAGGTCACACACGGTTACGGACAGCCCTGGTGTCATCTCATTATGTCAGCTACATACTCCTGAAATATTGTTCTTCTGTACTCGCTCAAGCAAGACAAATTAATGAAGAGGCGTGCATATGTTAATATACATATTTTAAAATGTCCCCAGGTTGTGACATTGATTTACAACCTCACAATGTAAACTATAGTATTGCCACTAGCAGTTACACTTAATGGTGTGCCCCAGTGTAGATCACTGAAACGCGTGGTGATTTTTCACAATATATCTCTTGTTGCAAAAATCACAACAGTAAAACAACCACTTATGCTTCAGTCACTTCGCAATATGACATCCACTTGTATAGTAAAAACATTTCCACACTGATACGGGCTCGGCTAGACATGTTCCACGTGTTGTGTACATATCGATCTGGTATAACCTGGCAGTATGGACGTCTGTTTATTTAGTGTCCTGCCCTTTTTAGTTCACCAACACTCAAGCGCAGCACTTTCCAAAACAATTGCACTTACTACTTACAGATCTTGTGAGAAGTGTCCTGGGATTGTTTCGTTGTCTACCTCAATGTCATCATGGTGCCTTCAAACAAGATAAGATCCAGCAAATCACTACAGAGATGAGCATATTCCTCGGAGACCTGCCACGCTCTACCTGAAGGAAAGTTTACTCTGATTGCTGCTTGTCAGAAATGTTCCTTTACCTGAGAATGTTGTTCGTCAAGTTTCCAACCAGTTCTAGATCCCCCTTCAGGTATTAGTAGATTGAGTACAACAGAACAGCAGTATACAGCATAGCCAATGTGCGCGGATGGATATATTTTATTCTGAGGAGTAGGTTCAATATCATGGACCTTGGTACACAGCTATATCTCGGAATATCAGAAATGGCTTTAGTGCCACTTCAATATGATGCCACGTTGTATGGGGTTAATACACAATATAATATTAATAAAACAGGAGTGCACAACCTGTAGCCCGGGGGCCACATGCGTCCCTCGATGACTTTCTGTGTGGGCCCCAAGTACATGGTCACAGACATGCCTGAACCTGACAGTGACTGGTGGCTGCGCATATGTATTTTCCATGTTAGGGAGTAGAGGAGTGTCAGGTAGCATCGTAGAGATGGGTATCTATTAATGGTGCACTATGTGGTCGTGTCGGTGACCGTGTCATCATCTCGGTAAGAAGTAGATGAAGTGGCCATACATGAGTGCTGCCATGATCATTGTAGTTTATGGAAGAAAGGAAACACTCAAGTATGTCAGTGTCTCACATAAACTGCAACGGAGAAAGCTGAATCCAAGGTCTCTTCATTTCAGGATTGTGAACAAGATAGAAGATGACCTCTACCTCCTGATAGGTGGATGTCATAAAAATATTATATATTTGTGTGTGATGTTTATGATGTTTTCTTGTAGCCAATGAGGTTGGCTAAATCTGCCAATGTGCCCCTGAATAAAGAATCCTTGCATATAGTAAGCCACCCACATAAAGTCCTTACACCACACAATTATTAGGTAAATAATCATCTATCACTGGGACTAGATTACAGAGGATGGGGAAACCCAGTTGCACCACACTGGCACATCCATTGTGGGCAGGAGTAGCATGGAAAAGCGGAAGAGCATGCCCTACATTGCAGCCTTCAAAGGGGTTGTTGCTCAGCTTTTCTTGAGCCCTTAAAGGGAAGGTGCCACCAGTTTTCTTGCATTTTGTTTTTTTGTGACATTACCGTATATACTCGAGTATAAGCCGAGATTTTCAGCCCAAATTTTTGGGCTGAAAGTGCCCCTCTCGGCTTATACTCGAGTCAATGTGGGTGGCAGGGTCGGCGGGTGAGGGGGTGAGGGCGCTGAGGTATACTTACCTAGTCCCAGTGATCCTCGCGCTGTCCCTGCCTTCCTCCCCGTCTTCTGTGCTGCAGCTTCTTCCTCTCTTCAGCGGTCACGTGGGACCGCTCATTAGAGATATGAATAAGCGGCTCCACCTCCCATAGGGGCGGAGCCGCCTATTCATTCCTCTAATCGGCGGTGCCGGTGACCGCTGACAGGAAGAGCTGTGGCACCGAAGACCAGGCAGAGGGACAGCGCGAGGATCGCCAGGACTAGGTGAGTATGTCATATTCACCTGTCCTCGTTCCAGCCGCCGGGCGTCGCTCCATCTTCCCGGCCGGCGCCTCCATCTTCCCGGCGTCTGCGCTCTGACTGTTCAGGCAGAGGGCGCGATGATGCATATAGTGTGCGCGGCGCCCTCTGCCTGATCAGTCAGAGCAGAGACGCCGGGAAGATGGAGGCGCCGGAACGAGACGCCGGGAGCTGCAATCAAGGGAGGTGAGTATGTGTTTTTTTTTTTTATTGCAGCAGCGGCGGCGGCGGCAGAGATTTCTATGGGGCACAATTAACGGTGCAGGGAGCAGAGCTGTGTATATATGTGGGACATGCAGGGAGCAGAGCTGTGTATATATGTGGGACATGCAGGGAGCAGAGCTGTGTATATATGTGGGACATGCAGGCGGCAGAGCTGTGTATATATGTGGGACATGCAGGGAGCAGAGCTGTGTATATATGTGGGACATGCAGGGAGCAGAGCTGTGTATATATGAGGGACATGCAGGCGGCAGAGCTGTGTATATATGTGAGACATGCAGGCGGCAGAGCTGTGTATATATGTGGGACATGCAGGGAGCATATGGCACCGTATATGGCACAGCAATGGGGCACAATGAACGGTGCAGAGCACCGTATATGGCACAGCAATGGGGCACAATGAACGGTGCAGAGCACCGTATATGGCACAGCAATGGGGCACAATGAACGGTGCAGAGCACCGTATATGGCACAGCAATGAGGCACAATGAACGGTGCAGAGCACCGTATATGGCACAGCAATGGGGCACAATGAACGGTGCAGAGCACCGTATATGGGCACAGCAATGGGGCACAATGAACGGTGCAGAGCACCGTATATGGCACAGCAATGGGGCACAATGAACGGTGCAGAGCACCGTATATGGCACAGCAATGGGGCACAATGAACGGTGCAGAGCACCGTATATGGCACAGCAATGGGGCACAATGAACGGTGCAGAGCACCGTATATGGCACAGCAATGGGGCACAATGAACGGTGCAGAGCACCGTATATGGCACAGCAATGGGGCACAATGAACGGTGCAGAGCACCGTATATGGCACAGCAATGGGGCACAATGAACGGTGCAGAGCACCGTATATGGCACAGCAATGGGGCACAATGAACGGTGCAGAGCACTATATGGGGCACAGCTATGGGGAAATAATGAACGGTGCAGAGCACTATATGGCACAGCTATGGGGAAATAATGATCTATTTTTATTTTTGAAATTCACCGGTAAATGCTGTATTTCCACCCTAGGCTTATACTCGAGTCAATAAGTTTTCCCAGTTTTTTGTGGCAAAATTAGGGGGGTCAGCTTATACTCGGGTCGGCTTATACTCGAGTATATACGGTAAGCTTAAAATAGTAATTAAAATGTATTAATGCAATGTTTGCACTGTTTGCAAACATTTCTATATGAAAAATATTATATATTTTTCTACAAATATACATATTTACCACTAGGGGGAGCATTTTCCGTTTTAGACCTCAAGCAGCTATAGTAAGATTTAGCAGCTCTGCCCCAGGGATATTAGACCACCCAAAAGGGGAGGGAAATGGTGATATCAGCAGTTACTGCCCCAATTTTGCTTCTAACAGTAAGAATGAAGAGCAGCATCACCACAGGGCAGCACCATTTTGTGTGTGACTGCCCTGTGATCTGCTATCACCAGCAGTTACTGCATCAGAGGCACAGCTTGTTTACAGAGGAGCAGAACACAGTGGGCTCAGCAGCATTTTTTGTGAATAACATTCTTGCCATTCCCCTTCCCCCACCTTAATCCCTGTCCTGTCAGCTGCCCTGCTCTCTCTCTCCAGGTGTCACCTCCCTCTCTGCAGGCTGTGAGTGCAGCTTACTGGAGATCACAGGGACTGTGTGTGAGGGGGAGGGGGAGACATGGCAGGAGAAACACACAGGGCAGCTTGTGAGGAGCAGAGGATGTGTGCCTGCTTGGAGTACAGAGGAGCAGTGAGGGCTTCTTCAGTCCTGTGATAGAGAGCACAGGGCTATAATAAAATGGCAGCTAGTCACACCTACAGCAGTGAGTTGTGCAGCCCACAGAGGCGTGCCCAGCTCACTGCTAATGCTGCTGCAAAGTTACAGATAGGGTCCATGCTGGTCTATTATCTCCTATGTCCATGGGGTGCCGTAATCTGACACTGATAGAGCCCCGCTACTGCTGCAAAACCAAGATGTCAGCCCCCAGTGCATTCTTTAAACTCATATAACACATGAAATCTGTTTCACATGCATTTCAAACTTGCTTATAGCAGCATGTTATGCTACATTACAGTGATTTATTAATGACCTACAAACGATGTACCTTCCCTTTAAAGATAACTTTGTCTAATTAGGCATGTGAATTATTTAGAAAGGTGGAAATTGTGAGAGGACAATAATGATAAGTGGAGTAATTAATGACATTTGAATGAACTATGGTAGGTGAGATGAAAGTAGAGATAACATTGATGATAACGTGACAACATGAAGCCCATTGTCCCTAAGCCACAGAATTGCGAGGCGCCATATTCTTCCCAGTTAGTGGATGCCAATTGCAATTACACAGGGAGGTATAGACATAATTATTGCACAATTATGTAAATCTCTAACGTACGCTTTAGAACATGCCTTTACTTGACCCTAAATATTTTTTTCTTGTATTTGTCGCTTGAATGTGAGGACTGCGGGGTCTTTTTCAGTTATACATTCAGAAGAGGACTGCAAAGCTTGACCTGTAATGATCCTCTGAGTTTTGAGAGTCTTACAAGTATGCAGCCTTCTGGGAGCTTATAGTTGGCAAAGCGTGAGTTGTGGATTACATATAGGTTCTCTCTGTATGACTCTGTGTCTAGAAATTCGAGCTTTGTCCTGTAATATTGCATGGCCGTGAACAATTAAAGGTAAAAGCTGTGTGACCCGATACAATCATTGTTTGGGTGGTTTTGTGTTTTTTAAGGCCCCTTCACATTAAGCGACGCTGCAGCGATACCGACAACGATCCGGATCGCTGCAGCGTCGCTGTTTGGTCGCTGGAGAGCTGTCACACAGACCGCTCTCCAGCGACCAACGATGCCGGTAACCAGGGTAAACATCGGGTAACTAAGCGCAGGGCCGCGCTTAGTAACCCGATGTTTACCCTGGTTACCATCCTAAAAGTAAAACAAACAGTACATACTTACCTAACGCTGTCTGTCCTCCAGCGCTGTGCTCTGCACTCCTCCTGTACTGTCTGTGTGAGCACAGCGGCCGGAAAGCAGAGCGGTGACGTCATCGCTCTGCTTTCCGGCTGACCGACGCTCACAGCCAGTACAGGAGGAGTGCAGAGCACAGCGCTGGATGACAGACAGCGGTAGGTAAGTATGTAGTGTTTGTTTTTTTTACTTTTAGGATGGTAACCAGGGTAAACATCGGGGTACTAAGCGCGGCCCTGCGCTTAGTTACCCGATGTTTACCCTGGTTACCAGTGAAGACATCGCTGGATCGGTGTCACACACGCCGATCCAGCGATGTCAGCAGGGAGTCTAGCGACGAAATAAAGTTCTGGACTTTCTTCAGCGACCAACGATCTCCCAGCAGGGGCCTGATCGTTGGTCGCTGTCACACATAACGATTTTATTAACGATATCGTTGCTACGTCACAAAAAGCAACGATATCGTTAACAATATCGTTATGTGTGAAGGTACCTTTAGCACAGCTTATTTTTTTTTTTTAAAGTTTTAGTATGTCATTCCTTTATATTTCCTGTAATTTTTATATACATCCCTGCTTTTCCAAGAAATGTTATGTATAAAGGCAACTATGTACCATAAGTAACCGTCAAACGACCATAGGAGTTTAGCAGCAGCTTTCAAGTTTTTTTATTTTATCTCCTGGAAAAAAAGGGATCAATTGGCAAAATATAGCATGCCAATCCTTCTCTTAACTTCATGTGCTGCAGGAGAGTCAGAAAATCTCCATAGACACGAGATAGTTGGTTGGCCCCACCAGAACTGGTAGATTTTGACCATTTTTTTCACTAATGTTTATGGGGTCCATTATGATGTTTTATTATTAGCTTCTCTCTGAACAAAAGTTGTTACCATAGAAGCAGACCCCACACCTGCAATTGGGTTCCTAATGAAAGGGGGCACAACCGAATATCTTATTTTGATAATTGAGGAGCCTTTTCACCACAGGTCCTATGACATTAAGAAACTAGGGTGGTGACAGCTGAACATGGCTTCTGAAAGTAGATATAGGCAGGTAAGTATCAATTCGTCTTGTCTCAGGTAAGGGATATCAATCAGAAAGGGTCAACATTTTATTTTTTAGTATGGGGGGCCCTTTCTTTGTATCTACTTTACTGTTATAATTTCTTTTTTTTTACCGGATTGGATGTATCATGATGAATGGGCTACTAATAAAAAGCCTTATTTTGATTGCCATGCCTCCTTGTTTTCTGCAGTGCAGCCCTTTCTTCGTGAGACATCCAATCTGGTAAAATTACTCCTGGAAGAGTTCATCTCCAGCTACGAGGAACCAGCAGTGGACTTCTATACTTATGTAGATGTCGTGCCTTCACACAACACTCCCTGGTGAACACTACTACCACTTACACATCTTTCCCTTAGGGCAGAGGTCCCCAAGCTTTCTGAACTTGAGAGCCACATCCAGCTATGAAAGAGGGTCGTGAGCCGCATTCAGCTCTGAGAGAGGGTCCTTCCCCACTCACAGTAGTGACACCGAGAGCCTCCATTACCGTTATAATGACAACCAAAGCTTTTCCACCGAAATAACACCAAGGCAGTATGCCAAGCTCCACGGTTTCCTATCTCACCCCATTCAGATCTGCTCTTATGTACAGGGCTACACCACAAAAGTCACAATTTAGAGATCTGTTCTTACTAATTATTTATACCAGGTGTTAATGCACCAAGCTGGCAGGCAGCCGCGAGCCACACATCACGGGCTCGCGAGCCACATGTGGCTCCCGAGCTACAGGCAGCACGGTGGCTCAGTGGTTAGCACTGCAGCCTTGCAGCGCTGGAGTTTGTATGTTCTCTCCGTGTTTGCGTGGGTTTCCTCCGGGTACTCCGGTTTCCTCCCACATTCCAAAGACATACTGATAGGGAATTTAGATTGTGAGCCCCATCGGGGACAGAGATGATAATGTGTGCAAACTGTAAAGCGCTGCCGAATATGTTAGCGCTATATAAAAATAAAGATTATTATTATTATTATATTATTACAGGTTGGGGACCCCTGCCTTAGGGAATCGCGCGTTTCAATTCTGTTCTATTTTCTCCATTCAGATCGTCCCAATGTCTTTACTTTAGCATTTTTAAGACCTAATAAGTGCTGTTTTATGAGATCTCCTACATTATCCGAAAACCCACTAACTGACTAGATTTTGCCCATATCTTGGTAACTTGTTTAGTTTTTTTCCTGATATGTATAATAATGAGATAACAATAATTAATTGCTGAATAAGGTTTATTAAGTAGTGAAAGCAAAGAGATATGTTATGCCCATTTCCCAAGCGAGCTGTGCATCATCCGGCACAGACTATGGTGAAGGTGATGATGAAATGGTTAAATCTTCAATTTCTCTTCAGTTGCATTCACTTTTTGTGATACAATTTTGCCGTTGACCACTTCTTCCACGATTGTTGTCACTTTTCTGGTTTTACTTGGTTCTTAAAGAGAAAGAAGAATATTGGTTACGGAAAGCCATACTGTTTGTGACATTTATTGAGAATATATTGTTGGAAATGGTTCTAGATATACTTTTTAGTGTATAGGTGCTATAGTGATCTAAGGACCAGCGAGTATATAGGTATAATAAGATGTATGATAATAGGTACAAGATAATATGTAGGTACCAGAAAACTGTACGTACAAGGTAGTAATGAGTTACTCTTACTCTGTAGGTAGAAGTTATTACAGTATGTAGCTACTATGGCACTTTTATGTACATGTTAGCATGTATGCTTTATGGCACTGTAGGTACAGAGTGGTATAATGGGATTATGGTATTAGGTGGTAATTAGGTACTATTGGGCTGTGGAAATCAGGTAATATGTAGATAGTATGCAATGTATATGGCACTGTAGGTATAAAATATGCAGATACTATGACTCTGCAGGTGCAAAGGAATATTAGGCACTGTAAAGTGCATTGATGCAGCAGGCTATAAGAACTAGGCAGATACTGTTGATACAAGCAGATACTAATAGTATAAAGAAAAATTTCTTTTCAGCTCTGCCAAGGTTTGGTGTGGTTCCTGGATCCCAAAAAAATCAGGGAGGGATCCACGCCTGGCTGATTCCCAGCTGGTTACTGGGTGGAGTAGTATTTTGAATCAAAAGTACGAATCCAGCAATTAAAAAAAAAGGAATTAAAAAATCATATTTATTCCAAAATCTTTTAAAACATAGTGAAAAAATGAAGGGACCGGTGAATAAAATCACTAAATGACGTGTTTTGAAGCGCAATGGTTCTTAGTTATAGCCTATTTTATTCCCCGAAAGGCTTGAATAGCCTATGATTACGAGCCATTGTGATTTGAAATACATCATCCATATGATTTTACTCACACTTCACTTCATTTTTTTCACCATAGTTTTAAAGATTTTGGAATAAATATGACTTTTTTAATTCCTTTTTGGGATTTCTGGATTCCTAGTTTTGATGCATAGTACAAGCAGATACTGCTGTTTTATAGATTGTAGGTTGTGTTTGCTAGATACGTTTATACCATGGACTGTAAAGAATGGAGCTGCGATGATACTGTATATATTCAGTAGAACAGTAATGCTATGTTTCTCTCTGACTGATATATTCAGATTATAAACTTACCTTTGGAAGGGATTGTGACTTCTTTGCGGCACCATCTGGAAGAGAGGATGAAAAACATATATCATATTAGTACTTCGCGTATTTCCTGAGATGTTTTAATAAGACCAATTGTGACACTGCAATACCCTATGTGGAGCATCTATTATCCTACTTACGATTCTCCATCGATTAGTCTGCGGTAAGTCTCAATCTCCATTTCCAAACGAGTCTTGATGTCTAGAAGTAGTTTGTATTCTGCATTCTGTCTTTCCAAATCAGCGCGGAGCTGGCTCAATTGTTCTTCCAGATTTCCGACATATTCTTGCAGTTGTGACAACTGAGTGTTGTAGCAGTGCTCTGTCTCAGCCAATGAGCACTCCAAGGATTTTTTCTGTTAAAAAGTCAACAATGATGAATTTTTCTTAACATCGGAATACAATCTACATATATTCAAAATATTTAAGACTAGTTCCTAAGGAATCGATTCATAATTACCATGGCAAGTTGGGCCTGTAGCTCAATTTCCAGTTCTTGAACAGTACGTCTTAGATCGGTCAATTGGGTCTTGTGGCACTCAATCATCTCGCTGCTATGTGAGATTTCTTTGTTAAGTTCAGCACTCTGAAACAAATCAATATTAAATCAGAATTGATGTGCCAACGTTTTTGACATTTTTAGCAATTTCGATATAATTTTAACAGTTTGGTTTGACTTGTCCTTGTTTTGATTATGTGATTAAAATATCTAATGGTCAAGAAAACATGTTGTTGTTGGATGAAGGTCAATAATTATTTCTCCTATCTTTTATTGGGGAGAAGGGAATAGGCTATTGCCAATGACCTAAGTCCCCTGAAGGAACAATGATTCTACTCAATCCTCCAAATCTGGTATTGTGGAGACCCCAATATTCTGTTTGGGACTAAAATTATAACTTCAGAAAACTTTATATCTACTGTTTATTAGGAAAGAAATATATCTTGGTACCGTGTTAGCCAGTAGATAGAAAAATATTTAGAATTGAGAGTCCTCAGTGGTTGATACCTTTTAATGGCTAACTGAACTGAGGACTCTCAATTCTAAATATTTTTCTACTGTGTATTACTAATTTTTGACTTCACACAATTTTATATGAAAATTCTCTTGGGAAATCTCTCCTGCAATATTAAGCCCTTCTGCTAACAAATGTGCTCAAAATCTTCTCATATTGGGAGGCACCTATCATTATCTCACATGTAAAGTGCCATAGAATAAATGGCGCTATGATAATAATAAATAATAATATCATCTGGAGGAATTGTACTGTCTCTGGAGAAAGTTCACTAACCAAAACATTTACATTAAGAAAAGCAATCAAGCTGAATAAATTATTATGGCAAACAGGAAATTTAACCTGATAATACTAGTCAGGGGACATAATAATTCAGTTGTCATTAGTCTACTTTTTCCTGTAACATTTTACCATGTCTGCTCAATATAGTCTCACCTTTTCATTAAACCATTCTGCGGCCTTCTGTCTGTTCTTCTCAGCAATTTCTTCATACTGAGACCTCATATCGTTCAGAAGTTTGGTTAAGTCCACTCCTGGTGCAGCGTTCATTTCCACGTTAATATCGGCTCTTTCTCCTTTAAGGGCGTTCATTTCCTTTCAGACATTGAAAAAAGTAATATGTATGGTCGATTCACCAAAAAGATTCAGATAAGGATCATTAAAACTTAGCTATATATGTGTAATAAAGAACTATTATATTTAAAGGTATCTTTAAACGTCGGGAACAAAGAACATGATCCTTGTCATAAAAAAGGCCAAATTATCAAGAAATGTCAAAAGAACTACATAAAATACTGAATACCGCTGCATGGTTCCTCTTCAGACACTCAATTTCTTCTTTCAAGCTCTCAAGTTGTGGTTCAAGAGCGGACCTGGCAAAACTCAGCTCATCCAACACTCTACGGAGACCACAAATGTCCGATTCCACACTTTGATACAGACAAAGTTCATTCTCATACCTAAAACCAGATAATACATGAGAGTTGTTAATAGCGGACACTTGCATCTTGTAGCATTTGGGTAAATTTATTGTTGATTTTTTATATTTATTATGTACACATTTTAATATGTTGGATCTGTTTTAAACAGGTCTTACAACAGCGACCCCCAATCTTACTTTGAGACCCACGTTCAGCTCTAAGAAAGAATCGTGATCCACATTCAGAGCCCCACAAGCAGTCCTGCCTCCTTCCCCGCAATAGTGATAACCTGAACCTCTAATACTAATATAATGAAGCCCAAATCTTCACTATGAAAATCACACCAAGACAGTATACTTACATCCAGAGATTTCCACCGGGCCCTCATTAGGTATTTGCACTCCCACCATGCTATGGCATCCAGCTTCAGGCAACCTTCTAACTGGCGGTATAATCCTATCAGTAGTTTACCATATTTATCTCTCCAACCGGAAGTATATTTGCTTCCAGATCTGCTCTTTTTTTGAGGGGCTACTCATAAACGTCACCATCTGGAGACCTGCTCTTCATAACTTTTTGTTAGACCTGGTGCTAATGCACCAAGCTGGTACATAGCCGTAAGCCAGACATCATGGACCTGTGATCCACATGTGGCTCCCTAGCCACATGTTGGGTACCCCTGCCTTACTACGTCAGAAAACACAGGTGTGGATAATCAACCTGCATGCATGTGTCGTGACTGTGACACAGCCGCGACACATGCAGCTGCGGCTCCGATCAGCTGATCGGCCGGCGTGATCCAGGAAGCCGGGTTACCTCTGCAGCTTATTTGGCAAGCACTATAGCTTGGCGAATAAGAGGGAAGCCGAACATATTCGCTCATCTCTAATCATGATCTGTATGAAAACATAAAATTTTGTAATCTTTCAATTTTTCACTGGCCACTGGGGCTATTTTAGAATCATACTTCCTGTCCTTTGAAGAAGAGTTTTCAGCAATTTCATTATCATCACAGGCAGGATTACAATGGCAGAGAACACCTCTAAACACATCTATTAACACATAAATTATCACAGCTGATTCTGCTCTTTTCCCTTCAAAATAACCTTTGCACACGGACATCACTTTGCTCTTGGTACATTTGTTTGTTTTCTCTGGTCAGACTGGCTCATCAGAGTGCCAAAAACAAGTATGGAAGGAAGGATTCAGCACCAAGTCAATTTAGATGTAATCTGTAGAGACCATTTCTACTTACTTAATTTTGAAGTCTTCTGCAGCCAATTTGGCATTGTCGATTTGCAGGACTAGATTTGCATTTGCAGAACTTTCAGCTAAGATCTGGAATTCAGATAGAACCCATTTTAGTATAGTGACATAACATATGCTGTTCTATACATCACACCGTGTGCATCTAGTTTGCAATTTTGTCCAGTTCCATAACTATAAAGACTTGTATTGTGAAGCTTAAACCCAACAGTTCTACATCCAATCTAGTAATGCCACCCAGAAACTCATGAAATCTAATTGTAGGGACAAATCATATAGTATGATTGATCAAAACCCTATAAAAAGTAAAATCATCCATAACTTTAATACCAGGTCCTGAATATTTTATATCTCAGCCCGAAGCCATACAAGTGATATTGACTTTCTTCTTCATAGGCAAATTTGGAGGGACTCCGTTTTCTCCAGGATCTTTTCATTCATTTATGACTTGTTTAACCACATCACAGTGTCAATAGAATTGATGGTTAAATGTGTATTCTAATAAAGACTACTTTTTTTGTCCTTGTCCAATTATTGCATGTAGACTCACAAAGTCAGATCTATCACTCGGTACTCCAATGTAATGGGACACTCTTCATTGGGAATCTGTCACCAGGTTCTCGCTACCCATCTGAGAGCAGTATTATATCAGGTTAATTTTGTATAGTCTTCAGAATTTAACAAAAAATTAGATTTGTGACTTCTGAAGCATATTACGTGTTAAGCTATCCAATTCTAAAATGACTGACATTGCTTCAAGTTGATTTGCTACTCAGAGATTGTAGACATCATAATCGATGATGTGAGTAGCAGAAGATCAATGTAATCTCCTGGGCATTGTAATAAATGATGGTGTAATAACTGAGTATGGATGCTACCCCCATCTCTTAAGCCTAAGTGTTCTAGAATCCAAAGATCTCCAGACATTTGAAGGACGGGCCCAAAATCTGTTTTGATGGATCTTTCATTGTCAGATGGTTATTGCTTATTTGTCCAGATGAGTGATTACATGGTATTTAAAGCCATAAAATAAAGGCAGTGTCAACCCTATTTGGTTTTGCAAATGTAAGACAAAGTTGTTGAGAGCAAATTATTCACTCACCTTGCATTTCAGCTCCTCAATGATACGGAAGTAAGGACTATAGTCCTCTACTTTTGGCTGGTGTTTAATGTACCATTCCCTGATCTTTGCTTCAAGGTCAGCGTTGGCATCTTCCAGGGCTTTAACTTTGTCCAGGTAGGAAGCCAGTCGAATGTTGAGGTTTTGCATGGTCTCCTTCTCTCCTCCATGCAGGAAACCATCATGTGAGCTATGACTTCCAACTGAAAAGTGTTCAGATCCCAAAGCCAAGTCTCCAGCCAGGCTGCTAACCCTATGACCACTGACGCTGCTGCAAGACGATCTTACGGATCCACTTTTCCAGTGACAAGACATGGTGCAAGCTCTTCAGTCTTCGAAGGTCTAGTAGGAAGATATCAGTGGCTCATACAACACTACTCAACCTGCAGATATTTATACAGAACTGCTGAGGTGGGTGGACTGTCAGCTTAATTTTATATTACACAATAAAACATCATGTAAAGCCTGGTTGGATTATTACAAATTTCACATAAAATAGATATCTCTTTTTTACATAAAATTAGTTTTATTGTCACAGGGGAGATCTTGGGTGTTGACAAACAGCCGACAATTACTAAGGTAAATGATAATTACTGTATAACATGTGATTTTATATGGCAGCTTTCTAATTATGTGTGTAACTGACATTTTAAGGATTATATTCATCATTGTGAAGACGCTAGACTTATCCTGCATTAAAATGACATTTAGATTCCTGCATTTTTATGTTTTTTAGTTTAGTAATAGATATGGGCATATACTGCAGGTGTCTACCTTGTCGGCAACTACATGTATGCTATAGGAGCAGACCATCTGTCAGCTATGGAAGCCCTGGAGATAAGCAGTCCAGAATAGGTTGGCAACATCCCTATACTTATGAGTGGTTAATAACTGCACTAGGATCTCTTCTTTATAGGTCTCTGATACCTGTGGTCTACATTGGTGTGAAATTGACCAAATAATCAACGAAAGGAGTTTTAGACAAATAAGCACCAAGTCCTCTTTTCACATGTGGTATTGACCTGCTTCAGAGGAGGTCTCATTTTAGGCTGTGTTCACACAATAGCATTTACAATGCATTTTTTTACATGATTTTCCAAAAAAACGCAGATTTCACTGTGTTAAGGACTGGCGGAACGCACCATGTATAGATGGTACGAAACTAGGTGCGTTCGCAGTCCGAGGTCCACCGTGCAGGTAAAAGACCCTGCAGCTAGCAAGACGGACAATATGGCGGTACACTAAAGGATACACGCGTGGGTTAAACCTCACCCAGCGTGAAGAAAGCGATCCTGTTAATCCACAGGACCGCAGTACCGCACTAGTGCGCGAGCAAGTGGTCAGCGGACTTAACCCCAGAAGGGATTGGAGCCCGATTAGACCCTTGCTGGCGTAACACCGCAACTGGGTGTGTAGAGAACTTTAAGAAGTATAAGTGCACAAGAGTGCGAGCGATGCCGCACTAACGGACGCCACTAACCACCCAGACTCGGGTATGGAAAGCGCAAGGCAGGCGCACGGCGCCGTACTGGCAGGCACAGCTACAGGACGCTGAGATGTGTGTCTAGTGCTGTAGGCTAAGTCGGGCGCTAGGTAGCAGCCATACACCTTCCGCGAACAGACATTCAATAGGGAAGGGATTTCAAAGGACGACTTGCACTCACAACATACACACATCAAGAATTGTTAGACAATACTAGCGCATGGCCGTGCGGTCATGCGCAGTTTATATAGGAGCAGCACAGGAAGTGGCCACAGCACTTTTGCCCTTCTAGGACCTGCCAAGAGGACCAATGGAATGTGCTGCAGAGCCTGAGCACATGACCCTCGATCTCCAACGGGAGACCTTACGCTGGGCATGCTCAGTACATGCAGACAAGGACTTAGTCCCAGAGAAGTCCGCTCGCTGCTGACCAGTACTGACTTTAATGGCAGAGACTGGAGAAGCAGCACTAACTCTCTGAACAGAGTGAGAATGAGCAAGACGCTGGGACCGACGTCCTTGCTGAGCAGGCTCCACTGCGGCTGGACAAGAATGGGAGACCGCAGCGGAAGTGGCTCGAGATTCCCCCAGTGCAGAAGCGGGAACTCGACCCCTAACATTACCCCCCCTCCTAGGGCCCCCCCCTCCTTGGGCCTCGCTACGTTCAAAGGCAGCAATGAGCTGCGGAGCCCGAATGTGCTCCACAGGCTCCCAGGTTCTATCCTCTGGACCATGACCCTTCCAATCCACCAAATAAAATTTTTTGCCACGTACCACCTTGCTTCCCACAATAGCATTCACCTCAAATTCATCCGTGGATGAACCCGATGTCCCAGCAGAAGACTCAGAAAACCGAGACAAGCGAACGGGCTTTAAGAGGGAAACGTGAAAGGTATCGGTGATACCAAGGCGTGGAGGAATGGCCAAACGGTAAACCACAGGGTTGACCTGTTCCAGAACTTTAAACGGGCCAATGTAGCGAGGAGCAAACTTAGTGGACTCAACTCGCAGCCTGATGTTACGGGCGGAGAGCCACACTAAGTCGCCGGGAGCAAAGACCGGAGCGGGGCGCCGGTGTGTATCAGCCGAAACCCTCATTCTCTCCTTGGAGGCCCGGATAGCATCCTGTGTGCGGTCCCAGATGTCACGTGCCTCCACCGCCCAGTCTGCCACCCTAGAATCGGTGGAGGACACGGGCATGGGCACAGGGACACGCGGATGCTGGCCGTAATTAAGGAGAAAAGGAGTTTGACCAGTGGAATCGGCTACGGCGTTGTTCAGGGCAAATTCCGCCCAAGGTAGCAAAGATGCCCAGTCATCCTGCCTAGCAGAGACGAAATGTCGCAAATATGTCACCAGAGTCTGGTTGGTTCTCTCCACCAACCCATTCGTCTCGGGATGGTAAGCAGAGGAGAGGTTTAACTCTATGCTGAGTAAACGGCAGAGCTCTCTCCAAAACCGAGATGCGAACTGGGGACCCCGATCGCTGACAATCTTATCAGGCATACCATGCAAACGGAAAACGTGTTTAACGAACAACACCGCCAAGGCCCGTGCTGAGGGTAACCGAGGAAGCGGCACCAAATGCACCATCTTAGAGAAATGGTCAGTGACAACCCAAATAATGGAGCAGCCACGCGACTTGGGTAGACCCACCACAAAGTCCATTCCGACCATCTCCCAGGGCCTGTCTGCCACCGGTAGAGGGTAAAGCAACCCAGCAGGCCGTTGCCGAGGAGACCGATTCTGGGCGCAAGAAACGCACGCCTGAATGTAGTCCCTGACATCTCGGGCCATATGCGGCCACCAGTATGTTCTCGCCAAAAGCTCTGATGTCCTCTTTGTCCCAAAATGCCCCCCCACTCTGGAGGAGTGAGCCCAAGAGAGAACCTCCGGTCGCAAGTTAGCTGGCACGAAAGTCTTGCCCGGGGGCACAGACTCTAGCGAAACCGGAGCTACAGTTCTCAGGCTCTCAGAAGGGACAATAAGCCGAGGCTCCTCCTCCTCCTCCTCAGATGACACTACGGAGCGGGAGAGAGCGTCGGCACGAACGTTCTTCTCCCCGGAGAGAAAATGGAGAGTAAAATGGAACCGGGAGAAGAACAGGGACCATCTAGCCTGGCGAGAATTCAGCCGCTGGGCCGTCTGTATATACACCAAGTTCTTGTGGTCAGTGAAGACTTGGAAGGGAAAGCGAGCTCCCTCCAAGAGGTGTCTCCACTCTGAAAAAGCCAACTTCATAGCTAGCAACTCCCTGTCCCCGATGGAATAATTCCTCTCCGCTGGTGTGAAGGTCTTGGAGAAGAAGAAGCAAGGATGCTTCCGACCTTGAGCATCCTTTTGGAAAAGGACTGCTCCAGCACCAACGGATGAGGCATCCACCTCCAAGATGAATGGTTTATCTACATCGGGGCGATGTAGGATGGGAGCGCTAGCGAAGTGCGACTTAATCGAGAGAAAGGCCTTGGAGACCTCCTCTGACCACAACTTGGGATTTGCTCCCTTCTTGGTGAGGGCGACCAAGGGAGCTACCAAAGTTGAGAAGTGTGGAATGAACTGGCGATAATAATTAATGAACCCCATAAAGCGCTGCACCGCTTTAAGAGAATGGGGTTCCTGCCAGTCCATTACAGCCTGTAGCTTGGCAGGATCCATAGCCAAACCCTGGGCAGAAATGATATATCCAAGGAAAGGCAAGGACTCCTGCTCAAACACACACTTCTCCAACTTAGCGTAGAGGGAGTTTGCCCGTAAGAGGTCGAAGACTTTGCGAACATCTCTCCGATGGGAGTCTATATCTGGAGAGTAGATGAGAATGTCATCCAGATAGACTACGACCGAGGTGGTGAGCATATCCCGAAAGATGTCGTTCACAAAGTCTTGGAAAACGGCTGGGGCATTACAGAGCCCAAAGGGCATCACTAGATATTCATAGTGCCCATCCCTGGTGTTAAAAGCCGTCTTCCATTCATCCCCCTCACGGATGCGAATCAGGTTGTAAGCACCCCGCAGATCTAACTTTGTAAATACCTTTGCTCCCCGTAGCCTATCAAAGAGCTCAGATATCAGGGGTAATGGGTACTTGTTCTTAACGGTAATTGCGTTAAGACCCCTGTAGTCTATGCATGGACGTAAGTCTCCAGTCTTCTTCTGTACGAAGAAGAACCCAGCCCCTGCCGGTGACACTGACTTCCTAATGAATCCTCTTGCCAGATTCTCCTGAATATACTGGGACATTGCCTCCGTCTCCGGGAGAGATAACGGGTAGACTCGACCCCGGGGAGGCTCAGCACCAGGCAAGAGGTCAATAGGACAGTCATAGGGGCGGTGAGGCGGAAGGGTCTCCGCAGCTCTTTTGGAGAACACGTCTGCATGGGACCAATAGTGCTTGGGGAGAGAGGAAAGATCTGCGGGTACCTGTGTAGAAGCAACCTGAACGCACTCCCTCTGACATCTACCCTCACAGGATTTACTCCATCCCAAAATTCTCCCAGAGGACCACTCAATATGAGGAGAATGGTAGCGAAGCCATGGCATCCCCAACAGGACCTCATCAATTCCCTCAGGAATGACTAATAGGGAGATTATCTCCTGATGTGATGGAGACACAGATAGGGTGAAAGGAATGGTTTGGTGAGTAATCTGTGAAGGTAGTGTTGACCCATTTACCACTCGAACGGTCACTGGCTGGGCGAGCATCACCAAGGGTATTGCGTGACGCTGGGCAAAGGCGGAGGACATAAAGTTACCCTCTGCCCCAGAGTCCAAGCATAGCTCGACCGTGAGAGTGGATGGGCCTATGGTAATTGTCCCCTTGAAGGACAACTTTGAGGCAAACGTCGCCGTGTCTAGTGTACCTCCTCCAACTGCCACTAGACGCAGACGTTTCCCCGACCGCTGAGGACTCTTGGAGGCAAGACGTCCTGACTGCTGGCGAACATGACGAACCTTATGTGCACGAGCGGACTGAGACTGGGATCCCGCTCGTGTCACCTCCAAGGTCTCATGTGACTCAGATGTCTGGACTGGAGATTTCAAAGGTTTGGCGAAGGTAGGAGCCAGCCGAAACCTCTGCCTACACTGGGCTCGTTCCAACCTCCGCTCGTTAAAACGGAGGTCTATACGAGTAGAAATAGATATTAACTCCTCCAGTGTGGCAGGAATCTCCCTAGTGGCCAGAGCGTCCTTAACATGGTCAGCCAGGCCCCTCCAGAATATGGGGATAAGGGCTTTATCCGACCACTCCAGCTCGGAAGCTAACGTACGGAATCGGACGGAAAAATGGCTGACCAAGGACTCACCCTGAGTTAATGCCAGTAGTTGGAGCGCTGTATCATGGGTGAGTTGAGGTCCTAGAAAGACCTTTTTCAGCGTGCCCAGAAACAACGGAGCACTCTGCACCACATGATCATCACGCTCCAACAGCGGCGTAGCCCACTCCAACGCCCTGTCCGACAACAGCGAGACAATAAATCCCACCTTAGCCCGCTCTGTAGGAAAACGTGCAGCCAGGAGCTCGAGGTGGATAGAGCACTGACTCACGAATCCCCTACAAGTTTTGCAATCTCCAGAAAATTTTTCTGGCAACGGGAGGCGGGATAATGTCGGAACAGGGGTGGCAGTGGACAAGGTTGCTGCCGCCACGCCAGCAGCCTTTACAGCAACTGCGGTAACATCCACAGCTGAGGTTGAGTTCTCGAGAACCTTCAACCTACCCTCCAACTGCTGGATATACCGCAAAGATTGCTGAATGTCCGCCATACTAGCCAGACCTTGGCGCTAGTATTATGTTAAGGACTGGCGGAACGCACCATGTATAGATGGTACGAAACTAGGTGCGTTCGCAGTCCGAGGTCCACCGTGCAGGTAAAAGACCCTGCAGCTAGCAAGACGGACAATATGGCGGTACACTAAAGGATACACGCGTGGGTTAAACCTCACCCAGCGTGAAGAAAGCGATCCTGTTAATCCACAGGACCGCAGTACCGCACTAGTGCGCGAGCAAGTGGTCAGCGGACTTAACCCCAGAAGGGATTGGAGCCCGATTAGACCCTTGCTGGCGTAACACCGCAACTGGGTGTGTAGAGAACTTTAAGAAGTATAAGTGCACAAGAGTGCGAGCGATGCCGCACTAACGGACGCCACTAACCACCCAGACTCGGGTATGGAAAACGCAAGGCAGGCGCACGGCGCCGTACTGGCAGGCACAGCTACAGGACGCTGAGATGTGTGTCTAGTGCTGTAGGCTAAGTCGGGCGCTAGGTAGCAGCCATACACCTTCCGCGAACAGACATTCAATAGGGAAGGGATTTCAAAGGACGACTTGCACTCACAACATACACACATCAAGAATTGTTAGACAATACTAGCGCATGGCCGTGCGGTCATGCGCAGTTTATATAGGAGCAGCACAGGAAGTGGCCACAGCACTTTTGCCCTTCTAGGACCTGCCAAGAGGACCAATGGAATGTGCTGCAGAGCCTGAGCACATGACCCTCGATCTCCAACGGGAGACCTTACGCTGGGCATGCTCAGTACATGCAGACAAGGACTTAGTCCCAGAGAAGTCCGCTCGCTGCTGACCAGTACTGACTTTAATGGCAGAGACTGGAGAAGCAGCACTAACTCTCTGAACAGAGTGAGAATGAGCAAGACGCTGGGACCGACGTCCTTGCTGAGCAGGCTCCACTGCGGCTGGACAAGAATGGGAGACCGCAGCGGAAGTGGCTCGAGATTCCCCCAGTGCAGAAGCGGGAACTCGACCCCTAACACACTGCACTGCGTTTTTGAAAAATCAAGCCAAAAACACATCAGAAACTTATCATGTAAGCAAGTCCTCACTGTTTGTTATTGGGACCTTTACCTCTATATACAGTGGGTACAGAAAGTATTCATACCCCTTTAAATTTTTCACTCTTTCTTTCATTGCAGCCATTTGGTAAATTCAAAAAAGTTCATTTTTTCTCATTAATGTACACTCTGCACCCCATCTTGACTTATAAAAAAACAGAAATATAGTAATTTTTGCAAATTTATAAAAAAATAAAAGCTGAAATATCACATGGTCATAAGTATTCAGACCTTTTACTCAGTTTTGAGTAGAAGCACCCTTTTGAGCTAGTACAGCCTTGAGTCGTCTTGGGAACAATGCAACAAGTTTTTCACACCTGGATTTGGGGATCCTCTGCCTTTCTTCCTTGCAGATCCTCTCCAGTTCTGTCAGGTTGGATGGTGAACGTTGATGGACAGCCATTTTCAGGTCTCTCCAGAGATACTCAATTGGGTTTAGGTAAAGGCTCTGGCTGGGCCAGTCAAGAATGGTCACAGAGTTGTTCTGAAGCCACTCCTTTGTTATTTTAGCTGTGTGCTTAGGGTCATTGTCTTGGTTGGAAGGTGAACCTTCAGCCAAGTCTGAGGTCCAAAGCACTCTCGAAGAGGTTTTCACCCAGGATATCTCTGCACTTGGCCGCATTCATTATTCCTTCAATGACAACCAATCGTCCTTTCCCTGCAACTGAAAAACACCCCCATAGCATGATGCTGCCACCACCATGTTTCATTGTTGGGTTTGTATTGCACAGGTGATGAGCAGTGCCTGGTTTTCTCCACACATACCCCTTAGAATTATCACCAAAAAGGTCTATCTTTGTCTCATTAGACCAGAGAATCGTATTTCTCATTGTCTGAAAGACCTTCATGTGTTTTTTTAGCAAACTCTATGCAGGCTTTCTTGCACGGAATAGAGACTTCCATCGGGCCACTCTGCCATAAAGGCCTGACTGGTGGAGGGCTGCAGTGATAGTTGACTCTGTGGAACTTTCTCCCATCTCCCTACTGCATCTTGAGCTCAGCCACAGTGATCTTGGGGTTCCTCTTTACCTCTCTCACCAAGGCTCTTCTCCCACGATTGCTCAGTTTGGCTGGCTGGCCAGGTCTAGGAAGACTTCTTCCCTTTAAGGATTATGGAGGCCACTGTGCTTGAGTACTGCAGAAATTCTGTTGTAACCTTGGCCAGATCTGTGCCTTGCCACAATTCTGTCTCTGAGCTCCTTGGCCAGTTCCTTTGACCTCATGATTCTCATTTGGTCTGATATGCACTGTGAGCTGTGAGGTCTTATATATACAGGTGTGTGCCTTTCCAAATCAAGTCCTATCAGTTTAATTAAACACAGCTGGACTCCAATGAAGGTGCAGAACCATCTCAAGGAGGATCACAAGGAAATGGACAGCATGTGACTTAAATATTAGTGTTTGAGCAAAGGGTCTGAATTAGTGATGAGTGAACATACTCGTTACTCGAGATTTCCTGAGCGCGATGAAAACGAAATCTCCGAGCACTAAAAAATATTCAGAGGACACCCGAGCGTGCTTGGGAATTCTTGAGTAACGAGTATATTCGCTCATCACTAGTCTGAATACTTATAAAAATGTGATATTTCACTTTTTCTTTTTTATTAAATTTGAAAAAATTTCTACATTTCTGCTTTTTTTCAGTCAAGATGGGGTGCAGAGCGTACATTAAAGAGAAAAAAATGTACTTTTTTGAACTTACCAAATGGCTGCAATGAAACAAAATTTAAAGGGGTCTGAATACTTTCCGTACCCACTGTACATCCCTGTTTGTTAAGCATTTCTGTAAAATTAAATGCTTAGTGCTACACGTGCTTTGTGGAAGTCATGGTCTAAAAAAGATAGGATAAGGTTTCCCATACCTTCCAACTTGTGACGAATAGAAAGAGGGAGAAATTATTTGGCAAATTTTGGCCATGCCCCTGGCAACACCCCAATCCACATCCATTCACTATTTTTTTTTCTACCCTGGCAGGAGGAGTTGTCAGATGGGTGCTCCTAGTGAGAGAAATTAGAGAAATTCAGCAGATGCAAGAGACTTCAGGGCAAAGACGCAAATCCTGGACTGTCCGCTGTATTCGGGACAGTTGGGACTAGAGATGAGCGGATTGGTGTCCAGATCAGTGCTTCTTGGGGCCCGGATGGGAGGCTGTGAATCTCTTACATTCTGGCATCCCCGGAGTGGCTTTTGATTAGCCAGGGCTGGCACAATGTCAACTGTCCGTCCTGCTCAATTCTAGTTGGGATCTGTGTATTATACTTTGTTAATTAATTCACAATAGGAGCCGCCAGTATGTTCTTATCTTTATGCAACTTCACTACATTTTTTGTGTCTGTAAGAATGTGTTCACACACATTGCAAAAATAATGTTTTTTGTTTTCTGCAGATTTCGCATCAAACAACACAATAACAATCTTTTCTGATTATTGCTGCATTATTTTAGGCCTTCTACCCCTTATTTGATGCATTTTGGTGCAGATTTAAAGCCACCTTTTTGGTTTGTTTTTCTATTGTACAGAAAAGCTTTGATTCTGCACTTGAAAATGTAACTGCAGTTAGTTTTTTACTTTTTTTAGGCTCCACATAGAAGCCTCTAGAGAAAAAAAGCACCATCTGTTAGGCGTCGCTGCACGGGAGAGATCCCAAGCCTAATCTGCCTGTGCGGTCTCCCATGTAGCTTTGGCCGCTGCGGAGCATAGACGTCGGTCCCAGCGTCTTGCTCATTCTCGTGCTGTTCGTTTGGTTACTGCTGACTCTCCAGCCAAGTCTATGGTAACCAGGGATAGGCAGCGGCGACCGGACGCTCTGGATTTTAAGTCCAGAAATCACCTTACTGAGCATGTCTGTGATGTCACGTCTTCCTGCTAGTGGTCGGACGTCTCTGGCTCTGGTGATGTGGCAGTTCCAAATTGGCCCACGGGAGATGTCTCACCCTACTGGGCGTAAGTGTTTGGGGTGGAGCCTTATGTATAAAAAGTCCCCAGCAGTGCACTAGTATCATTTTAAAGTATGTATGGCTATGTGAGCGGAGTCTCTACCCCTCTGTCTGCAAGTGTTGTGTGTCTGTCTAGCTTGCGACTGTACACGTAGGCAGGCAGCTAGCGTCAGTGGGGGCAATTAGCTGTTGGCTTAGCATCTCATTCCTACATGTGTGCGGTTAGAACAGTAGAGTTCCAGAGCAAGCACAACCCTAGTCAGGTAATTTAGCTCTGAGCATCTGTTCCGTTTCTGTGTGCGAGTGACACAGCTCAATTGCAGAGCTTCTCTTTCTTTTCTATGTGCGAGTGCCACAGCTCAGTTGCAGAGCTGCCCTTTCATTTCTGTGTGCAAGTGACAGCTCAGTTGCAGAGCTGCCCTTTCATTTCTGTGTGCGAGTGACACAGCTCAGTTGCAGAGCAGTGCTTTAGTTTCTGTGTGCAAGTGACACAGCTCAGTAGCAGAGTATCTCTTTTTCGTTTCTGTACTGTTCCTCTCCGTGGAGTAACAGAGCTTGGAACTCTACCTCCTGTTCACACTGAGTGGCGGCAACTCTGTGTGTACAAGTAATCACTCGCCGTGTGTTCTGTCATTGCTCACTAGCAGCAGTTCAACATCTTTTGCACAGTGGACCCCGGATTGCGATTGCACTTTACTATTTACTTTATTTAGTGCAATCCGCCAACCCTAACACCGTCTTAAGACCACAAGGGGCACAGTGCTCATGAAACACAGCAACATTTCTGTGCAAAAAACAACCAGCAGAAAATACGCAGCATTTACTTTACATGTGAACATGGTCTAAATGTCTAAACAAAGTGGATGTGATTCCATGAAATCTCCGTCCTCGATGCATCTAAAGGCACAGCTGAGCTCTGCGGTTTGGGTGTTTTTTTTCCCTCTATAGGCTTCTTTGTGGAGCCTGAGAAAAAACGCAAGAAAGAGAAATTATTGTTGCATTTTTAAGAGCAGAATCAAAGCTTTTCTGTTCTATTAAAAAAGCATTAAAAATGTGCATTCACTTCTGCACCAAAACCGCATCAAATATGGGAAAAATGCATAAAATAAATGCAGCAAACATGCAATAATCAGAGAAGATTGTTATTGCGTCGGTTATTATTTTTTTAGTTTTATAAGAACAGAAAAATCTGACTTTTTTTTCAACTCAGTATACAACTACAAAGAAATACACTACTGCATCCAATGTACATGTATAATCTACTTTTAGGCTAACAAGCTGCAATATAGGTCAAGATTACCAAAATCTCCTATGTGTATTGTTATGACTGAGCTGTGGCTCATCCATAGGGCTGCTGCCCGTGAACTTGGGGATGCGAATTTGAGTCCTGGGAGACCTCCACACGGTAGATGTGAATAAATGTAATTTATGCAGAGAGCAATCCCGCCCCCTGAGAAGGAGGAGCTACGGAGAGATGAAGACATTTGAGAGAGGTGAGATAGAAGCCGGGATAAAAGCTTTGACGTGCCAAGACATGGGAGTGAGCCCTCAAATCGGGACAGTCCCATTGAGTCTGGGATGGTTGGGAGCTATGGTTTTCCTATTCTCTCCAAGTATTTCCATATTTATTATGAGCTTTATTTTAAACTCTATGTATATAAAACTCCTTATTCCATTTTTTAAAACTTTTTGTTAATACTTATACCCTTCTATGTGTAAGTTGACAAAACCCTTACTTCTCACCACTAGTGTAAATTAATTGTTTCTTTTATTACATGTCATATACTGTGTTGTACTCAGATCCACCTCATTTGTATGCAATCTAACATGTATGCATGTCATTGCATTGTAGTATTATGTTGTCACCACCTGATCTGTCCATTGATCAGAGGATGTATGTAGATGTGGCACCCCTAGGGGTATTTGCCACAAAAATAGTTACTGACACTAAATACAAATATTAAAAAGGAAGACTGCACTACCACCTCCGGCCAGAAGGGGGAGCTCCAGAGACTCCCCTTGATCCATTCTGGTCTGAGTAAAGAACTGGCAGTTGGGCTAAGGAGTTGAAAGTGAGAGGTCATACAGCTGAATTTCTAACAGCCCTATGACAGTTTCCAGGCCCAAATCACCGGCCTGAGGAGAAGAGGGACAGAGAAAAAGGACATTGTGAGAACCGGGTAGCATTAATCACTACCCAGAACAGGCGCAAAGACGGATACCGGATCCGCGGCTGTATTCATTATATATAATACAGCAACCGGAAAAACGTGAGGTGATATCAGCTTCACTAGGGTCGGACACAGCAACAGACACAGAGTTCAGCGGTATTCCCGGAGGGGGTAAGCCGATAAAAGGACTCGGGTTGCCCGTCGAACCAGGGCCCGGAGGGGACAGATTGGGCCGGCAGCCAGTTCACATACAGCAGCAGGGCCACACAGAAACTGCGTACAATAAGAGGCGAAGACCCCGGCAGGGTCAAAGTAACTCAGAGTTCCCATACAGACTCCGGTGACAGGACTGGATTGTAAATCCCTTTATGTTGAAGTAAACTGGTTAAACGTTTCAGTGCCTCAGTCTTTCATTTGGACAATAGCCATCTATCCAGGATCAGGATCATCACCGCTGGGAGAACCTGCTGCTGATCAAGTAAGTGCCTGTTCCCTCATGATACCCCTTACACTGTGCATTGCCTGAGGCCACAGCACCGGGTCAAGCCACCCGTGACATCCCCCTCAAGAGACAGACCCCATTGGTCCGGTGCTGGGTACCCCGGTCTCCTGGGCGTCACAATTGGCGTCACGAACAGGATCGAGCCAGCCCGTATACCGGGTATTGTGTGCCGTGATTGGAGCCCAAAACTGTGAAAACTTGGATGAAAAATCTTGAAAATTGACTTTATTAAAGAAAATTCCGTTCCCCATTGAAAACTATTGAAAGTGACTTTTCCCCATTGGTTATAATGGAGTAAAGATGGCCGCCATCCCCTGAGGTAATCACCTCGTAACCGTTAGACACGAGACTGTTAATTGGGCTACGCCATTACTTGAGCCCCAGTCTGACTGAAAAACTTCAGAATCCGCCATTACGGAGCGCGCGGCGGGCGGGAGAAGCAGGGGGCGTGTCATTGTGGGCGGCATTAAGCTGAGCGCTCTGACGTCAGAGCAAGGTGAAAACCAATCCTGCTGCACAGCGGAACGAATCTACACTATCCCGACGGAAGCGGAGGACCGGAAGGGTCCGGATTAACTAAGGGGGCACAGTATGTCGCAGCACGGAGACGTCGCAGCACCCGGCGACGCTAATGCAGCTGAAAGACAGAGTGTCGATAGAGAGTCCAGCAGCACAGCGGTGCAAGGAGTGGCACCCATCATGCCGGTGCTGATGCCATATACCCCGGGTGGCCCGTGGCTTCCAATGTATGAAGGTGAGCCTAATACCCTTGACAATTTCAGAGAAAAGATGCTGGCCCATTTTGACATGTTCCCCGTGGATGAAGTTCAGCGTGTTAGTCTCCTGATGATGCAGTTAAGTGGCCATGCTAAGCGAGAAGTCACAGCATGGGCAGCTGATCTAAAAGGCACTGTTGAACGCATATTTGCTGGATTAAAAGCTACATTTGAAACCACGGCCAGCAGCAAAGCTAAAATACGATTCTTTAATTGCAAACAAAAAGCTAATGAGGGCGTGAGAGACTTTGCCTTAAACCTGCAGGAAGCCCTTAAATCACTTACACTGGCTGAACCCATTTTTAACACCGGAGCCGATAAACTGCTAAGAGATCAATTTATTGAGGGACTCTACACCCCTTCTCACCGGGGGCATGTGAGCATGCTTGTTTTTAAGAACCCTGAATGAATAGACATTTGCCCAATTAAAGGAGAGCGCTATACGTCTCCAGCTGGCAGAGGCACCTCGGGATCAGGATCCTGCGCAACCCATGGTAGAGGCACCTCAACAACAGGGAGTGCCAGTGACATCAGCTATGTCTGGGGACATTGCTAAGCCCCTGGGGCCCAGTACTAATGAGGCTCTTCAACAAAAGCTTGACTCTTTAGCTGATGTTGTTGCTTCAATGGCTAAAACCATGCAGGAGATGAGAGGACACAAGATGGAGTTGGCAAACTGTAGAGAGGATGTTCCATGGATGAGACCCCGGAGATACCCGACATGGAGAGGACGACCCCGCGACAGCTACCAACCGGATGGACAGCCCATTTGCCGCCGTTGCCAGCAGCCAGGCCACTTTGCACGAGATTCTGATTTAAACGGGAATCCCCTGGGAATGCGGGCCGCTTCGCAGGAATGAACTTTCAAGGCCCAACACCCTGGCACGACAGGTACATCGGAGGACGACCCATTATCCCTATCGTGCTGGACGGAATTCCCCTCAACGCTTTGCTCGACACAGGTTCCCAGATTTCATCTATACCGTATATCCTTTATAAGAGGTACTGGGCTGATGCAGATATTGATAAAGGGCCCTCTGATGTTGAACTAGATATATGGGCCAGTAATGGTAAGTTGGTACCGAAACTAGGATTCAGGGAGATGACCATAAAGATTGGCAAAGTAGAATTGAAGAAACAGGGTATAATTGTTGTTGATGTTGACCGGCGGAACTGTGAACCCACTGTATTGATAGGAATGAATGTGTTAGAGAACTGCTTTTCCGAAGTTATTTCTGTCTTACAGCAAATTGCTGAAACTGCCCAATCCTGCCAGCAGAGAGTTCTCCGAAGGGAAATAAAAGTATTGATGTTAAGGCAACAGGTAGAAGTTGCAGGTGGAGAAATCGGCAGTGTGAGGGTAAGTGATCCGCCATCTATTGTAATCCCACCAAAAACAGAAATGCTGGTATGGTGTAGAGCAGCCATTGGTACTAAGGGACGAGATTATCAAGCCTTAATAGAACCAGTGTACACCAACAGCAGGCCCACTATACTCACAGCACGAGGGGTAGTCGAGGTACACCGGGGACGAGTGCCGGTACGACTTTTGAACTGTGGAGAGGAAGAGGTCACTTTGCCAAGGTATGCTACAGTGGCAAAGCTATATACTGTTGACAACAATGCCATCACAACTATTGAGCCCTTAGAACCAACCTGTCAGGTGGAAGGCAACGGCTCAGACGGAGAATTGGAGGATTGGTGCCAACAGCTACACATGGGCATAAATTCAACACCTACCCATCAAAAACAAGGGGTGTATAGGCTAGTGATGGAATATGAACAAGTCTTCAGTAAACACCCATTGGACTTCGGACGGATAGAAGGGGTAGAACACACAATCCCCACCGGTGACCATCCCCCAATAAAAGAAAGATATAGACCCATACCGCCCGCTCACTATCAGTGTGCAAAAGATATGCTGAGGGAGATGAAACAGGCCGGGGTAATAAGAGACAGCTGTAGCCCCTGGGCGGCCCCTCTAGTGATTGTCTAAAAAAAGGACGGAACCATGAGAATGTGCGTAGACTACCGGAAGATTAATAACATCACCCATAAAGACGCCTACCCCTTGCCTAGGATAGAAGAGTCCTTAACTGCTCTGAAATCTGCTAATTATTTTTCCACCTTAGACTTAACAAGCGGGTATTGGCAAGTCCCTGTGGCTGAGAGAGATAAGGAAAAAACGGCATTCACCACACCAATGGGTCTATGTGAATTTAATCGCATGCCGTTCGGACTCTGCAACGCATCCGGTACCTTCCAGCGGCTGATGGAATGCTGCCTCGGACACAAGAACTTCGAGACTGTCCTCCTGTACCTAGATGATGTGATCGTCTACTCAAAGACTTACGAACAACACTTAATAGACCTGGCAGAAGTGTTCGAAGCCTTATCCAGGTATGGCATGAAAGTCAAGCCTTCCAAATGTCACCTTCTCAAGCCAAAGGTACAGTACCTGGGACACATCGTGAGTTCGGAGGGAGTAGCACCAGATCCCGAGAAAATAAGCGCCATAAGGGATTGACCAAGACCTACCAGCGCAAAAGAAGTGAGACAATTCCTGGGATTGGTGGGTTACTATCGCAGATTTATAAAAGGATTTACCAAGTTGGCAGCACCCTTGCAAGACATCTTGGTAGGGCAGACGAAGAAACCTTCAAACCGAAACCCTCCTTTTCAGTGGAACGACGAAAGGGAAGACTCCTTTGAACAACTAAAGAAGGCACTAACCGGAGAAGAGGTTCTGGCATACCCAGATTACCATCAACCTTTCATCCTCTACACCGATGCCAGTAATGTGGGACTAGGAGCGGTGCTGTCACAAAAGCAAGAAGGTCGGGAGAAAGTCATCGCCTTTGCAAGTAGAAAGCTCCGGCCTACTGAAAGAAATTCAGAAAATTACAGCTCCTTCAAATTGGAACTACTGGCAGTAGTTTGGGCTGTGACTGAACGTTTCAAACACTATCTGGCCGCTGCAGAATTTATTGTCTATACTGACAACAATCCGTTGACCCACCTGGACACAGCCAAATTAGGTGCGTTAGAACAGCGATGGATAGCCCGGTTATCTAATTACAACTTCATAATCAAGTATCGAGCAGGTCGCAAGAATGGAAATGCCGATGCCCTATCCCGGATGCCACACTTGAGAGATGTAGAAGAGGAAACGGGGGAGCTTGAAGAAATTGAACTACCAGCCTTCCATCGTCCCAAGGCAAAACTGTTGTGATAGACAATTCAGTAACACAATGTACATAGCGATCAGAGCACATACAGTGATCTGACAATAACCCAAAAATAATAGAACGAGCTCTGAGACGTGGAAACTCTTTAACCGCAATTCCTGATCCTCTCCAAACACAACTAGAGGCAGCTGTGGATTGCGCCTAACGCTCCCTATGCAACTCGGCACAGCCTGAGAAACTAACTAGCCTGAAGATAGAAAAATAAGCCTACCTTGCCTCAGAGAAATACCCCAAAGGAAAAGGCAGCCCCCCACATATAATGACTGTGAGTAAGATGAAAAGACAAACGTAGGGATGAAATAGATTCAGCAAAGTGAGGCCCGATATTCTAGACAGAACGAGGATAGGAAAGATAACTTTGCGGTCTACACAAAACCCTAAAGAAAACCACGCAAAGGGGGCAAAAAGACCCTCCGTACCGAACTAACGGCACGGAGGTACACCCTTTGCGTCCCAGAGCTTCCAGCAAAACAAATAGACAAGCTGGACAGAAAAAATAGCAACAAATAGCAAAGAAGCACTTAGCTATGCAGAGCAGCAGGCCACAGGAATGATCCAGAGAAACACAAGTCCAACACTGGAACATTGACAGGAAGCATGGATCAAAGCATCAGGTGGAGTTAAGTAGAGAAGCAGCTAACGACCTCACCAGATCACCTGAGGGAGGAAACTCAGAAGCTGCAGTACCACTTTCCTCCACAAACGGAAGCTCCCAGAGAGAATCAGCCGAAGTACCACTTGTGACCACAGGAGTGAACTCTGCCACAGAATTCACAACAGTACCCCTTCCTTGAGGAGGGGTCAACGAACCCTCACCAGAGCCCCCAGGCCGACCAGGATGAGCCACATGAAAGGCACGAACAAGATCGGGAGCATGGACATCAGAGGCAAAAACCCAGGAATTATCTTCCTGAGCATAACCCTTCCATTTAACCAGATACTGGAGTTTCCGTCTTGAAACACAAGAATCCAAAATCTTCTCCACAATATACTCCAATTCCCCCTCCACCAAAACCGGGGCAGGAGGCTCAACAGATGGGACCATAGGTGCCACGTATCTCCGCAACAATGACCTATGGAATACGTTATGTATGGAAAAAGAATCTGGAAGGGTCAGACGAAAAGACACAAGATTAAGAACCTCAGAAATCCTATACGGACCAATAAAACGAGGTTTAAACTTAGGAGAGGAAACCTTCATAGGAATATGACGAGAAGATAACCAAACCAGATCCCCAACACGAAGTCGGGGACCCACACGGCGTCTGCGATTAGCGAAAAGTTGAGCCTTCTCCTGGGACAAGGTCAAATTGTCCACTACCTGAGTCCAAATCTGCTGCAACCTGTCCACCACAGTATCCACACCAGGACAGTCCGAAGACTCAACCTGTCCTGAAGAGAAACGAGGATGGAACCCAGAATTGCAAAAAAACGGCGAAACCAAGGTAGCCGAGCTGGCCCGATTATTAAGGGCGAACTCAGCCAAAGGCAAAAAGGACACCCAGTCATCCTGATCAGCAGAAACAAAGCATCTCAGATATGTTTCCAAGGTCTGATTGGTTCGTTCGGTCTGGCCATTAGTCTGAGGATGGAAAGCCGAGGAAAAAGACAAGTCAATGCCCATCCTACCACAAAAGGCTCGCCAAAACCTCGAAACAAACTGGGAACCTCTGTCAGAAACAATATTCTCTGGAATGCCATGCAAACGAACCACATGCTGGAAGAACAAAGGCACCAAATCAGAGGAGGAAGGCAATTTAGACAAGGGTACCAGATGGACCATCTTAGAAAAGCGATCACAGACCACCCAAATGACTGACATCTTTTGAGAAACGGGAAGGTCAGAAATAAAATCCATAGAGATATGTGTCCAAGGCCTCTTCGGGACCGGCAAGGGCAAAAGCAACCCACTGGCACGAGAACAGCAGGGCTTAGCCCGAGCACAAATCCCACAGGACTGCACAAAAGTACGCACATCCCGCGACAGAGAGGGCCACCAAAAGGATCTAGCCACTAACTCTCTGGTACCAAAGATTCCAGGATGACCAGCCAACACCGAACAATGAAGTTCAGAGATAACTCTATTCGTCCACCTATCAGGGACAAACAGTTTCTCCGCTGGGCAACGATCAGGTTTATTAGCCTGAAATTTTTGCAGCACCCGCCGCAAATCAGGGGAGATGGCAGACACAATTACTCCTTCCTTGAGGATACCCGCCGGCTCAGATAAACCCGGAGAGTCGGGCACAAAACTCCTAGACAGAGCATCCGCCTTCAGATTTTTAGAGCCCGGAAGGTACGAAATCACAAAGTCAAAACGGGCAAAAAACAACGACCAACGAGCTTGTCTAGGATTCAAGCGCTTGGCAGACTCGAGATAAGTCAAGTTCTTATGATCAGTCAAGACCACCACGCGATGCTTAGCTCCTTCAAGCCAATGACGCCACTCCTCGAATGCCCACTTCATGGCCAGCAACTCTCGGTTGCCCACATCATAATTTCGCTCAGCAGGCGAAAACTTCCTGGAAAAGAAAGCGCATGGTTTCATCACTGAGCAACCAGAACCTCTCTGTGACAAAACAGCACCTGCTCCAATCTCAGAAGCATCAACCTCGACCTGGAACGGAAGAGAAACATCTGGTTGACACAACACAGGGGCAGAAGAAAAACGACGCTTCAACTCTTGAAAAGCTTCCACAGCAGCAGAAGACCAATTGACCAAATCAGCACCCTTCTTGGTCAAATCGGTCAATGGTTTGGCAACACTAGAAAAATTGCAGATGAAGCGACGATAAAAATTAGCAAAGCCCAGGAACTTTTGCAGACTTTTCAGAGATGTCGGCTGAGTCCAATCATGGATGGCTTGGACCTTAACCCCTTAAGCCCCGAGGGTGGTTTGCACGTTAATGACCGGGCCAATTTTTACAATTCTGACCACTGTCCCTTTATGAGGTTATAACTCTGGAACGCTTCAACGGATCTTGGCGATTCTGACATTGTTTTCTCGTGACATATTGTACTTCATTTTAGTAGTAACATTTATTCGATATAACTTGCGTTTATTTGTGAAAAAAACGGAAATTTGGCGAAAATTTAGAAAGTTTTGCAATTTTCCAACTTTAAATTTTTATGCCCTTAAATCACAGAGATATCTCACGCAAAATACTTAATAAGTAACATTTCCCACATGTCTACTTTACATCAGCACAATTTTGGAACCAAAATTTTTTTTTGTTAGGGAGTTATAAGGGTTAAAAGTTGACCAGCAATTTCTCATTTTTACAACACCATTTTTTTTTAGGGACCACATCTCATTTGATGTCATTTTGAGGGGTCTATATGATAGAAAATACCCAAGTGTGAGACCATTCTAAAAACTGCACCCCTCAAGGTGCTCAAAACCACATTCAAGAAGTTTATTAACCCTTCAGGGGTTTCACAGGAATTTTTGGAATGTTTAAATAAGAATGAATATTTAACTTTTTTTCACACAAAATTTATTTCAGCTCCAATTTGTTTTATTTTACCAAGGGTAACAGGATAAAATGGACCCCAAAAGTTGTTGTCCAATTTGTCCTGAGTACGCTGATAGCCCATATGTGGGAGTAAACCACTGTTTGGGCGCATGGCAGAGCTCGGAAGGGAAGGAGCGCCATTTGACTTTTAAATGCAAAATTGACAGGAATTGAGATGGGACACCATGTTGCGTTTGGAGAGCCACTGATGTGCCTAAACATTGAAACCCCCCCACAAGTGACACCATTTTGGAAAGTAGACACCCTAAGGAACTTATCTAGATGTGTGGTGACCACTTTGACCCACCAATTGCTTCACAGAAGTTTATAATGCAGAGCCGTAAAAATAAAAAATCATATTTTTTCACAAAAATGATCTTTTCGCCCCCAATTTTTTATTTTCCCAAGAGTAAGAGAAGAAATTGGACCTCAAAAATTGTTGGCCAATTTGTCCTGAGTACGCTGATACCCCATATATGGGTGTAAACCATTGTTTGGGCGTATGGCAGAGCTCGGAAGGGAAGGAGCGCCATTTGACTTTTCAATGCAAAATTGACTGGAATTGAGATGGGACGCCATGTTGCGTTTGGAGAGCCCCTGATGTGCCTAAACATTGTAACCCCTCACAAGTGACACCATTTTGAAAAGTAGACCCCTTAAGGAACTTATCTAGATGTGTGGTGAGCACTTTGACCCAACAAGTGCTTCACAGAAGTTTATAATGCAGAGCCGTAAAAATAAAAAATCTTATTTTTTCACAAAAATGATCTTTTCGCCCCCAATTTTTTATTTTCCCAAGGGTAAGAGAAGAAATTAGACCACAAAAGTTGTTGTGCAATTTGTCCTGAGTGCGACGATACCCCATATGTGGGGGTAAACCACTTTTTGGGTGCATAGCAGAGCTCGGAAGGGAAGGAGCGCCATTTGACTTTTCAATGCAAAATTGACTGGAATTAAGTTGGGACGCCATGTTGGTTTGGAGAGCCCCTGATGTGCCTAAACATTAAAACCCCCCACAAGTGACACCATTTTGGAAACTAGACCCCATAAGGAACTTATCTAGATGTGTTTTGAGAGCTTTGAACCCCCAAATGTTTCACTACAGTTTATAACGCAGAGCCGTTAAAATAATTTATTTTTTTTTTTCGCAAAAATTATTTTTTAGCCCCCAGTTTTGTATTTTCACAAGGGTAACATAATAAATTGGACCCCAAAAGTTGTTGTCCAATTTGTCCTGAGTACGCTGATACCCCATATGTGGGGGGGAACCACTGTTTGGGCGCATGGCAGAGCTCGGAAGGGAAGGAGCGCCATTTGGAATGCAGACTTAGATGGATTGGTCTGCAGGAGTCACGTTGCATTTGCAGAGCCCCTGATGTACCCAAACAGTACAAACCCCCCACAAGTGACCCCATATTAGAAACTAGACCTCCCAAGGAACTTATCTAGATGTGTTGTGAGAACTTTGAACCCCTAAGTGTTTCACTACAGTTTATAACGCAGAGCCGTAAAAATAAAAATTCTTTTTTTTTTTCACAAAAATGATTTTTTAGTCCCAGCTTTGTATTTTTACAAGGGTAACAGAATAAATTGGACCCCAAAAGTTGTTGTTCAATTTGTCCTGAGTACGCTGATACCCCGTATGTGGGGGGGAACCACTGTTTGGGCGCATGGCAGAGCTCGGAAGGGAAGGAGCGCCATTTGGAATGCAGACTTAGATGGATTGGTCTGCAGGCGTCACGTTGCATTTGCAGAGCCCCTGATGTACCCAAACAGTAGAAACCACCCACAAGTGACCCCATATTGAAACTAGACCTCCCATGGAACTTATCTAGATGTGTTGTGAAAACTTTGAACCCCCAAGTGTTTCACTACAGTTTACAACGCAGAGCCGTGAAAATAAAAAATCCTTTTTTTTCCCACAAAAATGATTTTTAGCCCCCCAAATTTTTATTTTCCCAAGGATAACAAGAGAACTTGGACCCATAAAGTTGTTGTCCAATTTGTCTCGAGTACGATGATACCCCATATGTTGGGGTAAACCCCTGTTTGGGCGCACGGGAGAGCTCGGAAGTGAAGGAGCACTGTTTTACTTTTTCAATGCAGAATTGGCTGGAATTGAGATCGGACGCCATGTCGCGTTTGGAGAGCCCCTGATGTGTCTAAACAGTGGAAACCCCCAATTATAACTGAAACCCTAATCCAAACGCACCCCTAACCCTAATCCCAACTGTAACCCTAACCACACACCTAACCCTGACACACCCCTAATTCTAATCCCAACCCTAATCCCAACCGTAAATGTAATACAAACCCTAACCCTAACCCTAGCCCCAACCCTAGCCCTAACCCTAACCCTAATGGGAAAATGGAAATAAATACATTTTTTTTAATTTTATTATTTTTCCCTAAGGCTAGGTTCACATTGCATTAGGGAAATCCGTTTAGCACTAGCGGATTGCGCTAACGCAATGTCTTTTTAGGTGTCGTGTTTAGTGGTCGCGTTAACGTCCCCGCTCTGGAAGATCGGGGATCGGACCTCGGGCGCGCCGCGGACGCTGCAAGCAGCGTCTGAGGCGCGCCACAAAAGAACGGCACCTTGCTAGCGCGAGCCGAAAATGGCACGCTCTAGCGATGCGCTACACCCGAAAATCACATTGCTGTCAATGGTTGTGCTAACGGACCCGTTGCACGGCGTTAATTGTGACATTTTCGCCGTGCAACGCTGTCCGTTAGCGTTAACCCATTAACGCAATGTGAACCTAGCCTAACTAAGGGGGTGATGAAGGGGGGTTTGATTTACTTTTATAGCGAGTTTTTTATATCGGATTTTTATGATTGGCAGCCGTCACACACTAAAAGACGCTTTTTATAGCAAAAAAGTTTTTGCGTCTCCACATTTTGAGACCTATAATTTTTCCATATTTTGGTCCACAGAGTCATGTGAGGTCTTGTTTTTTGCGGGACGAGTTGACGTTTTTATCGGTTACATTTTCGGACATGTGACAGTTTTTGATCGCTTTTTATTCCGATTTTTTGTGAGGCAGAATGACCAAAAACCAGCTATTCATGAATTTCTTTTGGGGGATGCGTTTATACCGTTCTACGTTTGGTAAAATTGATAAAGCAGTTTTATTCTTCGGGTCAGTACGATTACAGCGATACCTCATTTATATCATTTTTTTTATGTTTTGGCGCTTTTATACGATAAAAGCTATTTTATAGAAAAAATAATTATTTTGGCATCGCTTTATTCTCAGGACTATAACTTTTTTATTTTTTTGGTTATGATGCTATATGGCGGCTCGTTTTTTGCGGGACAAGATGACGTTTTCAGAGGTACCATGGTTATTTATATCCGTCTTTTTGATCGCGTGTTATTCCACTTTTTGTTCAGCGTTATGATAATAAAGCGTTGTTTTTTGGCTCGTTTTTTTTTTTTTTTTCTTACGGTGTTCACTGAAGGGGTTAACTAGTGGGCCAGTTTTATAGGTCGGGTCGTTACGGACGCGGCGATACTAAATATGTGTACTTTTATTGTTTTTTTTGTTTTTTTTTATGTAAAGAAATGTATTTATGGGAATAATATTTTTTTTTTTCTGCTTTATTTAGTAATTTTTTTTTTATTTTTTTTTACAAGTGTGGAAATTTTTTTTTTAACTTTTTCACTTTGTCCCAGGGGGGGACATCACAGATCACCGATCTGACAGTGTGCACAGCACTCTATCAGATCGGTGATCTGACATACAGCCGGGCAGGATTAGAGCTGCAGCTGCAGCCTGATCCTGACCCGGAAGTGCTCCCTGCAGGACCCGGATGCAGCCCGGCGGCCATTTTGGATCCGGGGACTGCAGGGAGAAGACGCTCGGTACACGGTGAGCACATCACCGTGTACCGATCGTCTCAGGGAAGCCCGCAGGGAGCCCCCTCCCTGCGCGATGCTTCCCTGCACCGCCGGCACACCGCGATCATCTTTGATCGCGGTGTGCCGGGGGTTAATGTGCCGGGAGCGGTCCGTGACCGCTCCTGGCACATAGTGCCGGATGTCAGCTGCGATAGGCAGCTGACACCCGGCCGCGATCGGCCGCGCTCCCCCCGTGAGCGCGGCCGATCGCATATGACGTACTATCCCGTCCATGGGAATTAAGTCCCAGGTCACCTGGACGGGATAGTACGTCATATGGGATTAAGGGGTTAACCGGATCCATCTCGATAGTAGAAGGGGAAAAGATGAACCCCAAAAATGAAACCTTCTGCACACCAAAGAGACACTTTGATCTCTTCACAAACAAAGAATTAGCACGCAGGACCTGAAAAACCGTTCTGACCTGCTTCACATGAGACTCCCAATCATCCGAGAAGATCAAAATGTCATCCAAGTACACAATCAGGAATTTATCCAGGTACTCACGGAAGATGTCATGCATAAAGGATTGAAACACTGATGGGGCATTGGCAAGTCCGAACGGCATCACTAGATACTCAAAATGACCCTCGGGCGTATTAAATGCAGTTTTCCATTCATCGCCTTGCCTGATTCTCACCAGATTATACGCACCACGAAGATCTATCTTAGTGAACCAACTAGCCCCCTTAATCCGAGCAAACAAATCAGATAACAATGGCAAGGGGTACTGAAATTTAACAGTGATCTTATTAAGAAGGCGGTAATCTATACACGGTCTCAGCGAACCATCCTTCTTGGCTACAAAAAAGAACCCTGCTCCTAATGGCGACGATGACGGGCGAATATGCCCCTTCTCCAGGGATTCCTTCACATAACTGCGCATAGCGATGTGCTCAGGCACGGATAAATTAAACAGTCAACCTTTTGGGAATTTACTACCAGGAATCAAATTGATAGCACAATCACAATCCCTATGCGGAGGCAGGGCATCGGACTTGGGCTCATCAAATACATCCCGGTAATCAGACAAGAACTCTGGAACCTCAGAAGGGGTGGATGACGAAATTGACAGAAATGGAACATCACCATGTACCCCCTGACAACCCCAGCTGGACACCAACATGGAATTCCAATCCAATACTGGATTATGGGCTTGTAGCCATGGCAACCCCAACACGACCTCATCATGCAGATTATGCAACACCAGAAAGCGAATAACCTCCTGATGTGCAGGAGCCATGCACATGGTCAGCTGGGTCCAGTATTGAGGCTTATTCTTGGCCAAAGGTGTAGCATCAATTCCTCTCAATGGAATAGGACACTGCAAGGGCTCCAATAAAAACACACAACGTTTAGCATAATCCAAGTCCATCAAATTCAGGGCAGCGCCTGAATCCACAAACGCCATGACAGAATACGACGACAAGGAGCATATCAAGGTAACGGACAGAAGAAATTTTGACTGTACAGTACCAATGGTGGCAGACCTAGCGAACCGCTTAGTGCGCTTAGGACAATCAGAGATAGCATGAATGGAATTACCACAGTAGAAACACAGCCCATTCAGACGTCTGTGTTCTTGCCGTTCAACTCTGGTCATAGTCCTATCGCACTGCATAGGCTCAGGTTTAATCTCAGGTAATACCGCCAAATGGTGCACAGATTTACGCTCACGCAAGCGTCGACCGATCTGAATGGCCAAAGACATAGACTCATTCAAACCAGCGGGCATAGGAAATCCCACCATGACATCCTTAATGGCTTCAGAGAGACCCTTTCTGAAAATGGCTGCAAGCGCAGATTCATTCCATTGAGTGAGCACGGACCATTTTCTAAATTTCTGGCAATATAGCTCTATCTCATCCTGAGCCTGACAAAGAGCCAGCAAATTTTTTTCTGCCTGATCTACTGAATTAGGCTCATCGTACAGCAATCCAAGCGCCAGGAAAAACGCATCGATATCACTCAATGCAGGATCTCCTGACGCAAGAGAAAATGCCCAGTCCTGAGGGTCGCCACGCAAAAAAGAAATGACGATCCTAACCTGTTGCGCTGGGTCACCAGAGGAGCGAGGTTTCAAAGCCAGAAACAGTTTACAATTATTCTTGAAACTCAGAAATTTAGTTCTATCTCCAAAAAACAAATCTGGAATAGGAATTCTCGGTTCTAACAAAGAATTCTGAACCACAAAATTTTGAATATCTTGAACTCTTGCCGTGAGCTGATCTACACATGAAGACAGACCTTTAATGTCCATTGTAACACCTGTGTCCTGAACCACCCAAATATCTAGGGGAAAAAAAAAACAAATCACAGTGCAAAGGAAAAAAAATGGTCTCAGAACTTCTTTTTTCCCTCTATTGAGAATCATTAGTACTTTGGCTTCCTGTACTGTTGTGATAGACAATTCAGTAACACAATGTACATAGCGATCAGAGCACATACAGTGATCTGACAATAACCCAAAAATAATAGAACGAGCTCTGAGACGTGGAAACTCTTTAACCGCAATTCCTGATCCTCTCCAAACACAACTAGAGGCAGCTGTGGATTGCGCCTAACGCTCCCTATGCAACTCGGCACAGCCTGAGAAACTAACTAGCCTGAAGATAGAAAAATAAGCCTACCTTGCCTCAGAGAAATACCCCAAAGGAAAAGGCAGCCCCCCACATATAATGACTGTGAGTAAGATGAAAAGACAAACGTAGGGATGAAATAGATTCAGCAAAGTGAGGCCCGATATTCTAGACAGAACGAGGATAGGAAAGATAACTTTGCGGTCTACACAAAACCCTAAAGAAAACCACGCAAAGGGGGCAAAAAGACCCTCCGTACCGAACTAACGGCACGGAGGTACACCCTTTGCGTCCCAGAGCTTCCAGCAAAACAAATAGACAAGCTGGACAGAAAAAATAGCAACAAATAGCAAAGAAGCACTTAGCTATGCAGAGCAGCAGGCCACAGGAATGATCCAGAGAAACACAAGTCCAACACTGGAACATTGACAGGAAGCATGGATCAAAGCATCAGGTGGAGTTAAGTAGAGAAGCAGCTAACGACCTCACCAGATCACCTGAGGGAGGAAACTCAGAAGCTGCAGTACCACTTTCCTCCACAAACGGAAGCTCCCAGAGAGAATCAGCCGAAGTACCACTTGTGACCACAGGAGTGAACTCTGCCACAGAATTCACAACACAAAACATCATCAGTCAAGTACCTATCAGAAACAACAAGAGGTGAATTTTAATCCGTTAGCACACCATAGATGGGCTGACACCCAAGACAGCAATCCGGCTGTGAAGTTGGTGAAGGAACTGTTGACTGAGCAAAGTGCATATCCCGATGAGGATGCCCCAGAAGAGACGCATCAACTCTGGAAAGAGAGAGGCAAAATGTTCCTGTATCAAGGGAAGCTCTGTAGAAGATACACCAATCCGAAAACACATGAATTGGTTTGGCAGATTATTGTGCCTAAACAAGATGTGAAGATGGTCCTCGAAGCTTACCATAATGGTGCTGGTCACTTCGGTTGGAAAAAGTTAGAAGTACTTCTAAGAGAAAGATTTTATTGGGTCGGGATGAGAAAATCAATCGAACAGTGGTGCAGAAACTGTGGCCCGTGCAACCTCAGAAGAAACGATCAAAAGAACCAAAGAGCACCACTGCAGCCCATAATCACCAAACAACCACTTGAACTTGTAGCCATAGACCACGTGAAGTTAACACCAAGCCGGTACGGCTATGTCTATGCCTTGACCATCGTGGACCATTATTCACGCTTCTTGGTAGTAGTACCCGTAAAAGATCTGACAGCAAAAACAGCGGCCAAAGCGTTCCAAACGTACTTTTGTAGACCCCATGGATATCCGGAACAGGTTCTCACCGACCAAGGTACAGCCTTTGAATCAGAGATCTTCAGAGAATTCTGTAATATGTATGGTTGCAAAAAGATCCGGACGACGGCCTATCATCCACAAACAAACGGCTTATGCGAGAAGATGAACCATATTGTAATAGACCTACTAAAGACTTTACCAGAGACAGAAAGGAATCAATGGCCAGAGAAATTGCCTGACTTGGTGGATCTGTATAATCATGTCCCGGTGAGCTCCACCAACTGCACCCCAGCTTACCTTATGCGTGCAAGACCCGGCCAATTACCAATCGATCTAGAAATGGGAATTCTGAAACCAGATGCAGAAGTTCAAGACTCCAATTGGGATATCATACGGCAAAAGCAGTATCGCCAAGTGCAAGAGAGTGTGGAAAAAAGCCTTCAGCAAACTAGAGAAAGACAAGAGCGAACTTTCAACCAGAATGCTCTAGCGACCCCATTAAGACCGGGTGACCAAGTGCTCAAGAGAAATCGTCGAACCAATAAACTAGACAATCAGTGGGAAGCCTTACCCTACACAGTTTTACCAACAAGAATGGATAATCCTAAAATGTGTCTCATTAGCAAAAACGGAGGCTTAACATCTGTACTAGTGTCAAGAGACAATCTTAAATTATGTCTGGAAGCACTGAAAGAGCCAGAAGTTGTCCAGCCAGAACCAGAAGTTATTCAACCCATACTGGTTCAACCAGTAAAGGAAAAAGAAGAGGAAATGTATCACACCTGTATAGGAGACTTTCCCAAAACCCTACTAACATACCATGGTGCAGTAGTGGTTCCCATGGTGGCCTTTTACCCAACACCGAACCCAATACCAGAAGTCCCAAGGCAGGAAGAGGCTGACCCCGTACTACAGGAGGATCCAGGCCAGGAAGAACAGATTCCTGATCAGAGTAATCCCATTCACGGTGGACTTGCCAACTCCATAGTCGTGGAATTATCTTTAGCAGAGCGGGCAGATACTACATCCACAGTAGACAGTAGTACACCACATGAAGAGACATCGCTATTACGTAGATCACAGCGTAGTACCCAGGGTCAATTACCGGCCAGGTATGCGGATTACCAACTATAAAACTATAGTCATTGTTATCATTCTGCAACATTTAAGCCCAGTACCTACAGAGACTTGTCTGTATGAACTTCTTGCATATTCTTGAACTTTTTATCAGCCCGGAGGCGCTAAATCAAAACTCTGGAAAGTCTGCTTTTTGAACTTTGCTTTTTGCTCTTTTTGAACTTTCTTTAGACTTTATATTGATAATTCCGTTGGAAAAATGGAACTAAATTCCTGGACACAAAGTGCAGTGCCTTTCCTAGTACATTCAAGGATAGAACTGTATTAATGGACGCTATTTGAAGTGACTTTTTACAGAACTCTATTTTTGTTTCTTTGAGTGGTTTTTGTAACTTTTCATTTTTAAGACTCTGTACATATTACGGTAATTGTTATTTCAAAATGTTATCGTCCCACAGTCCCGGAGTACTGTTCTTAACTAAGGGGGAATGTGGCACCCCTAGGGGTATTTGCCACAAAAATAGTTACTGACACTAAATACAAATATTAAAAAGGAAGACTGCACTACCACCTCCGGCCAGAAGGGGGAGCTCCAGAGACTCCCCTTGATCCATTCTGGTCTGAGTAAAGAACTGGCAGTTGGGCTAAGGAGTTGAAAGTGAGAGGTCATACAGCTGAATTTCTAACAGCCCTATGACGGTTTCCAGGCCAAAATCACCGGCCTGAGGAGAAGAGGGACAGAGAAAAAGGACATTGTGAGAACCGGGTAGCATTAATCACTACCCAGAACAGGCGCAAAGACGGATACCGGATCCGCGGCTGTATTCATTATATATAATACAGCAACCGGAAAAACGTGAGGTGATATCAGCTTCACTAGGGTCGGACACAGCAACAGACACAGAGTTCAGCGGTATTCCCGGAGGGGGTAAGCCGATAATAGGACTCGGGTTGCCCGTCGAACCAGGGCCCGGAGGGGACAGATTGGGCTGGCATCCAGTTCACATACAGCAGCAGGGCCACACAGAAACTGCGTACAATAAGAGGCGAAGACCCCGGCAGGGTCAAAGTAACTCAGAGTTCCCATACAGACTCCGGTGACAGGACTGGATTGTAAATCCCTTTATGTTGAAGTAAACTGGTTAAACGTTTCAGTGCCTCAGTCTTTCATTTGGACAATAGCCATCTGTCCAGGATCAGGATCATCACCGCTGGGAGAACCTGCTGCTGATCAAGTAAGTGCCTGTTCCCTCATGATACCCCTTACACTGTGCATTGCCTGAGGCCACAGCACCGGGTCAAGCCACCCGTGACATCCCCCTCAAGAGACAGACCCCATTGGTCCGGTGCTGGGTACCCCGGTCTCCTGGGCGTCACAATGAGCTGTTGTCCAGGAAGTAAAACAGGCTGTGGATGAGGCACCTTGACATGCAGAGATTGTCTGTAAAGGCCCCTTCACATTAAGCGACGCTGCAGCGATACCGACAACGATCCGGATCGCTGCAGCGTCGCTGTTTGGTCGCTGGAGAGCTGTCACACAGACAGCTCTCCAGCGACCAACGATCCTGAAGTCCCCGGGTAACCAGGGTAAACATCGGGTAACTAAGCGCAGGGCCGCGCTTAGTAACCCGATGTTTACCCTGGTTACCAGCGTGAAAGTAAAAAAAACAAACACTACATACTTACCTACCGCTGTCTGTCCCCGGCGCTCTGCTTCTCTGCACTCTTCCTGTACTGGCTGTGAGCACAGCGGCCGGAAAGCAGAGCGGTGACGTCACCGCTCTGCTTTCCGGCTGACCGACGCTCACAGCCAGTACAGGAGGAGTGCAGAGCACAGCGCCGGGGACAGACAGCGGTAGGTCAGTATGTAGTGTTTGTTTTTTTTACTTTCACGCTGGTAACCAGGGTAAACATCGGGTTACTAAGCGCGGCCCTGCGCTTAGTTACCCGATGTTTACCCTGGTTACCAGTGAAGACATCGCTGGATCGGTGTCACACACGCCGATCCAGCGATGTCCACGGGAGATCCAGCGACGAAATAAAGTTCTGGACTTTGTTCAGTGACCAACGATCTCCCAGCAGGGGCCTGATCGTTGGTCGCTGTCACACATAACGATTTCCTTAACGATATCGTTGCTACGTCACAAAAAGCAACGATATCGTTAACGATATCATTATGTGTGAAGGTACCTTAAGGAAGGAAGACAATAATGGTATTAAGGAAATGGCCTGATAAATTCAGAATCTCAGTGGAACCTGCAATGGATGCTGTAGCTGCTGAGTAAGATGTTAATCATGAAGCTAGTTGCATAATATGTTTGAAAAAGGACACATCCATCAAGTATATAGCCTGAATCCTTGTAAAGTGCACAGGGCGAGAGGCAAGGTGATGGTGTAGGAGCATATCAACTATGGAAACTTGTTGCTTTTGCTGTGTGAGTGTCTTAGAATCAATGTGGACTTCATAACTTGGCAGCTTTGTCATAGCTTCTGCTTAGGGTCCAAGGCACAGGCTTTGTTAGAATATGATTCTGGTGAAGGTTGGTGCTGATTCCATACAACACTAATCTATAGCGCAAGTAGCTGTGGTCATGGAAGGAAGTGTTTTAGCACCAGACCGAGGGATGTTGGACGTGACTGGAAAACCTGTTATAGCCTATTGTAACAGACATCAGATTGTCCATGGAGGTCATGTCGATGAACTGTAAACCAGAGAAGGCTTGTTCACTTGGAAATCTTTTGTGGACAGGAGGCCAAGCAGATCACTCATTGAAGGAGAAGTAGTTTGCTGGAGACAGAGGATGCGTCATCCTGGGCGATTGGCTCTGGGAAGGCTGCTATAGAGATATGTCAATGTGGAGGGAGTCATGGAGGGGAGAATGGTGCTGAGTTTATACTTAGGGGAGAATAGGAAGGAACTGCAGAGTAGGCTTGGTTGCCTGGTGAACTCAGAAGTGGCTTTTTTAGTTCAGCTGTGTTGTGGGCATTAATATGCCTACTTTATACCTACTTTGAGGGTATAGTCTGGGGTAAGAGAAATTGGTCCATGAGAGCAGGTCAGGGTTATGAGGAATATACACTTTGGTTTTTATGGAAAGTGTATTACAAATTTAGGGCTGTAAGTTAACAATGGTGTGGAGTGAAGCACTATTCAATTTTCTGGGACACCGGAGAAAGAAACTTTTAATATTTAATCGTAGATATTAAAAACCTCACATACAAATCTTTAAAGGTCTTAAACATGGTTATAAAACAATTATCACCTATAAATCTTTAACCCATTAAATACTGGGTAATTTAGGGTAATTTAGGATTTAACCTATTAGAAAATCATATCGTTTAATTGGTTTGGTTGGTTGTATGTACATTGCTCAAAAAAATAAAGGGAACACTTAAATAACAGACTATAACTCCAAGTAAATCAAACTTCTGTGAAATCAAAATACAACACTGTTTGACAATCAATTTCACATGCTGTTGTGCAAATGGAATAGACAACAGATGGAAATTATTGGCAATTATCAAGACACACTCAATAAAGGAGTTTTTCTGCAGGTGGGGACCACAGACTACATCTCAGTACCAATGCTTTCTGGCTGATGTTTTGGTCACTTTTCAAATAGCCCTTACACAGCCTGGAGGTGTGTTTGGGGATTTATTCAAAATTGAAGTCATACTGAACCAGCATGGCTATCACAGCATCTTGCAGCATCATGCTATTCCATCCAGTTTGCATTTAGTTGGACCATCATTTATTTTTCACAGGACAATGACCCCAAACACACCTCCTGGCTGTGTAAGGGCTATTTGACCAAGAAGGAGAGTGATGGGGTGCTACGCCAGATGACCTGGCCTCCACAGTCACCAGACCTGAACCCAATCGAGATGGTTTGGAGTGAGCTGGACCGCAGAGTGAAGGCAAAAGGGTCAACAAGTGCAGCAAAGCACCCCCACACCATCACACCTCCTTCTCCATGCTTCACGGTGGGAACCAGGCATGTAGAGTTCATCCGTTCACCTTTTCTACGTCGCACAAAGACACTGTGGTTGGAACCAAAGATCTCAAATTTGGACTCATCAGACCAAAGCACAGATTTCCACTGGTCTAATGTCCATTCCATGTGTTGTTTAGCCCAAACAAGTCTCTTCTGCTTGTTGCCTGTCCTTAGCAGTAGTTTCCTAACAGCTATATTACCATGAAGACCTGCTGCACAAAGACTCCTCTTAACAGTTGTTGTAGAGATGTGTCTGCTGCTAGAACTCTGTGTGGCATTGACCTGGTCTCTAATCTGAGCTGCTGTTAACCTGCGATTTCTGAGGCTGGTGACTCTGATAAACTTATGCTCAGAAGCAGAGGTGACTCTTGGTCTTCCTTTCCTGGGGCGGTCCTCATGTGAGCCAGTTTCTTTGTAGCGATTGATGGTTTTTGCCACTGCACTTGGGGACACTTTCAAAGTTTTCCCAATTTTTCGGACTGACTGACCTTTATTTCTTAAAGTAAGGATGGCCACTTGTTTTTCTTTACTTAGCTGCTTTTTTCTTGCCATAATGCAAATTCTAAAAGTCTGTTCAGTAGGACTATCAGCTGTGTATCCACCTGACTTCTGCACAACACAACTGATGGTCCCAACCCCATTTATAAGGCAAGAAATCCCACGTATTGAACCTGACATGGCACACCTGTGAAGTGAAAACCATTCCTGGTGACTACCTCTTGAAGCTCATCAAGATAATGCCAAGAGTGTGCAAAGCAGTCATCAAAGCAAAAGTGGGTACTTTGAAGAACCTAGAATATAAGACATAATTTCAGTTGTTTCACACTTTTTTTGCTAAGTATATAATTCCATATGTGTTAATTCATAGTTTTGATGCCTTCAGTGTGAATGTATAATTTTCATAGTCAAGAAAATACAGAAAAATCTTTAAATGAGAAGGTGTGTCCAAACTTTTGCTCTGTACTGTATTTTGGGTTTCTATAAAATGGAAAGGGAGCATATATATATACAGTGGGGCAAAAAAGTATTTAGTCAGTCAGCAATAGTGCAAGTTCCACCACTTAAAAAGATGAGAGGCGTCTGTAATTTACATCATAGGTAGACCTCAACTATGGGAGACAAACTGAGAAAAAAAAAATCCAGAAAATCACATTGTCTGTTTTTTTTATCATTTTTTTTGCATATTATGGTGGAAAATAAGTATTTGGTCAGAAACAAACAATCAAGATTTCTGGCTCTCACAGACCTGTAACTTCTTCTTTAAGAGTCTCCTCTTTCCTTCACTCATTACCTGTAGTAATGGCACCTGTTTAAACTTGTTATCAGTATAAAAAGACACCTGTGCACACCCTCAAACAGTCTGACTCCAAACTCCACTATGGTGAAGACCAAAGAGCTGTCAAAGGACACCAAAAACAAAATTGTAGCCCTGCACCAGGCTGGGAAGACTGAATCTGCAATAGCCAACCAGCTTGGAGTGAAGAAATCAACAGTGGGAGCAATAATTAGAAAATGAAAGACATACAAGACCACTGAAAATCACCCTCGATCTGGGGCTCCACGCAAAATCCCATCCCGTGGGGTCAGAATGATCACAAGAACGGTGAGCAAAAATCCCAGAACCACGCGGGGGGACCTAGTGAATGAACTGCAGAGAGCTGGGACCAATGTAACAAGGCCTACCATAAGTAACACACTACGCCACCATGGACTCAGATCCTGCAGTGCCAGACATGTCCCACTGCTTAAGCCAGTACATGTCCGGGCCCATCTGAAGTTTGCTAGAGAGCATTTGGATGATCCAGAGGAGTTTTGGGAGAATGTCCTATGGTCTGATGAAACCAAACTGGAACTGTTTGGTAGAAACACAACTTGTCGTGTTTGGAGGAAAAAGAATACTGAGTTGCATCCATCAAACACCATACCTACTGTAAAGCATTGTGGTGGAAACATCATGCTTTGGGGCTGTTTCTCTGCAAAGGGGCCAGGACGACTGATCCAGGTACATGAAAGAATGAATGGGGCCATGTATCGTGAGATTTTGAGTGCAAACCTCCTTCCATCAGCAAGGGCATTGAAGATGAAACGTGGCTGGGTCTTTCAACATGACAATGATCCAAAGCACACCGCCAGGGCAATGAAGGAGTGGCTTCGTAAGAAGCATTTCAAGGTCCTGGAGTGGCCTAGCCAGTCTCCAGATTTCAACCCTATAGAAAACCTTTGGAGGGAGTTGAAAGTCCGTGTTGCCAAGCGAAAAGCCAAAAACATCACTGCTCTAGAGGAGATCTGCATGGAGGAATGGGCCAACATACCAACAACAGTGTGTGGCAACCTTGTGAAGACTTACAGAAAACGTTTGACCTCTGTCATTGCCAACAAAGGATATATTACAAAGTATTGAGATGAAATTTTGTTTCTGACCAAATACTTATTTTCCACCATAATATGCAAATAAAATGTTAAAAAAACAGACAATGTGATTTTCTGGATTTTTTTTTCTCAGTTTGTCTCCCATAGTTGAGGTCTACCTATGATGTAAATTACAGACGCCTCTCATCTTTTTAAGTGGTGGAACTTGCACTATTGCTGACTGACTAAATACTTTTTTGCCCCACTGTATATATATATATATATATATATATATATACTGTATTTTATTTAGGCAATATCAAAATAAGACATTACTGAGTTTAATATCAAATTAAAACATTAGGGTTGACCAGATAAACTGCATCATGTGAATAGATACATAGCATGTTTAATGTAATCTTTGTATAGAGTTAGTATACAGTTGTGCTCAAAAGTTTACATACCCCAGCAGCATTTTTGCTTTCTTGGCTTTTTTTCCCCGAGAATATGAATGATAACAAAACTTTTTCTCCACTCATGGTTAGTGGTTGGGTGAAGCCATTTATTCTGAAACTACTGTGTTTTCTCTTTTAAAATCATAATGACAACCCAATGCATCCAAATGACCCTGATCAAAAGTTCACATACCCTGGTGATTTTGGCCTGATAACATGCACAGAAGTTGACACAAATGGGTTTGGATGGGTACTAAAGGTAAAATCCTCACATGTGACTTGTTTGCTTGTAATCAGTGTGTGGACATAACAGCTGAGTGAGTTTCTGGGATCCAGACAGACTCTTGCATTTTTCTTCCAGCCACTGATGTTTCTGGATTGTGAGTCATGGGGAAAGCAAAAGAAATGTCAATGGATCTACGGGAAAAGGTAGTTGAACAGTTTAAAACAAGAAAGGGATACAAAAGATAAAGGAATTGATAATGCCAGTCAGCAGTGTTCAAACTGTGATTAACAAATGGAAAATAAGGGACTCTGTAAAAACAAAACCACAGTCAGGTAGGCCAACAAAAATGTCATCCACAACTTCCAGGAAAATTGTTCGGGATGCAAGGAAAAACCCACAAATAACATCAGCTATAATACAGGACTCTCTGAAAACTAGCGGTGTGGCAGTTTCAAGATGCACAATAAGGAGGCACTTGAAGAAAAAAGGGCTGCATGGTTGAGCCGCCAGAAGAAAGCCATTACTGCACAAATGCCGCAAAGTATCTCACCTACAATACACAAAACAGCACAGTGACAAGCCTCCAAACTTCTGGAACAAGGTAAGTTGGAGTGATGAGATCAAAATTTAACTTTTTGGCTACAACCATAAACGTTACATTTGGAGAGAGGTCAGTAAGGCCTATGAGGAAAGGAACACCATTCCTTCTTTAAAGCACCGAGGTGGATCGCTGATGTTTTGGGGATGTGTGAGCTATAAAGGCACAGGAAACAAAGTTGAAGGAAAAATTAATACAGCAAGTTATCAGCAAATACTGGAGGCAAATTTGCACTCATCAGCACAGAAGCTACGCATGGAAATGTACTTGGACGTTCGAACATGACAACAATCCAAAACACAAGGCCAAGTCATTCTGTCATTGGCTACAGCAGAACAAAGTGAAGGTTATGGAATGGCCATCTCAGTCTCCTGACCTCAATATCATTGAGCCACTCTGGGGAGATCTCAAGCACACAGTTCACTCTAGACAGCCCAGGAATTTACAGGAACTGGAGGCTTTTTGCCAAGAAGAGTGGGCAGCTTTACCATCTGAGAAAATAAAGAACCGCATCCACAACTGCCATCAAGACTTCAAGGTGTCATTGATGTTAGAGGGGGCAATACACAGTATTAACAAATGGGGTATGTGAACTTTTGATCAGGGTCATTTGGATGTTTTGGATTGTCATTATGATTTAAAAAGAGAAAACACAGTACTTTGACAATAAATGACTTCACCCAACCACTAACCATGAGTGGAGAAAAAGTTATCTGTATATATAATCGTCTAAGGTCCATTTCCGTCTGTTTGTCTGTAACGGAAATCTCGCGTTGCTGATTGGTCGTGCCCGGTCGGCTGCGACCAATCAGTGACAAGCTTTACTATTGATGCTGCCTATGCAGCATCAATAGTAAAAAGATATAATGTTAAAAATAATAATAAAAAAAATCGTGCTATTCTCACCTTCTGGCGGTTCCCGAAGCCTTCCCCATTCTCGCGATGCTCTCGGCAGCTCCTTTCCCAGTAATGCTTTGTGAAATGACCCCAGATGACGTAGGATCATGCGAGACCGCTACGTCATCACGCGTTATTGCTGCAAAGCATCACTGGGAACAGACCTGGTGAGAGCATCGCTAACTCCTGGGCTGGATCCGGAAGGTGAATATATAACTATTTTTTATTTTAATTATTTTTTTAACAGGAATATGGTGCCCACACTGCTATATACTACGTGGGCTGTGCTATATACTACGTGGGCTGTGTTATATACTCCGTGGCTGTGCTATATACTATGTGGCTGCTATATACTTCGTGGCTGTGCTATACACTACGTGGGCTGTGCCTGTGCTATTACTACGTGGCTGTGCTATATACTATGTGGCTGTGCTATATACTACGTGCACTGTGCTATATACTATGTGAATTGTGCTATATACTAAGTGGACTGTGTTATACACTACGTGGGCTGTGTTATATACTACGTGGACTGTACTATATACTATGTGGATTGTGCTATATACTACGTGGACTGTGCTATAAACTACGTGGGCTGTGTTATATACTACGTGGCTGCTATATACTACGTGGCTGTGCTATACACTGCACGGGCTGTGCCTGTGCTGCCTGTGCTATATACTACGTGGCTGTGCTATATACTACATGGGCTGTGTTATATACTACGTAGACTGTACTATATACTACCTGGATTGTGCTATATATATGTGGACTGTGCTATATACTACATGGACTGTGCTATATACTACGTGGGCTGTGTTATATACTACGTGGCTGCTATATACTACATGGGCTGTGTTATATGCTACGTGGCTGTGCTATATACTATGTGGGTGTGCTATATAATATGTGGACTGTACTATATACTATGTGGATTGTGCTATATCCTGTGTGCACTGTTCTATATACTACATGGGCTGTGTTATATACTACATGGACTGTACTATATACTACATGGGCTGTGTTATATTCTATGTGGACTGTACTATATAATACGTGCATTGTGCTATATACTACGTGGACTGTACTATCCACTACATGGGCTCTGTTATATGCTACATGGGCTGTGTTAGATACTACATGGCTGTGCTATATGCTACGTGGCTGTGCTATATGCTACGTGGGCTGTTATATGCTATGTGGCTGTGCTATATGCTACGGGACAGTGCTATATACTGCGTGGGCTGTGTTATATACTACGTGGCTGCTATATACTAGGTGGCTGTGCTATATACTACGTGGGCTGTGCCTGTGCTATATACTACGTGGCTGTGCTATATACTATGTGGCTGTGCTATATACTATGTGGACTGTACTATTTACTATGTGGATTGTGCTATATACTGCGTGCACTGTTCTATATACTACATGGGCTGTGTTATATACTACATGGACTGTACTATATACTACATGGGCTGTGTTATATTCTACATGGACTGTACTATATAATACGTGGATTGTGCTATACACTACGTGGACTGTACTATACACTATATGGGCTCTGTTATATGCTACATGGGCTGTGTTAGATACTACATGGCTGTGCTATATGCTACGTGGCTGTGCTATATGCTACGTGGGCTATGTTATATGCTACGTGGCTGTGCTATATACTAAGTGGGCTGTTATATGCTATGTGGCTGTGCTATATGCTACGTGGCTGTGCTATATGCTACGTGGCTGTAATATATACTATGTGGGCTGTTATATGCTACGTGGGCTTTGTTATATACTACGTGGCTGAGCTATATGCTACGTGGCTGTGCTATATACTACGTGGCTGTGCTATATACTATGTGGACTGTACTATACACTACATGGGCTCTGTTATATGCTACATGGGCTGTGTTAGATACTACATGGCTGTGCTATATGCTACGTGGCTGTGCTATATGCTACGTGGGCTATGTTATATGCTACGTGGCTGTGCTATATACTAAGTGGGCTGTTATATGCTATGTGGCTGTGCTATATGCTACGTGGCTGTGCTATATGCTACGTGGCTGTAATATATACTATGTGGGCTGTTATGCTACGTGGGCTTTGTTATATACTACGTGGCTGTGCTATATGCTATGTGGCTGTGTTATATACTCGTGGCTGTGCTATATACTATGTGGGCTGTTATATGCTACGTGGCTGTGCTATATGCTATGTGGCTGTGTTATATACTACATGGTTGTGCTATATGCTTCGGACAAGCCTACTACCTGCACCGATCGACCAAACCGCTGCATGACCAGCTCTATCCTCGCCTACTGTATTCTCACCCATCCCTTGTAGTTTGTGAGCCTTTGCGGGCAGGGTCCTCTCTCCTCCTGTACCAGTTATGACTTGTATTGTTTAGGATTATTGTACATGTTTTTATTATGTATACCCCTCCTCACATGTAAAGCGCCATGGAATAAATGGCGCTATAACAATAAATAATAATAAATAATAAATAAGCTATGTGGGCTGTGTTATATGCTATGTGGCTGTGCTATATACTACCTGGCTGTGTTATATACTACGTGGCAGTGCTATATACTACGTGGGCTGTTATATGCTACGTGGCTGTGCTATATGCTATGTGGCTGTGTTATATACTACGTGGCTGTGCTATATGCTATGTGGGCTGTGTTATATGCTACGTGGCTGTGCTTTATGCTACATGGGCTGTGCTATATGCTACGTCAGCTGTTATATGCTACGTTTACGTTTACTGAACAAGTTCTGTCATACATATTCTAGAATACCCGATGCGTTAGAATCCGGCCACCATCTAGTCATTCATATTCTCTGAAAAAAGGCCAAGAAAGCAAAAATTCGGCTGGGGTATGTAAACTTTTGAGCACAACTGTAAATGGAAACATGACACAGTTTAGCTGTGCAAACCTATTGATTCTATTTCTCCCAACGCCATGGAAAATCTAATACTTTTAATATTGACTATGAATAACTTTTAATATTGACTATATTGATATACATCTGTAATATATTATTCCTTCTCTCCTGCTTCACTCTATAGAAAATCCAACATATGTGACTTTTTTTTGTAATTATTTATACGCAATTTTTTAGTAAGGTGAATTGCTATATACAAGTAACCAAGCACTTAAACCATACTTAGGGGTGGATTAAGAGTAGTCAGGACCCCAGACAGTTTAGAAGACATGCCTATATATATAGACCCTATATGGCCTGAACACTTGTTTACAGCTCACAGGCCAATGCAATATGCTCCCACGTAGCCCCCTCTACACAATATGAGCCCCCACACAGCCTCCCTATATGCAGTATGAGCCACCATATAGCCCCATACATTCAATATGTGCCTCTACACAGCCCCGTACTTACAGTATGAATCCACACACAGCCCCTACATACAGTGAGTCCACACACAGCCCCTACATACAGTTTGTGCCCCCACTTAGCTACCTATAAACAGCATAAGCCCTACATAGCCTCCTAAATATAGTATGAGCCCCATATAGCTTCCTATATACATTATGAGCCCGCACATAGCCCCTATATACAGTATGGCCGTCAGATAACATCCTGTACACAGTATGAACCCGCCCATATAGCCTCCTATATACAGTATGAGCCCGCACATAGCCACCTATATACAGTATGAGCCATCAGATAACCTCCTGTATACAGTATGAGCCCACAAATAACCTTCTATATACAGTATGAGCCTGCACATATCCTGTATACACCCATATATAGCTTCCTACATACAGTATGAGCCCTCACATCTCATATACATATTAATAAAAAAAGATATATTCACCTCTCTCCCGTTTCCCTGGTGCTGTGCTCTGGTCCCCAAGGCTCCACTTCTACTGGCCAGCACGTAGATGGTAGTGTGATGATGTAATTGCATTGGCACGTCACAGCAGAGGCGACAGGAGTCCCCCTGGAGCTGCACTGCCATTCTGCATCGTCTTCAGCGTAGCTCCAGGATTACCCCCTGCCAGGATATGTGCACCGCAAATAGGGGTGCACAAAATATTATAGTGAAGGAAATCTGGCGATGGGCCCCCTTGAGCCTCGGGCCCCCGGGCAGTAGCCCAGATTGCCCTCATTATAATCTGCCTATAACCATACTGTATAGTATTCTAATGGGTTAAATCCTAAATTACCCCGTACGTTAATGGGTTAAAGATTCACAGGTGATACTTGTTTCATAACTGTGTTGAAGGCGTTTAAAGATTTGTTTGTCATTTTTTTAAGAGTCAGGTCAGCTCGAAACACGTCAATAAACTATTTTATATCTTCTTTGTTTTAATGGATTTACATGAAAGGTTATTGGATTTTAAACCAACGTGTGTTGGACTTCAGACCGTCATTGGACTTCAAAATAGACCTTTTATGAGTTTGATTTTCACCTGCTGATGTAAGAAGGTAGTATTATGTGTGCCAAAATGAAAAAGTTGCTGAGTAAGCTGTGAGAATTAAACTCTTATATGTGTTTTACTAGCTCCTTGTTAAATTAAGTGTCATTAATCTGTAATTGACAGCATTTTGGCAGCTAATAAAAATTTTTATTCTCAATTATACACGTTTTAGGTTTTTTACTTAAAGGGGTTTTCCACTATTTCATTTTATGTTCTCGAATACTCTTAAAAGAACAAACACAGATGTACTAATCCTCCCTGGGTCCAGTTCCAGCTCTACACCACTGCTCTGGTCAATGTATACTGACTGTAGTGGTGATGTCACGATTGCAGTTCACTTTGCCTCTGCCTCTGAGCTCAGTGATCGACTGCAGTGATGATGTCCGCTTTAGTTGGAGACTAGACTGGAGCCATGACAGAAAGAGCCAACGCTGCAGCGTTTCTGCACCCATTGATTTCCATTGATTCAGTCACATCCACAGCAAAATCTCAGGCTTAAAAAGATCTGCGGTTTTGCTGCGAAGTTGCGTGCAAGAAAGGCTGCAGATCAGGATGAGGAAGAGTGTGTGGGCGGAGACTATGTGTGGGCAGAGACTGTGTGCGGAGAAGATTTGCGTGTCTGTGTGCGGGTGTTTGTGTGTCTGTGTGTGTGTGTGGGGCTGTGTGTGTGGTGGGGCTGTGTGTGTGTGTGTGTGTGCAGGGCTATATGTAGGCAGGCATCATTCAATGGGACTACTAGTCCCATCCGGCTATGCCTGCTACAGTGACAGCTAGCCAGATGATGGGACAGTAGTCTCATCATCCGGCTAATGTATTCAAGTGTAAAAAAAACATAAAACCCCAGAAACACACATATGCACATACAGTACATACTCACCATACAGCTAATCCCCGACACCCTCGATCACCTGTAAAAAGAATAAAATAATACACCAACAGTATACTCCCTGTTCCGATGTAATTCAGTTAATAATGAGTGTCCCACGAAGATCTCCAGTGGAGAGCTGTTGTAACACCCCAGGAAGATGGTTATTACAGTTGTATTGCCTTCTTCATGAGGACGGTGATGCATGCCTTGAAGTGAGGAGGATCCCTTTAACATGTAACGTACACACAACACTGTTCTGACTTCAGGCCAGAAGGGGAAGCTCTAGACCCAGTTTCAGGGGAGCTTCCCTATATATATATTCTGCCTGGGGGAGGAGTGAGTTAGTCTGTCAGAGAGAGGGACAGAGTCAGAGAGTTTGAGGAGTGAGGAGTGTGAAAGAAGAGAGTCTAGAGGAGAGCTGGAGCCATGCAGACACGTAGTTCTGCAGCTCCTGACAGGGCGGTCTGTGAGAGACTGTGAGGGGCGCAGAGTCATAGTAGAGGAAAGATACTGGGAGTGGAGCTGCCAGAGGGCTCACTCCAAAATCAGCAAAGAAACCAGAGGGGGGAATTCCGAGGTTGTGGGGGTAACTGTATGCCCCACAGCAGAAACCGGGCAGGAAATTTCAAGTTGCCTGTCCATCACTGCATCCAAAGGTACAGCAGCATATAGAGCCCGGAGTCACTACTAGAAGGGACACCTGTAAAAAGGCTTGAGTTGCCTGTCATGTGGGTAATGTCTGACTAAAAGGACAGAGAGAAAGAGAGGACCTTGTGTGAAGCCTTAGGCAGCAAGGGACTTCAACCACAGCACAGTAAGGAAGGCTTCCAACCCCACCTGGCTAGGGCGATTCCAAATCGCTTCCAGGCTGACCGGACCTCACCATCACTTGTGATCCGTACCCTGGACTGTGGCTGCATACTACCAGTAAAGGTAAAGAGACTGCCACCTTGTGTCCTCCAATTCTTTCCGGCACTACACCGTCTATCATCTTTAGCCACTACAACGGGAGCCCTGGGAACTAAGCTTCCCCTGTGGGAAGCCATACCATCCCTGCTGCAGTGCCATCATCCCCAGTGGACCCCTTTAAGCAGCGTCGGTCATCCCTGACCGAACACCACAGGTGGCGTCATGAACATTCTTTATTCAAAACAAGCCCTTTCAAGACCTGCCCTTGAACTTGGACGCCCAGTGTTAGGGCTAGCGGAACGCACCAAATAATTAGAAAGATAGGGTAAGGTGCGTTCGCAGCCCGGGGTCCACTGTGCACAGATGGAACCTGCTGCTAAGTAATGGCGGACTATATCGCGGTACAATGTGGATACACACATGGGATAACTTCACCCTGTGTGAAGGAAGCGAACCCTGTTGCATCACAGGGCCTCGGTACCACACCAAGAGTGCAAGCAAGGAGTCTCAGAACTCAATCCCAAGACACAGGATTAGAGTTCGTCTAGACCTCTTGTGCTCGACACTGCAACTGGGGTGTCAGAGCAACTGCAAAAATAACTTAAATGCACAAGAGTGCATGCAGTGCCGCATTGGCGGACGCCACTAACCACCCAGACTTGGGATAGGAAAGCGCTCTAATAGCGCACCGCGCTGCACTGGCGGGTCACAGCAATTAGATGCTCTTTCGTGTGTTTATTGCTGGTGGCTCAGCCGGGCGCTAGATAGCAGACATCCACCTTACACGAGCAGTCATACACAAGGGAGGGGATGATTAATGAACGACTTTCACTCATCAACAAAATACAGAAGGGAACTGAAGGTAACTGGCCAGTCACTGTAAACAATGTTTCTGTTTGTTTTCGCTTTCACCCCTATAATCCTTCACTTTCTGCAAACTCCCCTAATCCCTACTCCTAGTAAAGAACTGTTCATCTCCTCTTCAATCCTCCCCATCCACCTCACCTCCTCCTCAAAACTGTTCCTTAACATACAATCCTCTGTCTCCAAGCACAGACAGCCCCCTCATGCCCTCTCCTGATCCCACCTGCTAACACTTTCTCTGCTCCTTCTCACTGCTGGTGATATCTCTCCAAATCCTGGTCCTCCTCACCACATTCCCACAGTCATGTCTACCCCCCATCCACGCTCTATCATAGTGCAGCGCCCCAGAGATCTGGTCGTTGCAGTATGACAATCTGCCACTAAGGGGAGTGATGGTACGTCTGATGGCACTGAAGGAATTCTACTGACCAGGTATCACCAGCACACATTACACTTCACACTCCGGCCACTAGGGGGAGAAAAAGGCTTTATTTATTGGGCCACTCCTCACACTGGTAAAACTAGGGGTTGGATAGGAAGTTAGTCAGAAGCTGACTGGGTTGGATTCAGGCAACATCCCATGGCAGGGGGTGTTGCAGGGAGAAGAAACAGGGGGGTCCCTGTCAGGCGTGGGAACCTGGCAGGTGCCTAGCGAACAGAGCAGAACGTTATGGAACCGCGCCTGCACACCCCGCGGCGGTATCCTAAGGCCGGCATCACACTTGGCGTAAGACAATACGGTCCGTATATTACGGCCGTAATATGCTCAAAAGTCCCCAAAAAAGTGGTCCGTAGCTCCTCCGTAGGCAGGGTGTGTCAGCGTATTTTGCGCATGGCATCCTCCGTATGTAATCCGTATGGCATCCGTACTGCGTGTTTTTCTCGCAGGCTTGCAAAACCAACATACGGCTATACAAGGGATCCATGTGTAAAAAAAAAAAATATATATATATATACCGTATATACTCGAGTATAAGCCGACCCGAGTATAAGCCGACCCCCCTAATTTTGCCACAAAAAACTGGGAAAACTTATTGACTCGAGTATAAGCCTAGGGTGGAAATGCAGCATTTACCGGTGAATTTCAAAAATAAAAATAGATCATTATTTCCCCATAGCTGTGCCATATAGTGCTCTGCACCGTTCATATTTCCCCATAGGTGTGAACCATATAGTGCTCTGCACCGTTCATTGTGCCCCCTAGCTGTGCCATATACGGTGCTCTGCACTGTTCATTGTGCCCCATAGATGTGCCATATACGGTGCTCTGCACCGTTCACTGTGCCCCATAGCTGTGCCATATACGGTGCTCTGCACCGTTCACTGTGCCCCATAGCTGTGCTGTGCCATATACGGTGCTCTGCACCGTTCACTGTGCCCCATAGCTGTGCCATATACGGTGCTCTGCACCGTTCACTGTGCCCCATAGCTGTGCTGTGCCATATACGGTGCTCTGCACCGTTCACTGTGCCCCATACATAGCTGTGCTGTGCCATATACGGTGCTCTGCACCGTTCACTGTGCCCCATAGCTGTGCTGTGCCATATACGGTGCTCTGCACCGTTCACTGTGCCCCATAGCTGTGCTGTGCCATATACGGTGCTCTGCACCGTTCACTGTGCCCCATAGCTGTGCTGTGCCATATACGGTGCTCTGCACCGTTCACTGTGCCCCATAGCTGTGCTGTGCCATATACGGTGCTCTGCACCGTTCACTGTGCCCCATAGATGTTCCACATAAATTTGTGCCGCCGCTGCCGCAATAAAGAAAAAAAAACACATACTCACCTCCCTTGATTGCAGCTCCCGGCGTCTCGTTCCGGCGCCTCCATCTTCCCGGCGTCTCTGCTCTGACTGATCAGGCAGAGGGCGCCGCGCACACTATATGCGTCATCGCGCCCTCTGCCTGAACAGTCAGAGAGCAGAGACGCCGGGAAGATGGAGGCGCCGGCCGGGAAGATGGAGCGGCGCCCGGCGGCTGGAACGAGGACAGGTGAATATGCTATACTCACCTAGTCCTGGCGATCCTCGCGCTGTCCCCTCCTGTCTTCGGTGCCGCAGCTTCTTTCTCTATCAGCGGTCACCGGCACCGCTGATTAGAGAAATGAATAAGCGGCTCCGCCCCTATGGGAGGTGGAGCCGCTTATTCATTTCTGTAATGAGCGGTCCCACGTGACCGCTGAAGAGAGGAAGAAACTGCAGCGCCGAAGCCCGTGGGACGGCAGGGACAGCGCGAGGATCGCTGGGACTAGGTAAGTATGCCTCAGCGCCCTCTCCCCCTCACCCGCCGACCCCACCGCTACCGTGACTCGAGTATAAGCCGAGGGGGGCACTTTCAGCCCAAAAATTTGGGCTGAAAATCTCGGCTTATACTCGAGTATATACGGTATATATACTGTCAATATATATATATATATATATATATATATATATATATATATATATATGTGTGTCATTAGACACATATATGTATATATATTATTACTTCATACAGCGCTAGATAGCTTTAAAGCCGGTAATTCAATTACCGGCTTTTGCTATCTCCTTCCTAAACCCGACATGATTTGTGACATGGTTTACATACAGTAAACCATGTCATATCCACATTTTTTTTGCATATTCCACACTACTAATGTTAGTAGTGTGTATATGCAAAATTTGGCCGTTCTAGCTATTAAATTAAAGGGTTAAATGGCGGAAAAAATTGGCGTGGGCTCCCGCGCAATTTTCTCCGCCAGAGTAGTAAAGCCAGTGACTGAGGGCAGATATTAATAGCCTGGAGAGGGTCCACGGTTATTGCCCCCCCCCCCCCGGCTAAAAACATCTGCCCCCAGCCACCCCAGAAAAGGCACATCTGGAAGATGCGCCTATTCTGGCACTTGGCCACTCTCTTCCCATTCCCGTGTAGCCGTGGGATATGGGGTAATGAAGGGTTAATGCCACCTTGCTATTGTAAGGTGACATTAAGCCAGATTAATAATGGAGAGGCGTCAATTATGACACCTATCCATTATTAATCCAATACTAGTAAAGGGTTTAAAAAACACAAACACATTTTTAAAAATTATTTTAATGAAATAAACACAAAGGTTGTTGTAATATTTTATTCAACGCCCATTCCAGTCACTGAAGACCCTCGTTCTGTAACAAAAAAATAGAATAAACCAACAATATCCTTACCTTCCGAAGATCTGTAATGTCCAACGATGTAAATCCATCTGAAGGGGTTAAAATATTTTGCAGCCACGAGCTTTGCTAATGCAACATTGTTCGTGGCTGCAAAACCCTGGGGAATGAAGGTAAAGTAGGTCAATGACCTATATTTACCTTCATTTGCGGTGAGGCGCCCTCTGCCGGTTGTTCCTAGATCGTGGGAACTTTCCTAGAAAGCTCCCAGGCTCGAGTTCATAAGAGGCGCCCTCTGCTGGTTGTCCTCATATGAACTCGAGCCTGGGAGCTTTCTAGGAAAGTTCACACGATCTAGGGACAGCCAGCAGAGGGCGCCTCACCGCAAATGCAGGTAAATATAGGTCATTGACCTACTTTACCTTCACTCTCCGGGGTTTTGCAGCAAGGAGCAGCGCTGAATTAGCAGAACTCCTTGCTGCAAAATATTTTAACCCCTTCAGATGGATTTTCATCGTTGGACGTTACAGATCTGCGGAAGGTATGTATATTGTTTGTTTATTATTTTTTTTTGTTACAGATCGAGGGTCTTCAGTGAGTGGATTGAGCGTAGAATAAAATATTACAACAACCTTTGTGATTTTTTCATTAAAATACTTTTTAATAATGTGTTTGTGTATTTTTTAACCCTTTACTAGTATTGGATTAATAATGGATAGGTGTCATAATTGACGCCTCTCCATTATTAATCTGGCTTAATGTCACCTTACAATAGCAAGGTGGCATTAACCCTTCATTACCCCATATCCCACCGCTACACGGGAATGCGAAGAGAGTGGCCAAGTGCCAGAATAGGCGCTGTTGTGAATTCTGTTTTCGGGCTCCCTCCTGTGGTCATGAATGGTACTTCGGCTGGTTCTGTCCATGGACTTTCTCTGATGCCTGGGGGTGTTTCTGAGTTTCCTTCTACAGGTGACGAGGCTAATTCGTTAGTGGGCTGCTCTATTTAACTCCACTTGGATCCTTGTCCGATGCCAGCTGTCAATGTTGTAGCATTGGTCTAGTTCGCTCCTGGATCTTCCTGGTTACCTGTTTTCTCCAGCAGAAGCTAAATTTCGCTTTGCTTTTTTCTTGTTTGTTATTTTTTCTGTCCAGCATGCTTATGTGAATTTTGCCTTGCTTGCTGGAAGCTCTGGGACGCAGAGGGGCGCCTCCGCTCCGTTAGTCGGTGCGGAAGGTGTTTTTCCCTGCACTCTCTGTGTGGCTTTTTTAGGGTTTTGTGCTGACTGCAAAGTGACCTTTCCTATCTTCTGTCTGTTTAGTAAGTCGGGCCTCTCTTTGCTAAATCTATTTCATCTCTGTGTTTGTGATTTCATCTTACTCACAGTCAATATATGTGGGGGGCTGCCTTTTCCTTTGGGGAATTTTCTCTGAGGCAAGATAGGCTTATTTTTCCTATCTCTAGGGCTAGCTAGTTCTGAGGCTGTGACGAGGCGCCTAGGTCATGTTAGGAGCGCTCCACGGCTATTTCTAGTGTACGTGATAGGATTAGGGATTGCGGTCAGCAGAGGTTCCACTTCCCAGAGCTTGTCCTGTATTAATGTGCTATCAGGTCTTTTCTGGTGCTCTAACTACCAGATCCACTATTTGTTCTAACCACCAGATCATAACAAGGCGCATCTTCCAGATGTGCCTTTCCTGGGGTGGCTGAGGGCAGGTGTTTTTAACCAGGGGGGGGGGCCAATAACCGTGGACCCTCTCCAGGCGATTAATATCTGCCCTCAGTCACTGGCTTTACTACTCTGGCGGAGAAAATTGCGCGGGATCCCACGCCAATTTTTTCCGCCATTTAACCCTTTAATTTAATAGCTAGAACAGCCAAATTTTGCACATACACACTACTAACATTAGTAGTGTGGAATATGCAAAAAAAAAAAGGTGATATGAGATGGTTTACTGTATGTAAACCATGTCTCATATCATGTCGGGTTTAGGAAGGAGATAGCAAAAGCCGGTAATTGAATTACCGGCTTTAAAGCTATCTAGCGCTGTATGAAGTAATAATATATATACATATATGTGTCTCACTGACATATATATATATATATATATATATACCTATTCTATGTGTACACATTTATTCTACCTATTCTACTGTAAGCTGTCAGTGTGATTTTACTGTACACCGCAATGAATTACCGGCTTTTCTCTCTAACACCGCTGCGTATTTCTCGCAAGTCACACTGCTGGTCCGTGTGTAATCCATATTTTTGGGGCTTCCATAGACTTTCATTGGCGATTTTTTTGCGCAACACGGTGACAAACGCAACATGCTGCGATTTTCTACGGCCGTAGAAAGCCGTATAATACTGATCAGTAAAATACGGCAGATAGGAGCAGGGGCATAGAGAATAATTGGGACGTTTGTTTTGCGAGTTTTACGGACATATTTTCTGTGCTCTTACGTCCGTAAAACTCGCAAGTGTGACGGCGGCCTAAGAGAGAGACACGAAGGGAATGATATTGTGGAACAGTGAGAAACGAGATCAAGCACAAAGGAGAGCCAGTAGGAGTCGTGCCGTGAGACTGAGGCAACATCCTACTGAGGCGCGTAGCCGGTGGCCGAAACACTGCGGGAGTAACTGATTCTAGGCCTTACTTCGAACTCCACAGGACAGTTAATTATAGGTTGGCTGTCTACCTTAAATTTCCTACGAAGACATAGGGGGCAACGCATGGAGAGGGGCGTCTCTAGGGTCCCGGAAGAGCTTCGAGCCTTCCCGTCATACGGGTGCATCCTAGCCATAACATACCTGGGGGACGAGAAACTAGTAACATCTGGAACAAGCGAGAGATAATTAGAAAGAACGAATGAACGAGAACAGCAGTTGTGAGGACTATTCCGAATGCTCAGCAGGGTAGCACTACAACACGCAGGCTCTAGTGGTAGGCACTGATTTCCACCTGCAAAGGGAACTCTGGATGTGCCCATCGGACCGGCCGGTCTCAGAAAGCCCTGTTAAGCGTGCTCTGGATTGAGGATCCTGAAGTCTTCAGTAAAGAGGTAAAGAGACTGCAACCCTGTGTCCTCGTTATTGACTGCACCTCACACCATCACCATCTACCTTACTGGGAAGCCCTGGGGACATACTTCACCTGAGGGAAGGTATACCATCCAGCTGCCATTCCATCACCCCAGCGGACCTCACAGCAGCGTCGGTCACCCTGACCGAACACCACAGGTGGCGTCACGAATCCCTGACAGACTGTACTACCTTTATTGGACGCCCCTTAGCAGGGTCGCGGACCGGATCTAGCCACCGTGACAGCCTGAGAACCGAACCAGAGAGGCCCGGTACCGAGAACTCGTGGCCCTGTGTCTGGGGGCGCTCCAATAACCTTCCGTAACCTCTCTAACCTTATACCCATTCACCCAGCCCCCACTTCCCCAGTCCCACTAACAGGAGCACTGAGGAACGCTCGCTCTGTCTGCAACAAGCTTTCCTACATCAATGATCTTTTTGTTACTACCAAACTTTCCTTCCTCGCCATCACCGAAACCTGGCTCACCCCTTCTGACCCAGCCTCTCCTGCTGCACTTTCGTATGTTGGCTTCCACCTTTCTCACACCCCCCGCTCCAGCAGCAAACATGACGGAGGAGTTGGTTTTCTCCTGTCAGATACCTGCTCCTTCACCCCAATCCCACTGCCACCCTCTGTTACCCTCCCTTCCTTTGCGGTGCACTGTGCGCATCTACTCCCCCTCCAACCTCCAACTGGCTGTCATCTACCGCCCCCCAGGGCCAGCCACCACCTTTTTTGACCACTTCACCACCTGGCTACTTCCTTTCCGCGGACATCCCTACTATCATCATGGGCGACTTTAACATCCCCATTGGCCCTTCCCTCTCAGCTTCCACTAAACTTCTATCTCTCACTTCCTCCTTCGGCCTCACTCAATGGTCTTCTGCAGCCACCCACAAAGATGGCCACACACTGGACCTCATCTTCACCCGCCTCTGCTCTCTATCTAACCTCTCTAACTCACCTCTTCCTGTCTCTGACCACAACTTTCTCACGTTCTCTTCCCTCTCCACTCCATGTCTACAATCCCCTCCCCACAAATTTTCACACCCTTGCAGAAATCTTAAACACCTTGACCTACACTCATTTTCTGAATCCCTCCTCCCTCTCACAGATATAAGTTCCTTACACAATGCGGATGACACTGCCGCTCTATATAACACCACAATAGCGGTAGCTTTGGAATCTGCTGCCCCACTTACACATACCAAAGCTCGCAAAATCAACAGACAGCCCTGGCACACCAGCCTGACCAAAGAACTGAGGCGAGCTTCCAGGGCTGCTGAGCGCAGATGGAAAAGATCCCACTCCAACGAGCACTTCATCGCATTCAAACAGTCCCTCACTACTTTCAAGACCACACTCACCACAGCTAAACAAACCTACTTCTCATCTCTCATATCCTCCCTGTCTCACAACCCTAAACAGTTATTCAACACCTTCAATTCTCTCCTCCGTCCCGCAGCACCTCCTCCCTCCCCACTCATCTCAGCTGAAGACTTTGCCTCTTTTTTCAAGCAGAAGATTGATAACATCAGAGACAGTTTTGGTCAACAACCCCCAGAGGCCTTCCTCCCGACTTCCCAGCCCTCCACCTCCAAAACCAACTTCTCCACCATTACAGAAGATCGACTCTCCACTCTACTCTCAATATCACATCTCACCACCTGTGCACTTGACCCGATCCCATCCCACTTCATCCCAAACCTTACCAGTCTTGATCCCAACCCTAACCCATCTCTTCAACCTATCACTAACAACTGGTGTTTTCCCCTCAAGCTTTAATCATGCCTCCATCACACCTTTCCTCAAAAAGCCCTCTATTGACCCATCCTCTGTATCTAGCTATATCTACCTATATCACTTCTCCCCTATGCCTCCAAGCTACTGGAACAACACGTCTACCTTAAACTGTCCTCCCATCTCTCTTCTTGCTCCCTCTTTGACCCCTTACAATCTGGCTTCCGGTCACACCACTCCACTGAAACTGCCCTAACTAAGGTCACCAATGACCTCTTAACCGCCAAGAGCAAGCAACACTACTCTGTCCTCCTCCTCCTGGACCTGTCGGCTGCCTTTGACACAGTGAACCATTCCCTATTATTACAGACCCTCTCATAATACCTAACATTCAGCGTCTCCCACTCACACACCACCTCCTCACCTCGCCCCCTATCTGTCGGAGTCCCACAAGGTTCAGTCCTAGGGCCCCTGCTCTTCTCCATTTACACCTTTGGCCTGGGACAGCTCATAGAGTCTCATGGCTTTCAGTATCATCTCTATGATGATGACACACAGATCTACATCTATGGACCAGATATCACCTCCCTCCTAACCAGAATCCCTCAATGTCTGTCCATTATTTCATCCTTCTTCTCCTCTAGATTTCTGAAACTTAACATGGACAAAGCAGAATTCATCATCTTTCCCCCATCTCACGTGACCCCCCCAACGAATCTGTCCATTACAGTAAATGGCTGCCCACTCTCCCCAGTCCCAAAAGCTCGCTGCCTCGGGGTAATCCTTGATGCTGATCTCTCCTTTAAACCACATATCCAAGCCCTTTCCACTTCCTGCCGACTTCAACTCAAAAGTATTTCACAAATCCGTTCATTCCTCAACCAAGAATCAGCAAAAACCCTAGTCCATACCCTCATCATCTCTCGCCTTGACTACTGCAACCTCCTGCTCTATGGCCTCCCCTCTAACACTCTCGCACCCCTCCAATCTATTCTAAACTCTGCTGCCCGACTAATCCACCTGTACCCCCACTATTCCCCAGCTTCTCCCCTTTGTCAATCCCTTCATTGGCTCCCCATTGCCCAGAGACTCCAGTACAAAACCCTAACCATAATGTACAAAGCCATCCACAACCTGTCTCCTCCATACATCTGTGACCTCGTCTCCCGTTACTTACCTACACGCAACTTCCTTTCCTCACAAGACCTCCTTCTCTGCTCCCCTCTTATCTCCTCTTCCCACAATCGTATACAAGATTTCTCTCGCGTATCACCCCTACTCTGGAACCCTCTGCCCCAACATATCAGACTCTCACCTCCCATCGAAACCTTCAAAAAGAACCTGAAGACTTACCTCTTCCATCAAGCCTATAACCTGCAGTAACCACCGATCGACCAAACCGCTGCATGACCAGCTCTACCCTCGCCTACTGTATTCTCATCCATCCCTTGTAGATTATGAGCCTTCGTGGGCAGGGTCCTCTCTCCTCCTGTACCAGTTATGACTTGTATTGTTTATGATTATTGTACTTGTTTTTATTATGTATACCCCTCCTCACATGTAAAGCGCCATGGAATAAATGGCGCTATAACAATAAATAATAATAAAAAAAAAATAAGCTATGTGGACTGTGTTATACGCTTGAGCAGGTAAGAGAGCAGAATCTTGACAGTGTACCTATTGTATATTTTTAGGATTCAGCAATATGCAGTCACATGGAGTGATTGCAGGAATGTGTGTGTAGTCTGGAAAAACCCTTTGGAGCAACCTTTGCCACCTTTTTCTTACTAAAATTTCCAATGATTGTGTGCATACAACTCTTATGCACAGCTATGCGTACCAAGTTCATGGTGTTGCTTTATGGTTACATATTACAAACAAACCCTGCGTACTATTATCCTGATAAAATGTGTTTCTCTCTGCTTCTTGACAACCTTTTTTATGGAAATGATTGCTTTGGGATATCAGAGTGGAGGGGCTTGAAGCGTATATACAGATAAATTGACTAGAGCTTTGACCACAGGAAGGAAAGATGCAGAAAACATCAACTGAGCTCTGAACTTCCAGATCCACAAGCCAGCATTTTATAGGAAGCATGTCTTAATGAATGTGGCAATACAGAATTATCCCGTCAACGTGTGGCAACCATACTATCCACCAGTACTTTTTTTTTTATTATTTATTATTATTTATATAGCCCCATTAATTTTATGGTGCTGTACATGAGAAAGGGGTTACATACAGGGTTATATATATCGTTTACAGTAAACAGGTTTACAGTGACAGACTGGTACAGAGGGGAGAGGACCCTGTCCTTGCGGACTTACATTCTATGGGATAGTGGGGAAGAGACAGAAGGTAGGGGTGAGGCTGCGGTGAGGTGGCGGCTCTGGCGGTGGTGAGGCGGCGGCTCTGGCGGCGTTGAGGTGGCGGCTCTGGCGGCAGTGAGGCGGCGACTCTGGCAGCCACGGTGAGGCGGCGGCTCGGTTATTGTAGGCTTTCCTGAAGAGATGGGTTTTCAGGTTCCATCTGAAGGATCCAAGGGTGGTGGATAATCGGACGTGTTGAGGCATGGAATTCCAGAGGATGGGGGATATTCGGGAGAATTCTTGAAAGCGGTTGTGTGAGGAACGAATAAGTGTGGAGGAGAGTAGGAGGTCTTGGGAGGATCGAAGATTACATGAGGGAAGATATTGGGAGATTAGTTCAGAGATATAGGGAGGGGACAGGTTGTGGATGGCTTTGTAGATCAGTGTAAGCAGTTTGAACTGGATTCGTTGGGGAATTGGGAGCCAGTGGAGGGATTTGCAGAGGGGAGAAGCAGGGGAGTAGCGAGGAGAGAGTTTGATTAGCCGGGCAGCAGAGTTGAGGACAGACTGGAGTGGTGCAAGAGAGATAGCTGGGAGGTCACAGAGGAGGGTGTTGCAGTAATCGAGGCGGGAGATGATGAGAGCATGCACAAGAGTTTTGGTAGATTATGGGCTGAGGAAGGAACGGATTGTGGGAATATTTTTGAGTTGGAGGTGACAGGATGTGGCAAGAGCTTGGACGTGAGGTTTGAAGGACAGGGCAGAGTCGAGAGTTACCCCGAGGCAGCAGATTTCAGGTGCGGGAGAGAGCGTGATGCTGTTTACCATAATAGATAGATCAGGTAGGGGGGATACGTGAGGTGGGGGAAAGATCATGAATTCAGTTTTGTCTACATTGAGTTTAAGGAAGCGAGAGGTGAAGAAGGAGGATATGGCTGACAGACACTTCGGCATTCTGGACAGCAGGGAGGTGACATCTGGGCCAGAGAGTTAGATCTGAGTGTCATCTGCATACAGGTGGTACTGGAAGCCATGGGACTTTATGAGTTGTCCTAGGCCAAGGGTATAGATGGAAAAAAGTAGCCTTGAGGGACTCCAACAGAGAGAGGGCGGGATGAGGAGGTAGTGTGGGAGTGGGAAACGCTAAATGTGTGGTTGGATAGGTATGAGGCAATCCAGGACAGGGCAAGGTTTTTGATGCCAAGGGAAGAGAAAATCTGTAGCAGTAGGCAGTGATCGACTGTGTCAAAAGCAGAGGACAGGTCAAGAAGGAGGAGGATGGAGAACTGTCTGTTAGCTCTGGCTGTGACTAAGTCATTAGTAATTTTTGTCAGGGCAGTTTCGGTCGAGTGGTGGGGTGGAAGCGAGATTGGAGGTTGTCAAGGAGAGAGTTAGATGAGAGATGGGAGGAAAGTTGAGCATGGACATGCTCAAGGAGTTTTGAAGCAAACGGGAGCAGTGATATGGGGCGATAGCTGGGCATAGTAGTTGGGTCAAGGTTAGCTTTTTTGAGGATGGGTGTGATGGTGGCATGTTTGAAGGCAGAGGGGAAGGTACCGGAAGAGAGCGATAGGTTGAAGAGATGGGTTAGAGCTGGAATGAGCGTGTTAGTGAGGTTGGGGAGCAGGTGGGAAGGGATGGGATCAAGTGCACAGGTGGTGAGGTGTGATTTGGAAAAGAGATGTGTAAGCTCTCCTTCAGTGATGTTGGAGAGGGAGGTTATTAGGGAAGGGCAGAGGTCTGGTATATGGAGTGGTTGGGGTGGTGGACAAGTAAAGGTTTGCCTTGTTTGGTCAATCTTGTTTTTGAAGTAGGTGGCAAAGTCCTCGGAAGAGATGAAGGGAGTTGGAGGTGGCAGTGGTGGGCGGAGGAGAGAGTTAAATGTGCTGAACAGTTGTTTTGGGTTGATTTGTTTTGTAGGATAGTGAAGATACAAGGTTAGTGAAATAGGTCTGTTTAGCAGAGGTGAGGGCTGATTTGAAGTCAAGTGTAGCTTGTCTGAAAACAGTGAAGTCATCTGGCAGGCGTGTTTTCTTCCAACGCCACTCCCTGGATGTTTGTCGAAATATTTTTGTGAGATTGCTATGCCAGGGTTGCTTATTGGTTCATCGCACTCTGCCATGCATGAGAAGGGCGACTGAGTCTATGGCTGATGTGAGGGTGGCGTTATAGAAAGCGGTGGCGCTCTCCATGTTGTGGAGTGAAGATATGGAGGACAGGGGTAGGAGAGAATCTGATAGTCTGTGAATGTCTAGGTTTGTGAGGATTCTGCGAGGATGTGGTAATCGCTGGACCTGGGGGGCAGGTGAGGAGGACAAGGTAGGGAAAGTGAGTAGATGGTGGTCAGATAAGGGGAAGGGAGAGATTGTGAGATTAGATAAGGAACAGTGGCGGGTGAAGATGAGGTCTAGTGTATGTCCGTCTGTGTGGGTAACTTTGGAGGACCACTGGGTGAGTCCAAGGGATGAAGTAAGGGCCAGTAGTTTGGAGGCTGCTGGCTGGTGGGTGTCAGTAGGTATATTAGTCACCCATGATGATGGTGGGGATGTCGGCAGAGAAAGTGAAGGAGCCAGGTGGAGAATTGGTCGATGAAGGCAGTGGCTGAGCCAGGTGGTCGGTATATGACAGCCATTTGGAGATTGGAGGGAGCGTAAATACGGACAGAGTGAACCTCGAAAGAAGGGAGGATAAGGGAGGGTGGGGGTTGGATAGGGTTGAAGGAACAGTTTTTAGAAAGAAGGATACCCACTCCTCCACCATGTCTGTTGCCAGAGCGAGGAGTGTGGGTAAATTGGAGGCCACCGTAACTCAGTGCTGCAGGAGAGGCCGTGTCAGGGGGCGTAAGCCAGGTCTCAGTGAGGGCGGGAAGGTTGCGGGAAGTGAAGAGATCATGGACCATGTGGAGCTTGTACTTAATACATAAAAATATTTTTAGCAAGACAAAAGTACATCTATCCTTTAAGTCTTATAATACTACAAACTATAGATGTACTTTGGTAGGGCAGAAGGAAGGTTTCTCAATTCTGGTGACAGATACTCTTTGACTATTTTCTGCAGTATAATTTGCAGACATTAATAACACTGACAAATGTAAAATGCAGGATAAACTTTATTTAGTACTAATAGAATGTAGGCGCACCCAAGTCCCTCTCACATAGATTAACTTTTACACAATATGAAGGTCATGTCATTAGACTGGCAGAAAGGTTTATTGGCTACATATTCAGCTTTTCTTCTGTTTCATTCACTTTATGCGACACAACCTTGCCGTCCACTACTTCTTCTACAATCGTTGTGACTTTCCTGGTTTTATTTGGTTCTGAAATAAAATATATATATATAACTTATATGGGTTCATTGTTACTATTTGCATTTTGCAGCTACCAAATCCAAGAAAGAGATTGCAATAAGAAGATGAAGAATAAGGCACTAGCTAAAGGTAGTAGGTGGTACAGTAGATTATTTCAGAATCTCAGTTATTATGGACAACCAATGTAAAGAGTGCCAGAAAATGTATAACTTGCACATGCCATCAACATCAACATGAAATGACCAGGAAGCATTCATTATATGTGGAGGAAAATCGATTATTGCATCTAAACTGGAAAGGGTTTTCTGTTAGAGTAGTTAGATTGTTGAATGACCGACTGCAAGAGAAAATAGCAGAGTGGCCCGACGGAAGCCTCTCCTCGGTGCAAGACATAAGAAAGCCTGCATAGATTTTGCTAAAAAGCACATGAAGGACTCCTAGACTGTGAGAAATAAGATTCTCTGGTCTGATGAGACAAATATAGACCTTTTTGTTGATAATTCTAAGCGGTATGTGTGGAGAAAACCAGGCACTGCTCATCACCTGCCCAATACAATCCCAACAGTGAAACATGGTGGTGGCAGCATCATGCCATGGGGGTGTTTTCCAGCTGCAGGGACAGGACGATTGGTTGCTATTGAAGGAAACATGAATGTGGCCAAGTACAGAGATATCCTGGATGAAAACCTCTTCCAGAGTGCTCTGGACCTTAGACTTGGCTGAAGGTTCACCTTCCAACAAGACAATGACCCTAAGCACACAGCTAAAATAACAAAGGAGTGGCTTCAGAACAACTCTGTGACCATTCTTGACTGGCCCAGCCAGAGCCCTGACCTAAACCGAATTGAGCATCTCTGGAGAGACCTGAAAATGGCTGTCCACCAACGTTCACCATCCAACCTGATGGAACTGGAGAGGATCTGCAAGGAAGAATGGCAGAGGATCCCCAAATCCAGGTGTGAAAAACTTGTTGCATCATTGCCAAGAAGACTCATTGCTCAAAAGGGAGCTTCTACTCAATACTGAGCAAAGGGTCTGAATACTTATGACCATGTGATATTCCAGTTTTTCTTTTTTAATAAATTAGCAAAAATTTCAACATTTCAGTTTTTTTCAGTCAAGATGGGGTGCAGGGTGTACATTAACCCCTTTCTGCCATTGGATGTACTATCCCATCCATGTGACCTGGGACTTAATTCCCATGGACGGGATAGTACGTCATAGGTAATCAGCTGAGAGCAGGCGCCTGCTGCACTGCCTGTCAGATCGCTGATCTGACACAGTTCTCTGCAAAGTGTCAGATCAGCGATCAGACACTACATAGTGATGTCCCACCCTGGGACAAAGTAAAAAAGAAAAAAAAATACACTATGCAAAAATATTTTAAAAAAATCCTAAATAAAGAAAAAAAAATATTGTCCCAATAAATACATTTCTTTATGTAAATGAAAAAAATGATAAAAGTACACATACTTAGTATCGCCGCTTCCGTAACGACCCGACCTATAAAACTGTCTCACTAGTTAACCCCTTCAGTGAACACCGTAAAAAAAAAAAAAAAAAAACGAGGCAAAAAACAATGCTTTATCATCATGCCACCAAACAAAAAGTGGAATAACACGCAATCAAAAAGACGGATATAAATAAACATGATACCACTGAAAACGTCATCTTGTCCCTCAAAAAACGAGCTGCCATACAGCGAAAAAATAAAAAAGTTATAGCCCTCAGAATAAAGCGATGCAAAAATAATTATTTTTTATATAAAATTGTTTTTATTGTATAAAAGTGTCAAAGCATAAAAAAGATATAAATGAGATATCTCTGTAATCGTACTGACCTGAAGAATAAAACTGCTTTATCAATTTTACCAGACAAGGAACGGTATAAACGCCCCCCCAAAGAAATTCATGAATTGCTGGTTTTGTTCATTCTGCCTCCTAAAAATCGGAATAAAAAGCGATCAAAAAATGTCATGTGCCCGAAAATGGTACAAATAAAAACACCAACACAAAAAACAAGACCTCACATGACTGTGTGGACCAAAATGTGGAAAAATTATAGCTCTCAAAATGTGGTGACTATTTTTTGCAATAAAAAGCGTCTTTTAGTGTGTGACAGCTGCCAAATATAAAAACCCGCTATAAAAACACGCTATAAATAGTAAATCAAACCCTCCTTTGTCACCGCCTTAGGGAAAAATAATAAAATTAAGAAAATTTATTTATTTTTATTATCCCATTAAGGGTAGGGTTGGGGCTAAAGTTAGGGTTAAGGTTGGGGCTAAAGCTAGGGTTAGGGTTGGGGCTAAAGTTAGGGTTAGGGCTAAAGTTAAGGTTAGGGTTTGGATTACACTTACGGTTGGGATTAGGGTTAGAGGTGTGCAAGGGTTAGGGGTGTGGTTAAGGTTATCGTTGGGATTAGGGTAAGGGGTGTGTTGGAGTTAGGGGTGTGGTTAGGGTTGGGATTTGGGTTAGGGGGGTGTTGGGGTTAAGGGTGTGTTGCAGTTAGGGGTGTGGTTTGGGATTAAGGTTGAGGGCATTTTTGGGTTAGGGGTGTGGTTAGGGTTATGGTTAGGGTTGGGATTAAGGTTAGGGGTGTGTTCGGGTTAGGGTTGGAGTTAGAATTGGGGGATTTCCACTATTTAGGCATATCAGGGGCTCTCCAAACTCGACATGGCGTCCGATCTCAATTCCAGCCAATTCTGCGTTGAAAAAGTAAAACAGTTCCCCTTCCCTTCCGAGCTCTCCCGTACACCCAAACAGCGTACTCAGGACAAATTGGCAACAAATTTTAGGGTCCATTTTCTACTGTTACCCTTGATAAAATACAAAACTGGGGGCTAAAAAATCATTTTTGGGGGAAAAAAAGACTTTTTATTTTCACGGCTCTGCGTTATAAACTGTAGTGAAACACTTGGGGGTTCAAAGTTTTCACAACACATCTAGATAAGTTCGTTGGGGGGTCTAGTTTCCAATATGGGGTCACTTGTGGGGGGTTTCCACTGTTTAGGTACATCAGGGGCTCTGCAAATGCAACGTGATGCCCGCAGACCATTCCATCAAAATCTGCATTCCAAACGGCGCTCCATCCCTTCCGAGCTCTTTCAATGCACCCAAACTGTGGTTCCCCCTCACATATTGGGTATCAGCTTGCTTAGGACAAATTGGACAACAACTTTTGGGGTCCAATTTCTCCTGTTACCCTTGGGAAAATACAAAACTGGGGGCTGAAAAAATCATTTTTGTGGGAAAAAAAGATTTTTTATTTTCACGGCTCTGCGTTACAATCTGTAGTGAAACTCTTGGGGGTTCAAAGTTCTCACAACACATCTAGATAAGTTCCTTAGGGGATCTACTTTCCAAAATGGTGTCACTTGTGGGGGGTTTCCACTGTTTAGGCAGATCAGGGGCTCTCCAAATGCGACATTGCATCCTATCTCAATTCCAGTCAATTTTGCAGTGAAAAGTCAAACGGCGCTCCTTCCCTTCCAAGCTCTGCCATGTGCCCAAACAGTGGTTTACCCTCACATATGGGGTATCAGCGTACTCAGGACAAATTGCACAACAACTTTTGGGACCCAATTTCTCCTGTTACCCTTGGGAAAATAACAAATTTAGGCAAAAAGTTCATTTTTGTGAAAAATATGATTTTTTTATTTTACGGCTCTACATTATAAACTTCTGTGAAGCACTTGGTGGGTCAAAGTGCTCACCACACATCTAGATAAGTTCCATATGGGGTCTACTTTCCAAAATGGTGTCACTTGTGGGGGGTTTCAATGTTTAGGCACATCAGTGGCTCTCCAAACGCGACATGGCGTTTTATCTCAATTCCAGTCAATTTTGCATTGAAAAGTCAAACGCCGCTCCTTCCCTTCCGAGCTCTCCCATGCGCCCAAACAGTGGTTTACCCCCACATATGGGGTATCAACGTACTCAGGACAAATTGTACAACACCTTTTAGGGTCCAATTTCTCCTGTTACCCTTGGTAAAGTAAAACAAATTGGATCTGAAGTAAATTTTTTGTGAAAAAAAGTTAAATGTTCATTTTTTTTAAACGTTCCAAAAATTCCTGTGAAACACCTGAAGGGTTATTAAACTTCTTGAATGTGGTTTTGAGCACCTTCAGGGGTGCAGTTTTTAGAATGGTGTCACACTTGGGTATTTTCTATCATATAGACTCCTCAAAGTGACTTCAAATGTGATGTGGTCCCTAAAAAAAATGGTGTTGTAAAAATAAGAAATTGCTGGTCAAATTTTAACCCTTATAACTCCCTAAAAAAAAAAATTTGGTTCCAAAATTGTGCTGATATAAAGTAGACATGTGGGAAATGTTACTTATTAAGTATTTTGTGTGACATACTGTATCTTTGTGATTTAAGGGTATGAAATTTTGAAAATTTTCGCCAAATTTCCATTTTTTTTCACAATTAAACGCAAGTAATATCAACGAAATTTTACCACTAACATGAAGTACAATATGTCACGAGAAAACCATGTCAGAATCACCAGGATCCATTGAAGCGTTCCAGAGTTATCATTAACATGCAAACCATTAAGGGGTTAATGAGAAAAAAAATGAACTTTTCTGAATATACCAAATGGCTGCAATGGAACAAAGAGTGAAAAATTTAAAGGGGTCTGAATATTTTCCGTACCCACGGTAACTATGTTGTCACCCTGTAGGTGACAACTCATTTTGAAGATACCACCTTTGTAAAATAGTCTGTCTTTTCCTCCTCCATCAATCAGCTCTTCTTGCATGATTCCTCATATAGGGATACATGAACACAATGGGTCTGCCAGAGCAGAAGTTTCTGTTACAAAGCAGTGCTCCATCTTGATTCATAGAGGGGGTTGTGGGATTTTAGGTCTAATATTTCCAAAGACATTGTAGTTGACTATACAACGTCTATAAATGGATGACCATGTAAACGCTGGAAAATTCAGGTCATTCAACTCTTTGTCTCTGGTTTTAAGGTGGGGAAGAAAACAAGAGATCACTTTCCATGATGTACATGCACTTAGGCCACATGAACTGGGTTTGTCATCTTGAGACATCAAATTGTTAACATTCTAGAAAAAATACATACCTTTCACGCGGACTGGTTCTTTGTATTGCCATCTAGAAAACAGAAATGTTTTTCAGCAATAGAATAAATGTCAAAGCTAAGCCTCTGTTTTTTTAACCTCTTTATAACCCTTATGTTTTGGATCAGTTGTGAGCTTTTCACATGCATCACTAACAGTCCAGTATCTGTTGATAGGTCATTAGTATCCATACAAACATCCATAAATTCATTCCTGATTTTCACAGTTCTATAATCCATTGATAAGACTTACGATTCTCCATCAAGTAGTCTACGATAAGTCTCTATCTCCATTTCCAGTCGGGTCTTGATATCCAGAAGAACTGTATATTCTGCATTTTGACGTTCTAGATCACTGCGGACCTGACTCAACTGTTCTTCAATACTTCCTACATAACCCTGCAGTTGTGCCAACTGTGTACTGTAACAACGCTCTGTCTCCGCCAGTGAGCACTCCAAGGATGATTTCTGTTTGGGGAAGATAAAACAGCACCATAAATAGAGCATTGTGCTATATTTTTCATTAATGGTAGTAGAAGAATTCATAATCATTGAATTACCATGGCGAGCTGTGCCTGAAGTTCAATCTCCAACTCTTGGATCGTACGTCTAAGTTCTGATAGCTGGGATTTGTGGGACTCTACCATTTCACTGCTGTGGGAAATCTCTCTGTTCAGTTCGGCACTCTACAAACATATAGAAAATATTTCGGAACATCTTGTGGGAAGCCATCTATTCTTATCATCCATTTCTACATATTGTGCTTTACCTTTTCTTTGAACCATTCTTCAGCTTTCCTTCTGTTCTCTTCAGCAATGTCTTCATACTGAGTTCTCATGTCATTCAGGAGTTTGCTTAGATTTATTCCTGGAGCTGCATTCATCTCCACATTAATATCTCCCTTCTGTCCTCTCAATGCCTTCATTTCCTGGAATGGAGTTAGAAAATAGTCCAATATGGTGACTTTACAAGGTCAAATAAACAAAAGTATGCAACATAGTTCTAAAATAAAACTTAGGGGGAAATGTATTTAGACTAGCATTTCATATGCCTGTTCTAACCATTTAGTGAAGGAGAATTTTTCATTTTTGCACTTTCGTTTATTCCTCCACTTCTTCCAAGAGCTATAACTTTTATTTTTCCTCATCAACATAGCCGTATGAGGGCCTTTTCTTTTTCGGGACAAGCAGTAGTATTGAATAACACCATTCATTTTACCATTTAATATACTTTAAAAACATAAAAAAAGTTTTTCAAGAGGGATGAAATGCTGAAAGTAGTGGAATTCTGCCACTGTTTTTTTGGTTCTGTTTTTACAGCGTTCATTATGCATTAATTACGGTACATGCATTACTTATTACATCAATAAGAAACTTGCTAATATTTTCTTTAAAGTAAAAGCAAGAAAATAGACCCACAATTTAAAAAAATAACCTTTTTGCTATTTTACAAGACCCGTAACGTTTTATTTTTCAATTGAAGGAGCTTGTTTTTTTCATAGTGAGCCGGTGTTTTTATTGACACCAATTCGAGATACATAAAATGTTTTAATTGATTGCTTATTGCAAAAATCAATTAAAAAATAAAGTTTTAACATTTAGATTTTGTTTCTCTTCTCAGTGTTTACCATATGGATTAGTTCATTTTATGTTATGATAGATTGAACTTTTACAGATGCTCATAAGTAAGACTGCTTAGTGCAGTCGAAACGCGTCGACTGGGTCATGTTGACCATGTAAATTTTTGTTTCATATGCACCATATTTTCTTTTGAAAAAGAAAAAGAAAGGGAAAATCCAGTCCAGTTGAGCCAGACTCCAATTTTTTCTAGTTCATCAGTACCCTGCAGTCACGTCATGGAGAAGCCAACGGAATCCAGTGCATGTGTGTTAGGTCTCGAGTTCCCGCTTCTGCACAGGGGGAATCTCGAGCCATCTCCGCTGCGGTCTCCCATTCTTATCCAGCCGCAGTGGAGTCTGCTCAGCAGGGACGTCGGTCCCAGCGTCTTGCTCAGTCTCACTCTGTACAGAGAGTTACTGCTGCTTCTTCAGCTTCTGCCATTAAAGCCAGTGCTGGTCAGCAGTGAGCGGACTTCTCTGGGACTAAGTCCTTGTCTGCACACACTGAGCATGCCCAGGGCAAGATCTCCCGTTGGAGATCGAGGGTCATGTGCTCAGGCTCTGCAGCACATTCCATTGGTCCTCTTGGCAGGTCTTGGAAGGGCAAAGTTCCTGTGGCCACTTCCTGTGCTGCAACTATATAAACTGCGCATGACCGCACGGCCATGCGCTAGTGTACAATTGTTAATGTGTGTTTGTTGTGAGTGCAAGTCGTCCTTGGATACCCCTACCCTATTGAATGTCTGTTCGCGGAAGGTGTATGTTTGCTATCTAGCGCCCGACTTGTCCTACAGCACGAATCACACATTGCAGCGTCCGGTTGCTGTGACCGCCAGTACGGCGCCGTGCACTTCCGCTGTGCTTTCCTTACCCAAGCCTGGGTGGTTAGTGGCGTTCGTCAGTGCGGCACCGCATGCACTCTTGTGCCTTAATATTGTTATTTAGTTTCCTTACACACCCAGTTGCGGTGTTGTGCCAGCAAGGGTCTAATCGGACTTCAATCCTAGTTGGGGTTGAGTTCGCTGACTACTTGCTCGCGTTCTATGTGCGGTACCGCGGTCCTGTGACGCAACAGGATCGCTTCCTTCACGCTGGGTGGAGTTTAACCCACGTGTGTATACTTATGAGTACCGCCATATAGTCCGTCATTACTTGGCAGCAGGTTCCATCTCTGCACAGTGGACCCCGGGCTGCGAACGCACCATACTCTATCTGTCTTATTATTTGGTGCGTTCCGCTAGCCCTAACATTACACTAGCGCCAGGGTCTGGCTAGTAATGACGGACAAACAGCAATCCTTGCGGTATATCCAGCAGCTGGAGGGTAGGTTGGTGGCTCTTGAGAGCGCAACCTCAGCTGTGGATGTTACCGCAGTTGCTGTACAGGCTGCTAGCGTGGCTGCAGCAACCCTGTCCATTGCCACCCCTGCTCCGACATTTTCTCGCCTCCCGCTGCCAGAAAAATTTTCTGGTGATAGCAAGTTTTGTAGGGGATTTGTGAGTCAGTGCTCTATTCACCTCGAGCTCCTGGCTGCACGTTTTCCCACAGAGCGGGCTAAGGTGGGATTTATAGTGTCTCTCTTGTCGGACAGGGCGTTGGAATGGGCTACGCCGCTGTGGGAGCGTGGTGATCATGTGGTGCAGAGTGCTCCGCTGTTTCTGAGCACTCTGAAACAGGTCTTTTTAGGACCTCAAGTCACCCATGATACTGCGCTCCAACTGCTGGCATTAACTCAGGGTGAGTCCTTGGTCAGTCATTTTGCCGTCCAATTCCGCACTTTAGCTTCTGAGCTGGATTGGTCGGATAAAGCTCTTATCCCCACATTTTGGAGGGGCCTGGCTGACCACGTTAAGGACGCTCTGGCCACTAGGGAGATTCCTGCCACACTGGAGGAGTTAATAACTGTCTCCACTCGAATTGACCTCCGTTTTAACGAGCGGAGGTTAGAGCGAGCCCAGTGTAGGCAGAGGTTTCGGCTGGCTCCTACCTTCGCCAAACCTCTGGAATCTCCGGTCCTGGTTCCTGAGTCACATGAGGCCAGGGAAGTGTCACAAGCGGGATCTAAGTCCCGGACCGCTTGTGCACTCAAGGTCTGTCATGTTTGCCAGCAGTCAGGACATCTAGCCACCAGATGTTCTCAGCGGTCGAGGAAACGTCAGCGTCTAGTGGTAGTAGGTAGAGGTACACTAGACACGGCGACGTTTGCCTCTAAATTGTCCTTTAAGGGGACAATTACTATAGGCTCATTCTCCCACTCGGTAATATACAGATGATCAGGTTTTTAAATACATCAGATAGGGATTGCATACATTAGTTAGGACTGCTCTGATATGGGTATACCGTGAAGTTTGGTAGAGCAGCTTAGTATACATTTTTTGCAAAAAACGTATCAACCAAATACCCTGTTTTTTACATCTTTTACTAGCACTTGCGGATTACTGCAATTTTTTTTCAAACTGAGTGTTTTTGGTTTTACTATTCTCTTTTGTGTCTTCAGGTTTCTTGGTGGTGTGTGAACATGTTCCTACAGACTTGTTCACTGTGCAAGTAGCCCATGTGTTCCTGTTTCCATAATTGTTCTCTTGTGTCTACAAGACTGGGGAGTTATCCACCACTCCTCTTGGGCTATCTGCAAAAAAGCTGTTCTACTCTGTATGCACACATGGATTTTTCCTCTCTGAACCCTGTTCACACAGGTAATATACAGATGATCAGGTTTTTAAATACATCAGATAGGGATTGCATACATTAGTTAGGACTGCTCTGATATGGGTATACCGTGAAGTTTGGTAGAGCAGCTTAGTATACATTTTTTGCAAAAAACGTATCAACCAAATACCCTGTTTTTTACATCTTTTACTAGCACTTGCGGATTACTGCGATTTTTTTTCAAACTGAGTGTTTTTGGTTTTACTATTCTCTTTTGTGTCTTCAGGTTTCTTGATGGTGTGTGAACATGTTCCTACAGACTTGTTCACTGTGCAAGTAGCCCATGTGTTCCTGTTTCCATAATTGTTCTCTTGTGTCTACAAGACTGGGGAGTTATCCACCACTCCTCTTGGGCTATCTGCACAAAAGCTGTTCTACTCTGTATGCACACATGGATTTTTCCTCTCTGAACCCTGTTCACACAGGTAATATACAGATGATCAGGTTTTTAAATACATCAGATAGGGATTGCATACATTAGTTAGGACTGCTCTGATATGGGTATACCGTGAAGTTTGGTAGAGCAGCTTAGTATACATTTTTTGCAAAAAACGTATCAACCAAATACCCTGTTTTTTACATCTTTTACTAGCACTTGCAGATTACTGCGATTTTTTTTCAAACTGAGTGTTTTTGGTTTTACTATTCTCTTTTGTGTCTTCAGGTTTCTTGGTGGTGTGTGAACATGTTCCTACAGACTTGTTCACTGTGCAAGTAGCCCATGTGTTCCTGTTTCCATAATTGTTCTCTTGTGTCTACAAGACTGGGGAGTTATCCACCACTCCTCTTGGGCTATCTGCACAAAAGCTGTTCTACTCTGTATGCACACATGGATTTTTCCTCTCTGAACCCTGTTCACACAGGTAATATACAGATGATCAGGTTTTTAAATACATCAGATAGGGATTGCATACATTAGTTAGGACTGCTCTGATATGGGTATACCGTGAAGTTTGGTAGAGCAGCTTAGTATACATTTTTTGCAAAAAACGTATCAACCAAATACCCTGTTTTTTACATCTTTTACTAGCACTTGCGGATTACTGCGATTTTTTTTCAAACTGAGTGTTTTTGGTTTTACTATTCTCTTTTGTGTCTTCAGGTTTCTTGGTGGTGTGTGAACATGTTCCTACAGACTTGTTCACTGTGCAAGTAGCCCATGTGTTCCTGTTCCTCATTCTCCCACTCGGTAGAGCTCTGTGTGGATTCTGGGGCGGAGGGCAATTTTATGTCTTCTGCCTTCGCCCAACGTCACGCAATACCCCTGGTTATGCTAGCTCAACCAGTAACGGTACGAGTGGTGAATGGGTCGACACTGCCCTCACAGATAACACACCAGACCATCCCTTTTACTCTGTCCATGTCGCCATCTCATCAGGAGATTATATCTCTGCTCGTCATTCCTGAGGGAATTGATGAGGTCCTGTTGGGAATACCTTGGCTACGGTACCACTCTCCCCATATCGAGTGGTCCTCTGGCAGAATCCTGGGATGGGGCGAATCTTGTGGGGGTAGGTGTCAGAGGGAGTGCGTTCAGGTTGCTACTACAGAGGTACCCGCAGATCTTTCCTCTCTCCCCAAGCAGTATTGGTCTTATGCAGACGTGTTCTCCAAAAAGGCGGCGGAGATCCTTCCGCCCCATCGCCCCTATGACTGTCCTATTGATCTCTTGCCTGGTGCTGAGCCTCCCCGGGGTCGAGTCTATCCGCTATCTCTCCCGGAGACGGAGGCAATGTCACAGTACATCCAGGAAAATCTGGCAAGAGGATTCATTAGGAAGTCAGTGTCACCTGCTGGGACAGGGTTCTTCTTCGTGCAGAAGAAGAATGGGGAATTGCGTCCATGCATAGACTAAAAGTGTCTTAATGCCATCACCGTTAAGAATAAGTATCCTTTGCCCTTGATATCTGAGCTCTTCGATAGGCTTCGGGGAGCAAGGGTATTTACTAAACTAGATCTGCGGTGTGCTTACAACCTGATTCGCATCCGTGAGGGGGACGAATGGAAGACGGCTTTTAACACCAGGGATGGGCACTATGAATATCTGGTGATGCCCTTCGGGCTCTGTAATGCCCCAGCCGTTTTCCAAGACTTTGTGAACGATATCTTCCGGGATATGCTTTCCACCTCGGTCGTAGTCTATCTGGATGATATTCTCATCTACTCTCCAGATATTGACTCCCACCGGAGAGATGTTTGCAAAGTCTTCGACCTCCTACGGGCAAACTCCCTCTATGCCAAGTTGGAGAAGTGTATGTTTGAGCAGGAGTCCTTACCTTTCCTAGGCTACATCATCTCTGCCCAGGGATTGGCTATGGATCCTGAAAAACTACAGGCTGTGATGGACTGGCAGGAACCCCATTCTCTTAAAGCGGTGCAGCGCTTTATGGGGTTCATTAATTATTATCGCCAGTTCATTCCGCACTTCTCAACTTTGGTAGCTCCCTTGGTTGCCCTCACCAAGAAGGGGGCGAATCCCAAATTGTGGTCTGAGGAGGTCTCCAAGGCCTTTAACTCTATAAAGTCACACTTCGCTTGCGCTCCCATCCTACATCGCCCCGATGTTGATAAGCAATTTATCATGGAGGTGGATGCCTCTTCTGTTGGTGCTGGAGCAGTCCTCTTCCAAAAGGATGCTCAAGGTCGGAAGCATCCTTGCTTCTTTTTCTCCAAGACCTTCTCACCAGCAGAGAGGAATTATTCCATCGGGGACAGGGAGTTGCTAGCCATGAAGTTGGCTTTCTCGGAGTTGAGACATCTCTTGGAAGGAGCACGTTTTCCCTTCCAAATCTTCACAGACCATAAAAATTTGGTGTACCTGCAGACAGCCCAGCGGTTGAATTCTCGCCAGGCCAGATGGTCCTTATTCTTCTCCCGGTTTCATTTCACCCTCCATTTTCTGTCTGGGGAGAAGAACATTCGGGCCGATGCTCTCTCTCGCTCCGTTGTGTCATCTGAGGAGGAGGAGGAGCCTCGGCTTATTGTCCCCACCGAGAGCTTGAGAACTGTGGCCCCGGTTTCGCTAGAGTCTGTGCCCCCGGGCAAGACTTTTGTTCCATCCAATTTGCGACCGGAGGTTCTCTCTTGGGCACACTCGTCCAGGGTGGGTGGACATTTTGGTACCAAAAGGACATCTGAGTTACTGGTGAGGACGTACTGGTGGCCGCATATGGCTCGTGATGTCGCCGAGTATGTTCGGGCGTGTGTCTCTTGCGCCAAGAACAAGACTCCTCGGCAACGGCCAGCTGGTTTGCTTTATCCTCTGCCGGTGGCGGACAGGCCCTGGGAGATGGTCGGGATGGACTTTGTGGTGGGCTTACCCAAGTCTCGTAACTGCACCATTATCTGGGTGATCACCGACCATTTTTCCAAAATGGTGCACTTGGTGCCTTTTCCACGGCTACCTTCTGCACGGGCGTTGGCTGTCTTGTTCATCAAACATATCTTTCGCCTACACGGTATGCCAGACAAAATTGTTAGTGACCGGGGTCCCCAGTTCCCCAGTTTGCGTCTCGATTCTGGAGAGAGCTTTGTCGTCTACTCAGTATTGAGTTGAATCTCTCTTCGGCATATCATCCCGAGACGAATGGGTTGGTAGAGAGGGCCAACCAGACCTTGGTCACATATTTACGACATTTTGTTTCTGCCAGGCAGGATGACTGGGCATCCTTGCTGCCGTGGGCAGAGTTTGCACTTAACAATGCCGTAGCCGACTCCACCGGTCAGACTCCATTCCTCCTAAATTACGGCCAGGATCCGCGTGTTCCTGTGCCCATGCCTGTGTCTTCTGCTGACTCCAGGGTGGCAGACTGGGCTGTGGAGGCATGGGACATTTGGGACCGCACACAGGATGCCATTCGGGCCTCCAAGGAGAGAATGAGGTCCTCCGCCGATGTTCATCGGCGCCCCGCTCCGACCTTTGCTCCTGGCGACTTGGTGTGGCTCTCCACCCGTAACATCAGGCTGCGAGTTGAGTCCACTAAGTTTGCTCCTCGCTACTTGGGTCCCTTCAAGGTTCTCGAACAGGTTAATCCTGTGGTCTACCGTTTGGCTCTTCCTCCACGCTTGGGTATCACCGACACCTTTCATGTGTCCCTCTTGAAACCCGTATACATGTCCCGGTTTTCCGAGTCATCTGCCGGGACATCGGGTTCGTCTACGGACGATTACGAGGTGAACGCTATTTTGGGGTGCAAGGTGGTACACGGCAAAAAGTTCTATCTGGTGGATTGGAAGGGTTATGGCCCAGAGGACAAGTCATGGGAGCCTGCTGAAAACATTCGGGCCCCACAGCTCATTGCTGCCTTCGAGCGTAGCGAGGCCCAAGGAGGGGGGGGCCCTAGGAGGGGGGGTAATGTTAGGTCTCGAGTTCCCGCTTCTGCACAGGGGGAATCTCGAGCCATCTCCGCTGCGGTCTCCCATTCTTATCCAGCCGCAGTGGAGTCTGCTCAGCAGGGACGTCGGTCCCAGCGTCTTGCTCAGTCTCACTCTGTACAGAGAGTTACTGCTGCTTCTTCAGCTTCTGCCATTAAAGCCAGTGCTGGTCAGCAGCGAGCGGACTTCTCTGGGACTAAGTCCTTGTCTGCACACACTGAGCATGCCCAGGGCAAGATCTCCCGTTGGAGATCGAGGGTCATGTGCTCAGGCTCTGCAGCACATTCCATTGGTCCTCTTGGCAGGTCTTGGAAGGGCAAAGTTTCTGTGGCCACTTCCTGTGCTGCAACTATATAAACTGCGCATGACCGCATGGCCATGCGCTAGTGTACAATTGTTAATGTGTGTTTGTTGTGAGTGCATGTCGTCCTTGGATACCCCTACCCTATTGAATGTCTGTTCGCGGAAGGTGTATGTTTGCTATCTAGTGCCCGACTTGTCCTACAGCACGAATCACACATTGCAGTGTCCGGTTGCTGTGACCGCCAGTACGGCGCCGTGCACTTCCTCTGTGCTTTCCTTACCCAAGCCTGGGTGGTTAGTGGCGTTCGTCAGTGCGGCACCGCATGCACTCTTGTGCCTTAATATTGTTATTTAGTTTCCTTACACACCCAGTTGCGGTGTTGTGCCAGCAAGGGTCTAATCAGACTTCAATCCTAGTTGGGGTTGAGTTCGCTGACTACTTGCTCGCGTTCTATGTGCCGTACCGCGGTCCTGTGACGCAACAGGATCGCTTCCTTCACGCTGGGTGGAGTTTAACCCACGTGTGTATACTAATGAGTACCACCATATAGTCCGTCATTACTTGGCAGCAGGTTCCATCTCTGCACGGTGGACCCCGGGCTGCGAACGCACCATACTCTATCTGTCTTATTATTTGGTGCGTTCCGCTAGCCCTAACAATGTGAGCACCAGCATTCACACTATTTAATGCTGATCAGAAATTGACTGCAGCAACTAAATGGTTAACAACCTAGAACTCTTTTCCGGCTGTGGCTATTAGAAACATGCTGTCTGTATAATACAGCAGGCATTTATCTCATGTAAAGAGAACTCAGCTCCTGAGCCACCTTCACACTTGCGGATGTCTGCACCCTGTCCAGGACAGGATGTTTATTAACATCCTAATTCGGGGTTAATCAAAAATGTACCAAAGTTAGACGCCTCTGATTAATAAAGAGGTACAAATCTGTTAATAAATTTAGAACATCTCCAGTAGTCCATGGGCTACAAAGAGAACTAAGTTGCATTTTCTACATGTTTTGTCTAGTATTGCAAATTTGCACCAATTACCAAACAACATGTGAATCAAGTCTTTTATAGTGTCTGAATAAAATTGTCTAAATACACTTGAAACTGTGCCATGAGCTTTTTTGTTTAAAATATCTAACACTTTGTGCAAAGGTTGTAAAGGTTTGTCCACTACTGGTCAGCTCTTTCTTAAATTCTACAGTCCCCAAGAAAAATAAAAAGCCTCCAAGATTGTCACTGTTCCAATGATGAAGGCACTCTATCATTCAGAGGTCATCTGACATTGGGCCGATGAAGGACAGGGACCTTCACAGTTCTATCAGATGGAACTGTTCCGGCTGATGAAAGTTCAGGATCAGCTGCTCCTGATTGGTTTCAGCAGTGACGTAACTTAACAATCTCACTAGATGTAGACAGACTACCGACATTGCAGTAACAGCGTTGATCCAAAAGGCATTTTAGATTTTTTACATTTTATCTAGGTAACTTTAGCATTTAGGCTAGGGAATGAATGGACAACCCTTTAAAGACTTTCATTTATATTGGATTAAGGTTAGACAAACTCCCTTGTTTTAATAGGATCACCCAAACATCTAAAGTGTATGGAGGCCTTCTGATCGGTCAGCTTAAGTTAAAATGTCTGAGCCTTTTGTTCTCCCTGGAGATGACAAAGATTTATATATATGTGAGACTTAAGGCCCCTTCACATTAAGCGACGCTGCAGCGATACCGACAACGATCCGGATCGCTGCAGCGTCGCTGTTTGGTCGCTGGAGAGCTGTCACACAGACCGCTCTCCAGCGACCAACGATGCCGGTAACCAGGGTAAACATCGGGTAACTAAGCGCAGGGCCGCGCTTAGTAACCCGATGTTTACCCTGGTTACCATCCTAAAAGTAAAAAAAAACAAACACTACATACTTACCTACAGCTGTCTGTCCCCGGCGCTGTGCTCTGCTCTCCTCCTGCACTGGCTGTGAGCACAGCGGCCGGAAAGCAGAGCGGTGACATCACCGCTCTGCTTTCCGGCTGACCGACGCTCACAGTCAGAGCAGGAGGAGTGCAGAGCACAACGCTGGAGGACAGACAACTGTAGGTAAGTATGTAGCGTTTGTTTTTTTTTACTTTTAGGATGGTAACCAGGGTAAACATCGGGTTACTAAGCGCGGCCCTGCGCTTAGTTACCCGATGTTTACCCTGGTTACCAGTGAAGACATCGCTGTATCGGTGTCACACACGCCGATCCAGCGATGTCAGGAGGAGTCCAGCGACTAAATAAAGTTCTGGACTTTATTCAGCGACCAACGATCTCCCAGCAGGGGCCTGATCGTTGGTCGCTGTCACACATAACGATTTCATTAACGATATCGTTGCTACGTCACAAAAAGCAATGATATCGTTAACAATATCGTTATGTGTGAAGGTACCTTTACTCTTCTCTCTATGGGAAAAGCGAAGTCTCCCTAAGCTAGAAGATCGTTGGGTACAGCCGGGACCAGCTGCTTGGAAAGCATCACCAAACCAGGGATTCAAGCTTGAGGAGGCTAATTTGCATATTCCAGGTGCCTTCTGGGAAAAGCGAAGTCTCCCTAAGCTAGAAGATCGTTGGGTACAGCCGGGACCAGCTGCTTGGAAAGCATCACCAAACCAGGGATTCAAGTTTGAGGAGGCTAATTTGCATATTCCAGGTGCCTTCTGGGAAAAGCGAAGTCTCCCTAAGCTAGAAGATCGTTGGGTACAGCCGGGACCAGCTGCTAGGAAAGCATCACCAAACCAGGGATTCAAGCTTGAGGAGGCTAATTTGCATATTCCAGGTGCCTTCTGGGAAAAGCGAAGTCTCCCTAAGCTAGAAGATCGTTGGGTACAGCCGGGACCAGCTGCTTGGAAAGCATCACCAAACCAGGGATTCAAGTTTGAGGAGGCTAATTTGCATATTCCAGGTGCCTGCAGGATATTATTGCAAGAGAGCTTGGCTGAGTAGATTACACAAGAAGGAAAACACACAGCAAGTCAGCAGGATCTAGGAGCAACATGGCAGATGTGACAACCTACATGGTGAGCTGCAGCATGTGCTACATGTTCACAGACCGACCAGAAGAAGAATCAAATTTCACCTGTCAGAAGTGTAGACTAGTGGCCCTTTTAGAAGAAAAGGTGCGGGGTCTGGAAGAAAGAATAGCAACTTTGAAACTCATCAAAGAGAATGAAGACTTTCTAGACAGAACAGAAGCATCTCTACTGGTCACAGAAGGTGAAAAAAGTGTCAGAGAACCTCCAAAAGCAGATGAGTGGAAGCATGTGACCAAAAGAAGCAAGAAGACCATGGAGAAATCACCAACCACACAACTGAAGAACCGATATCAAATCTTTGTAGAGGATGAAGATGGCACACCTAAGGATGAAGCAATACCAGCAAGCAAAAAAGAAAAGGGCACACAGCAACAAGTGACAGCAAAAAGTACAGCCAAGAAGCAACGAAGAGTGGTGGTGGTGGGAGACTCACTACTGAGAGGCACAGAAGCAGCCATCTGCAGACCGGACATAACTGCAAGAGAAGTATGCTGCCTTCCAGGTGCGATGATCAAGGATGTGACCGATAGGATACCAAAGCTCTTCAGCTCCAAGGACGTCCACCCATTTCTTCTGATACATGTTGGCACCAATGACACGGCAAGGAAAGACCTACCGACAATCTGCAAAGACTTTGAAGAGTTGGGGAAGAAAGTAAAGGAACTGGATGCACATGTAGTTTTTTCTTCTATCCTTCCAGCAGACGGGCATGGCACCAGGAGATGGAACAGGATCCTTGATGCAAACAACTGGCTAAGACGATGGTGCAGACAACAAGGATTCGGATTCCTGGACCACGGTGTGAATTACTGGTACGATGGACTCCTCGCCAGAGATGGACTACACCTCAACAAACCTGGGAAACACACATTCGCCAGAAGACTCGCTACACTCATCAGGAGGGCGTTAAACTAGAAGAAGAGGGGACGGGAAGAAAAACATTAGACTTGAACAAAGAAGACCCAGGAAAACATACTCAGATGGGAGGTAAGAACATTTCTAAAACAATCCACAGCGAGGAGATTGGAACAAAACAAAATCCTCTAAACTGCATGCTCGCAAACGCCAGAAGCCTGACAAACAAGATGGAAGAACTAGAAGCAGAAATATCTACAGGTAACTTTGACATAGTGGGAATAACCGAGACATGGTTAGATGAAAGCTATGACTGGGCAGTTAACTTACAGGGTTACAGTCTGTTTAGAAAGGATCGTAAAAATCGGAGAGGAGGAGGGGTTTGTCTCTATGTAAAGTCTTGTCTAAAGTCCACTTTAAGGGAGGATATTAGCGAAGGAAATGAGGATGTCGAGTCCATATGGGTCGAAATTCATGGAGGGAAAAATGGTAACAAAATTCTCATTGGGGTCTGTTACAAACCCCCAAATATAACAGAAACCATGGAAAGTCTACTTCTAAAGCAGATAGATGAAGCTGCAACCCATAATGAGGTCCTGGTTATGGGGGACTTTAACTACCCGGATATTAACTGGGAAACAGAAACCTGTGAAACCCATAAAGGCAACAGGTTTCTGCTAATAACCAAGAAAAATTATCTTTCACAATTGGTGCAGAATCCAACCAGAGGAGCAGCACTTTTAGACCTAATACTATCTAATAGACCTGACAGAATAACAAATCTGCAGGTGGTTGGGCATCTAGGAAATAGCGACCACAATAATGTACAGTTTCACCTGTCTTTCACTAGGTGGACTTGTCAGGGAGTCACAAAAACACTGAACTTTAGGAAGGCAAAGTTTGACCAGCTTAGAGATGCCCTTAATCTGGTAGACTGGGACAATATCCTCAGAAATAAGAATACAGATAATAAATGGGAAATGTTTAAGAACATCCTAAATAGGCAGTGTAAGCGGTTTATACCTTGTGGGAATAAAAGGACTAGAAATAGGAAAAACCCAATGTGGCTAAACAAAGAAGTAAGACAGGCAATTAACAGTAAGAAGAAAGCATTTGCACTACTAAAGCAGGATGGCACCATTGAAGCTCTAAAAAACTATAGGGAGAAAAATACTTTATCTAAAAAACTAATTAAAGCTGCCAAAAAGGAAACAGAGAAGCACATTGCTAAGGAGAGTAAAACTAATCCCAAACTGTTCTTCAACTATATCAATAGTAAAAGAATAAAAACTGAAAATGTAGGCCCCTTAAAAAATAGTGAGGAAAGAATGGTTGTAGATGACGAGGAAAAAGCTAACATATTAAACACCTTCTTCTCCACGGTATTCACGGTGGAAAATGAAATGCTAGGTGAAATCCCAAGAAACAATGAAAACCCTATATTAAGGGTCACCAATCTAACCCAAGAAGAGGTGCGAAACCGGCTAAATAAGATTAAAATAGATAAATCTCCGGGTCCGGATGGCATACACCCACGAGTACTAAGGGAACTAAGTAATGTAATAGATAAACCATTATTTCTTATTTTTAGGGACTCTATAGCGACAGGATCTGTTCCGCAGGACTGGCGCATAGCAAATGTGGTGCCAATATTCAAAAAGGGCTCTAAAAGTGAACCTGGAAATTATAGGCCAGTAAGTCTAACCTCTATTGTTGGTAAAATATTTGAAGGGTTTCTGAGGGATGTTATTCTGGATTATCTCAATGAGAATAACTGTTTAACTCCATATCAGCATGGGTTTATGAGAAATCGCTCCTGTCAAACCAATCTAATCAGTTTTTATGAAGAGGTAAGCTATAGGCTGGACCACGGTGAGTCATTGGACGTGGTATATCTCGATTTTTCCAAAGCGTTTGATACCGTGCCGCACAAGAGGTTGGTACACAAAATGAGAATGCTTGGTCTGGGGGAAATTGTGTGTAAATGGGTTAGTAACTGGCTTAGTGATAGAAAGCAGAGGGTGGTTATAAATGGTATAGTCTCTAACTGGGTCGCTGTGACCACTGGGGTACCGCAGGGGTCAGTATTGGGACCTGTTCTCTTCAACATATTCATTAATGATCTGGTAGAAGGTTTACACAGTAAAATATCGATATTTGCAGATGATACAAAACTATGTAAAGCAGTTAATACAAGAGAAGATAGTATTCTGCTACAGATGGATCTGGATAAGTTGGAAACTTGGGCTGAAAGGTGGCAGATGAGGTTTAACAATGATAAATGTAAGGTTATACACATGGGAAGAAGGAATCAATATCACCATTACACACTGAATGGGAAACCACTGGGTAAATCTGACAGGGAGAAGGACTTGGGGATCCTAGTTAATGATAAACTTACCTGGAGCAGCCAGTGCCAGGCAGCAGCTGCCAAGGCAAACAGGATCATGGGGTGCATTAAAAGAGGTCTGGATACACATGATGAGAGCATTATACTGCCTCTGTACAAATCCCTAGTTAGACCGCACATGGAGTACTGTGTCCAGTTTTGGGCACCGGTGCTCATGAAGGATATAATGGAACTAGAGAGAGTACAAAGGAGGGCAACAAAATTAATAAAGGGGATGGGAGAACTACAATACCCAGATAGATTAGCGAAATTAGGATTATTTAGTCTAGAAAAAAGACGACTGAGGGGCGATCAAATAACCATGTATAAGTATATAAGGGGACAATACAAATTTCTCGCTGAGGATCTGTTTATACCAAGGAAGGTGACGGGCACAAGGGGGCATTCTTTGCGTCTGGAGGAGAGAAGGTTTTTCCACCAACATAGAAGAGGATTCTTTACTGTTAGGGCAGTGAGAATCTGGAATTGCTTGCCTGAGGAGGTGGTGATGGCGAACTCAGTCGAGGGGTTCAAGAGAGGCCTGGATGTCTTCCTGGAGCAGAACAATATTGTATCATACAATTATTAGGTTCTGTAGAAGGACGTAGATCTGGGGATTTATTATGATGGAATATAGGCTGAACTGGATGGACAAATGTCTTTTTTCGGCCTTACTAACTATGTTACTATGTTACTATGTTACTATGGTATCTAGCTAAATTAATACCTCTTCATGGTTCTTCTTTAGACTCGCAATCTCTTCCTTTAGACTCTCAAGTTGAGTTACAAGATTGGCTTTAGAAAAGTTTAATTCATCTAGTAGTCTTCTTAGACCACAGATATCTGATTCCACAGTCTGACGAATGATGGCCTCATTCTCATACCTGCAATGGAACAACTTATGCACATAATTCAGATAGCGATAATGCATGGGAAAATATAATGAAGGTTAGATAGGATAAAGATTTGCAGCTTAATTTAATGTACATTCTTACATTTCTTACCATTGTAGTCCAGCTCAGGAGATGTAGCTACAGAATTAACCCAGAGCAGCTAAGCTTTACTCATTCTATAACACTCACAGAAATGTATGGGAGTTACTAAAACAGCATAGGACAGTCATTCCAAGAAGAATCATTTTTGAACTTTTTTTTCACCTTTAACGTCACACTTAATCTATAGAAATCCATTGAGGGGGAGGTGAAAAAAAACTGAAATAATTTTGAGTGGGAGGCGAAAATGCAAAATAATGTGATTGCATAAGTGTAAACACCTTTTTAAAATTAAGGATGTGATTGTGTTCAGAATTAGCCAATCACTTTGAAACTCATGTTAAATAGTACTGCACTGCTACTATCATTTATAGTAATTCTGATTAACCCCATATAAAGTTTAGCTGTTTTACTACGATTTTCCTAACATTTTATTAGTTACATTTTACAGAAAAAGCTATGGTCTATAAACAGCTTACAACACAACAATGGAATCTCATTGTTGGAAGTTATCAGTCAGGAGAAATACAGTGTGTCCGTAAAGTCATGGCGCACTTTTGACCAGTCACTGGAAAGCAACAAAAAACAATAGAAACGTGAAATCTGCTCCAAATAAAAGAAAAACTCTCCCAGTTTCATACCTATTCAGTGCAGTTTGATGTGGGCTCCATGTGTTGCCCTACACACATCTTGCCACACACGGGTAAGGACGTCTGGTGTAACAGAGTGAATAACGTCTGTGATTCTCTATTTAAAGTGATTAATGTCATTGATACGTTCAACGTGCACATGTTGCATCACAAAACTCCAAAAGTAAAAGTCTAAGGGCGTCAGATCTGGGGATCATAGTGGCCATGGCTTGACAGAACGCCTGCCTATCCGGCGGAATATTCTATCCAGAAACTCATGAACAATGGTGGTGTACTGTGGAGGAGCGAAGTCCTGTTGAAAGATGACCCCTTCTGGAAATTGTGGCACTGCATACAATTCCAACATGTCAAGATATGTGTTTGCCATCACAGACCACTCCGTGAAAAAAAATGGGCCTATCACCTTATCATGCATCAGGCCACACCACACGTTCACTTTAGGAGTATTATGTTCATACTCAACCTAGGCATGAGGATGTTCAGCAGCCCATATTCGGACGTTACAGAGATGAACATGTCCACAGATATGGACGGACGCCTCATCGCTAAACACAATCTTGTGCGGGTGAATAATCCTAGGACATATGCCTACTCATGTTATTCAGCAACATACGGATCTTTATCTCGCATTGATGTGGCTTTGGGAAATGGGGGGGTGAATAATCTAATACATGAGGTGGAGTATAGGCCTAGAGTAATATCGGACCATAGCCCAGTACTGGTCTCAGTACAAATGACTGGGAAGAGTGGTCTGACGGGGTTGGGATGGAAATTTCACCCCTCCTGGCTACAGTATTTGGATATGGAACAGGTGGGAACTGAACTCGGGGAGTTTTTCAGGATTAATGAAGGGAGTGCGGGGAATCTTGTAGTGTGGGACACCATGAAGGCATACCTGAGAGGAATTTTATTCCGGGACATCTCGAGACATAAAACTAAGTCTAAAATTCAAGACAATGCAGTGATGGAGGAACTGAGGGTGGCGGAAGAGACACTGGCCTCTCAGAATTCAAGAGAAGCGCAACTTCGTATGAGGGCGGCTCAGGTAGCGGTCGATGAACTCCATATGCGTAGGGCAGATAGGTTGAGAGCCTTTCAAAAGGAAACATTTTATTCTGAGGGAGAGAAGGTAGGACATTTGCTCTCGGTGGTGGTTTCTGCGCAGCGGGATTCTTCACATGTATACTCCATAAGAACAGAGGAAGGTAAAACGGTTACTCAGGGGGGGGGGAATTTTAGACGTTTTTCGGAGATTTTATAGTAAATTATATTCCTCTAGGGTGGATAAAAGTCCTGAGGAAATGAATAGATATCTGAAAGAGGTTGACTTACCCAGACTAGGTAGAGAGGAAAGGGAGTGGATGGATAGACCGCTTGGGGAGGAAGAATTGAAGGCGGCTTTGGCGGATATGGCGGGGGGCAAGGCTCCGGGGACGGACGGTATCCCAGTAGAGGTTTATAAAATTCTTAATGCAGAGTTAATGCCCAAATTGGAGCGAGTGTTCTCTGAGTCGTTGGAGAGGGGAGTGCTGCCTCCATCAATGAGAGAGGCCATTGTGGTGGTTATTCCTAAAGCTGATAAAGATCCTCAACAGCCGGAGTCGTATAGACCAATTTCACTTCTAACGGCTGACATAAAGATTTTGGCGAAGGCCCTGGCGAACAGGCTGTCCCAAGTGATCGATAAATTGATTCACCCAGACCAGTCTGGCTTTATGCCCAATAAATCCACGGCAATTAACTTGAGAAGGCTATTTTTAAATATGCAAATTCCTGCAGACAATGCCGGAAAAAGAGTTGTGGTATCTTTAGATGCCCACAAGGCCTTTGATTGTGTGGAGTGGAGTTACTTGTGGTCGGTACTGGATCGCCTGGGGTTTGGTCCAAAATTCATCTCCTGGGTTAAGTTGCTGTACTCGTTCCCAACGGCAAAAATTAGAGTTAATAATAATTTGTCAGAGAGTTTCCCGCTGTTTAGGGGTACCAGACAGGGGTGTCCGCTGTCCCCGTTGCTCTTCGCTCTGGCCGTGGAGCCGTTAGCGGCTAAAATAAGAGGTGCTCAGGAGGTCAGAGGTTTCATCTATGGTAGGAGGGAAGACAAAATTGCATTATATGCTGACGATATTTTGTTGTTCCTGGAGGATTCTGAAAGGTCCCTGTGCAATGCGGTTGCTTTGATTGAGGAGTTTGGTCGGTTTTCGGGTCTCACAATAAACTGGGATAAGTTTTGTATGTTGTTGATTGAGGGGGACAGTATTGGCAGTGGAGAGAGGGCGATAACCACAAAATTAAAGATTGTTCAAAAATTCAAATATTTGGGTATTCAGATTGCTCTTCCTCTAACTACCTTTGAGGAACTGAATTTAAGTCCATTAATGCAGAAAATTCGTACCAAGATTGCGGCATGGAACAAATTACATTTATCGGTGGTTGGTAGGGTGAACCTCTTAAAGATGATTGTAATGCCACAGTTGTTGTACGTGCTACATAACTCTCCCATTTGGATTACACAATGCAGATTCCGTAAGATTAGGTCTTTGTTTGGGGAATTAATATGGGGAGGAAAGAGTCCTAGGTTTAAACAGGAGATACTTCAGAGGGCCAAAACAGAGGGGGGTCTTGCACTTCCTAATCCATGGCTATACTTCTTAGCAGCACAGTGTCAACATCTCAAAGGATGGGGGGAGGAGGCAGGGAGTGTGCAAATACCTAATAGCTTGAGGTTCTTACTACAGGCAGACATTTTGAGTGACAGTTTGGAGGGAGGACAATTCAAAAAAATGGGTTCACAGGGGTGCACTATCAAATTAATTCACAGAGTATGGGAAAAAGTCAAACTCATTAAGGAAGTGAGTGGGTTCACCAGATTCTCGCCTATTTGGGACAACATTTATCTACCGGAATTTAGGCAGAGGGAGGGTTTTCACTTTTGGTCTGCAGCAGGTATTAAACGGCTGGGGCAGCTGATAAGTCAAGGCAGACTTAAAACATTTGAGGAGTTGCAGGAAGAATTTCAGTTGCCACGGTCTGAATTGTTCCAGTATAATCGTATCTCTCATGCTTATCAGGCACAGAATAAAAGGGGAGCCATAGTGGTACAGATTGATCTCATGCTCGACTATATCCTTAAGAATAGCTGCACGAAGGGGGCGATTTCAGAAATATATGGGTTTCTACTTTTTTCTTTCCTGGAAAAATATCCCATCCGAGCCAAAGGGAAATGGGAAGCTGAATTGGGAATAATTGACAATGATAGATGGGAGTCGGTCCTAGAATATGTGCCCAAGATATCAATGAGTGAACCAGGCAGGCTATCACAGTTATTCGTAATCCATAGGGCCTATAGAACCCCTGACAGGTTGTTCAAGGCTGGGCTTAGGCAGAACTCGGAATGCCCTCGGTGCTCACAATCCCAGGCGGGGATATTGCATATGATGTGGCACTGCCCTAGACTGTCCTCCTTCTGGATAGTTGTTTTAAATCGTATTGAACTGGTGTATGGATGTTCTATCCCTAGGGTTCCACTGACTTGCATATTGGGATATGTGGAGGAAATTGTTACGGACAACATGTTTAAAATAGCTATTGCACGATTGTTATTCATTGCTAGGAAATTGATCGCCAAATTTTGGATTAGAGAGGAACCTCCAACAAGAAGAGACTTTCTTAAGCAAGCGGAGCATATACTTACTTTGGAGAAAAGTATCTACACCAAAAGGAATAAGCTGGACATCTTTCACAAGCTGTGGCAACCGTGGATGGACTTGAATTAGGATGATAAATGAGAATATAGGGAACCTAGTATTCAATGGAAATATAACGGATGTTTATTCAAATGTTTGTATGATGATGGGAAGTGGGGTGGCTCTGGCTGAGGTCTCTGGGGTTGGGCGGGGTGGGGGGGCTCTGGGTCGGGGGGAAAAAGTTATCTGTAAATGTTTAATGAAACATTGTCATGAGAAATATTCTGATTGTTTATTCTTTGCGGATAATAAAAATCTATCTGATAAAAAAAAAAACACAATCTTGTGCAAAAATCTTGCATCATTGTCGATCTCTTGAAACATATCTGTAGCAAATTCGCATTGTTTGGGTCTATCCGTCGGTTTCATAGCATGCAACAGCCGTCTTTAACACCTTATGAACTGTAGTCTTGCTTATTCCTATGTGGTGGCGCTTCGTTATAAACGCGCCAATATTTACGTAGCACTTTGGTCACGGATTCAAATTTAGCGAGCCATAGAACACACTGAACTTTCCTCTCTACCGTCCACATCTCCGCTGGCATGGAAAACCACACAGCTGGCATAAGCTTGTGGTTGCATGATGTCACAGACCTGGCAGTGTATTAATCAGAGTTCAGTTTATCAGGGGTTAATCTGACTGGGGGCTCAGCAAATGCTTAAATGAGTTTGTGTTGTTTGATTGGTTATTGTTATCTCTCCTCATGAACAGGTCTGATATGATTGGGACAGAGAAAGGGTGCCAAAATGTAAACTATAAATAGATCCTGTGACTGGTCAAAAGAACACAATGACTTTACGGACATACTGTATATAAATCATTTTCCAAAGCATTAGATATACCATGGATGACTGTGAAGACAGTCATAAAGAAGTCAATTAAATTGGGCACAACAGTGACATTACCTTGAACTGGATGTCCCTCAAAAACTGGTGAAAATGCAAAAAGAAAATTGGTCTGGGATGCTTACTAGAGGCCTGGAGCAACATTAAAGGAGCTGCAGCGATTTCTGTCAAGTACTGATTGTGGGTCTGAAGTTCTTTTGGTGATGCACAATGTTGGCTTTGCATCAAACATACTTTTTGGAATTATGGCCAAAAAGTTCAACTTTTGTCTCTTCAGACTATAATACTTTTTTCTACATGCTTTTGGAAGATTTGATGCAGGTTTTAGCAAAATATAGCTGAGTTTAGATATTTTTCTTTGTAAACTTTGTAAATGAAGGTAACATTGTGTATCACAAAAAGAACATCAGACCCGTAGTAAAGCATGGTGGAGGCAACATTATGCTTTCAGGCTGTTTCTCAGCAGCTGTAAGTGGGGATTTAGTGAACAAGGAAGAAATTATTAACAGTGGTAAATATTAGTTACTTTTGTCACAAAACCTGCTCTGCTAAAAACAGAAGATAATGAGGAATTATACCTTTCAGCACGACAATAACTCATACCTCCAAATCAACAAAATAATGATTTTGACAGAATATAAATAGTGGCAAAAGGTCTGAAACAATTCCACTTGATATAATTTTTTCTACGTGCCAAAAACCAGGCATTTTAACAGGGTGTGTAGATGGATTATATATATATACCGTCGCAGCTACAGCCACAAAATTTTGTACAGTCACATGTCTGGACCCGGAGAGCATCACAGGCTATGTTGTAAGGTGAAATTTTAACCCCGCGCGTTTCAATTCACCAAACAATTTTGCCCCTATCTACATAATGGGGAAAAAGTGAAAGGAAAAGTGTTGGAGGCAAATTGACAGCTGCCAGATGTGAACAAGGGGGACTTAAAGAGTGGGAGCGATGGCGCCAAAGAGTATATACCATACAGTTGCTAAGGTGGGGCCCCGACATGGGATACTCACCACACACGGGGATATGAACACACACACAAAATGCGCCACACACTACCACGTGCTTGAACACATATACCACCCTCAGCACACATTTCACCACACATACACCAACCTCGCCACATAAAAGTTGAAACACAAAAGTCGCCACTCAAAACTCTCCACACGCAAAACTCGCCACATGCAATACTAGGCTCACGCAAAACTCGCCATACGTGCAAAACTCACCTCATGGAAAACTCGCCACAGGTGGAAAAATTGCAGACGCAGAAAAATTGCCACATGCACAAAAGTATCAGCACATGCAAAAGTTGCCTCACACAAAACTTGCACATACTCAAAACGCACCACACATAGAACTCGCCATGCGCAAAACTCGCCATGCGCAAATCTTGCTGCACACAACTTGCTACACTAACCTGTCACATGCAACTCGACACACAAAAAGTTGCTACACGCATGTCGCCACACAAAACTCATCTCACAAAAGTTGCTACATGCATGTCGCCACATGCAACTCAACACACACAACTTGACACATGAAACTTGCCCTAAAACACACACAAGTCTGGTATTATCCTTCAAAAATAAAAATCTGATTAATAAGCAGACAAACTGAAAGATCAACAAATGTACCATATAGGAAATACGGCAGCTGTCAGTCACATGACCTGTCTATTATGTGTATGTGTGAGCTAATATATACTGCCAGAGGGAGGGCTTCCTGTTGGCTGGGGATTTATCAGGCTGCCAATTTAGCTTACAAATACTGAGGTAAAAATACTGACCAAATAACGTGTGAACGCGGTCTAATACAGGAGGAGATGACACACAGATATATACTATATACAGGAGGAGATGACACACAGGTATATACTATATACAGGAGGAGATGAGACACAGGTATATACTATATACAGGGGAGATGACACACAGGTATATACAGGAGGAGATGACATACAGGTATATACTATATACAGGAGGACATGACACACAGGTATATACTATATACAGGAGGAGATGACATACAGGTATATACTATATACAGGAGGAGATGACAACCTGGTATATACTATATACAGGGGAGATGACATATAGGTACATTCTATATACAGGGGCGATGACACACAGATATATACTATATACAGTGGAGATGACACACAGGTATATACTATATACAGGAGGAGATGACACAGGTATATACTATATACAGGAGCAGATGATACACAGGTATATACTATATACAGGAGGAGATGACTTACAGGTACATACTATATACAGGAGGAGATGACACATGTATATACTATATACAGGAGGAGATGACATACAAGTATATACTATATAAAAGAGGAGATGACACATAGGTATATAGAGGAGGAGATGACATACAGCAGATATATACTATATACAGGGGAGATGACATACAGGTATATACTATATACAGGAGATGACATACAGGTATATACTATATATAGGAGGAGATGACATACAGGTATATAGTATATACAGAAGAGATGACATACAGGTATATACTATATACAGGAGGAGATGACACATGGGTATATACAATATACAGGAGGAGATGACATACAGCAGGTGTATACTATTTACAGGGGAGATGACATACAGGTACATACTATGTACAAGAGAAGACATACAGGTGTATACTTTATATAAGGGAGATGACAAACATGTATATACTGAGGTGAAAATGAGGGGTGTGAGGTGAAAATGAAAAGGTGTGAGTGCAAAATGAGAGGAGTGAGGGAAAATAGTGGAGTGATCGGAAAATGACAGATGTGAGGTCGAAATGACAAGTGTTGGGGGGGAATGACAGGAGTGAGGGGGAAAATAAGAGGAGTGAGGGGGAAAATGAGAGGTATAATGGAGAAAATGAGAGGTGTTAGGGAGAAAATGAGAGGCATGATGGGAAAATAAGAGACGTGAGGTGCTATAACTAACCACAGATATTTACTATGCCCAGGCAACACCGGGCTCTTCAGCTAGTATATATATACATATAAATATATATATACACACATAAAAGGATATATATTTATTTATATATATATATATACACACATAAAAGGATATATATTTATTTATATATTGGACGTATACACTGTACCACAAAAAAAACAAACTTTGCCAAAACTTACTTCATTTTGAAATCTTCAGCTGCCAACTTGGCATTGTCAATTTGAAGGACAATTCTGGCATTTTCAGTGCTTTCTGCTAAGATCTAAGGGGGATAAGAGAATACCGATGAAAGTCAAGACTCTAATATTTTTCGTTAAACACTATCCAAGTATGAACATTTTTGCTATCATTACAATGTAAGGTCTAAAATTGAACTCTGCAACTTTATGTTAAACTTGAAATGCTTTTAAATGTAAGACTCAATTCTGAAATTCACAATGATCTATGTTAGGATGCTGTAGCCCTTGGATCAGTGAAATCTTAGCACTTAGAATTAACAATAATATGAGGAAATCTTAAGCAGTGCTCTCTATGCTATTTAGCTTTTTTCTCCAGTATATATTGCAAGTTGTCCTCTTTATCTCCTTAAGTGAGACTGTAGTGATGGCTTCTTTAAATAAACCATGTTCTCTGCTGATGCTGTCCAAATGAGAGAAGCAGAACTTTCTTCTGATGGGTCTGGATCTAAGAGTAATTTTGGAGTGATATATTGTATCATGTTACAGGTGCTAATATGTAATTGACAAAACATACACAAGAATTTAACTTTTTATATTGTATGTCTGCAGCGCTTTACAGTTTTGCACACATTATCATCGCTGTCCCCGATGGGGCTCACAATCTACATTCCCTATCAGTATGTCTTTGGAATGTGGGAGGAAACCGGAGTACCCGGAGGAAACCCACACAAACATGGGGAAAACATACAAACTCCTTGCAGATGTTGACTTTGGCAGAGTGGCTTGTTGGTGAACTCTTTGACAGTCAGCACCTGCCTCAGTTGCCCCCATCTAGCTACACCACTGATTTAAGTTAGACAAAAACTCTAACAAATAGTTTATTAAGTCAATTTTATAATTGCTACTTAAATAGTAAACTAGAAAATACCTTAAAATAATACTATAATCAAAGGAGCCTATTGTCCAAAAATGTACACAACTGCTTTACCCTTTACTTGAGAGACTATGGAATTAATCCATTATTTACCCCTTTCTTGAGTTCTTCTATGATGGCAAAGTATTTGCTATAATCCCCAGGAATCGTCTGCTGCTGGTGATTAATGTACCATTCCTTAATCTTGGATTCAAGCTCAGCATTAGCATTTTCTAGAGCTTTGACTTTGTCCAGGTAGGAAGCCAGTCGGACATTGAGGTTTTGCATGGTCTCCTTCTCTCCTCCATGTAGAAGACCATCATTTCCACCTGCAAAGGCCAAGTTTCCAACTGCGAAGTAGTCAGATCCTTTAGCCTGGTCAAAAGCAAAAGAGCTGGCCCTATGGCTACTGATGCTGCCACCAACAGATGCTCTGACGGATCCACTTTTCCAGCTACAGGACATGGTGTTATATCTGAGATGCTGAGACCTGAGGAATCTTCTGTTAGATTGAACGGCTCAGCCTAGCTAGCATGTACGTATTTATACTTGTAATGGTGGGCGTAGTGTGCTCTTTTCTTAATGTTTTTTTTTTTACCATAAAACAACTCACAAATCCTTATTGGATTAATACAAGTTGTATGTAAAACTAGTTTCTCCATTTTGTTTTCTCAAACCCCCTCAGGCTGTCTGTATTTTGCCCATTGTTATTACTTAGTTTTTTATTGCAGAGATATAAACCTGCCTTCTTTCTATGTCTTTGAAGTTTGCCATTTTTCTTTGTGACACTAAGGACAAACAGAAATAATGTGAAAATAATAATTATCTGGTCTTTTGTATATGATTTTAAAGAAAAAACTGTCTAGACGATTACTAATATTTTACATTTGAAGTTCTCAGTTTCTCAGTTTAGTCCTGTGCGTTTTTATTATTTCCTTGTAGGACAATACATGCCTTTAAATTGATGTAAAAGTCAATCCAATGAACCCTATTTCTACACCTGAGGTTTAAGTTATTACTACTACACCCTTTACTCACTCTTTTAGGGCGTCTCAGGAACCTACCCAGTGTGCACAATTTAGTCCTACAAAAGAAACTAAATTTGAAGATGGCTTCAGTGGATACTTACTCTGTAAGCACCATCCTCGGAACACCACTACATTTAGTGATAAAAGTACCAATATAGACCATGTGCTTGTAATGCTGTCAATCCAAGAGAGACACCTTATTCAGATGGCCATCGTAGGGACACATTTTGCATCTCTAATATGTCTTCTTGTCTCAGCCTAACTGTGGGTTTAATGAAGAACTAACAGCATCATAGGATTGTTTGAGCAAAGGAAAGGATAGTGCACCAGGAAAGTGGTGTCAAACCCTTGATAAATCCACTGATCATTGTTACTGAAGTCAAGATCAAGTCATTATTGACCCCACTACCCTCCATCTCAAGTCCTAACTTAATTATGATATATTATACTGAGACACTGGAAAGTGACCTAGATGAAGCTGCACGCCATACTGGTAGAACATCCCAGCACAGATGATTCAAACTCAGTACACACTACAAACACGTTTTTTTTCGGCGGTGCTCTAGGTGTGACAAACATCTGTGGAGAAAATGTTTCACTGAAGACTTCATTCATTTTAAATGTATGCTCAAAATATATAACTCTACCTTCACCTCACCAAACAAACCTACTTAACCACACTAATCCACTTCTTCATCAGTCCTACAGTGCAGATCTCTATCGGCCACCTCAGCACTGTCAATCTAGCCACTTATTTCAAAGAAAAAAATCACCATTTCCAACAGGAAATTGTCTCCCAATGGCCTAATACAGTTGTGGGAAAAAGTGTTTACCTCTTCTTGATTTGTTATTCTTTTGCATGTTGGTTAAACTTAAATGTTTCAGATCACCAAACAAATTTAAATATTAGACAAAGATAACACAAGTAAACACAAAATTCAGTTTTTAAATGAATGTCTTTATTATTAAGGTAAAAAGAAATCCAAACCTAGTACATGGCCCTGTGTGAAAAGTGATTGCCCCTCCCCTTTAAAACATAAATTGCCTGTGGTTTATCACATCTTTGGAGAAATCATTTAAATAGGACCTGCCTGACAGAGTGAAGTAAGCCAATAGTTCCTCAAAAGTTAGACATAATGCCGCTATCCAAAAATATTCTGAAACAAATTAAAAACAAAGTAGTTGAGATCTATCAGTCTGGAAAAAGGTTATAAAGCCATTTCTAAAGCTTTGGGACTCCAGCAAACCACAGTGAAAACCATTATCCACTAATGGTGAAAACTGAAAACATGGAACTGTGGTGAACTGAACCCTCCTGGTAGTGGGTGGCCAACCAAAAGTACCCCAAGAGTGCAGCAATGACTCATCCAAGGAGTCACAAGAGACCCCACAGCAACATTCAAATAACTGCAGGCCTGACCTGCCTCAGTTAACATCAGTGTTCATGAATACCACCATATGAAAAAAACTGCACAAAAATGGCCTGCATGGCAGAGTTCCAAGACAAAAATCACTGCTGTGTAACAAGAATATAAAGGCTTGTCTCAGTTTTTCTAGGAAGCATCTTAATGGTCCCCAAGAATTTTGGGAGAATTCTCTGTGAACTGATGAGACAAATGTTCAACTTTTTGGAAGGTGTATATCCCATTACATTTGGGGTAAAAGTAAAACAGCATTTCAGAAAAGGTACATCATACCAACAGTAAAATATGGTGGTGGCAGTGTGATGGTCTGGGGCTGTTTTGCTGCTTCAGGACCTGGAAGACTTGAAGTGGTAAATGGAACCATGAATTCTGCTGTCTACCAAAAAATCCTGAAGGAGAATATCCAGCCATCTGTTTGTGACCTCAAGCTGAAGCGCACTTGGTTTATGCAGTGGGGCAATGATCCAAAACACACCAGCTAGTTCATCTCGGAATGGCTTAATAAAAACAAAATTAAGACTTTAGAGTGGCCTAGTCAAAGTCCTGACCTTAAGCTAATTGAGTTGCTGTGGCATGACCTTAAAAGGGTGCTTCATGCTTGGAAACCCTCCAATGTGGCTGAATTACAACAATTCTGCAAAGATGAGTGGGCTAAAATTCTTTCAGAGCATTGTAAAAGACTCATTGCCAGTTATCACAAACACTTGATTGCAGTTGTTGCTGCTAAGGGTGGTCCAACCAGTTATTAGGTTTAGAGGGCAATCACTTTTTCACACAGGGCCCTGTAGGTTTGGATTTCTTTTAGGTGTCGCAAATATACAAAAGAATATGAAATCAGGAAGGGGTAATCATGTTTTCAAAGCAGAGCCAGGTCACATTCTGTGCCAGTTATTGTGAGTCGCCCGCCAAGACTGTGGGGTACTCGGTGCCGGGTCCGGTACTTAAAGGGATGTGTCACGGCGGCGGCGACCCGGTCCATGGCCCTGGGCGCCCATGTTAAAGGGACGGTCTTTAAAGGGGTTTTTGAAATAAAGGAATGTTCATGACACCACCTGTGGTATTCGGTCAGGGGTGACCGACGCTGCTTAAAAGGGTCCTCTGGGATGATGTTATGGCAGCCAGATGGTATAACTTCCCACAAGTGAAGTAGATCCCCAGGGCTCCCGTGTGTAGATGGAGATGGTGTAATAAGAAACAGAGGACACAAGATTGCAGTCTTTTTACCTCTTTACTGCAGCAATTCAGGCATCCACAGTCCAGGGTACCGGATAACAAGTACTGGTGGTGGTCCGGCCGGCTTGGAAGCAAGTTGGGATTTTCCCTTACCAGGTTGGATTAGAAGCCTTCCCTCTAGCGCTGTGGTGTAGTTCCTTCCTGCCTATAGCTGTCCAACAAGGTCCTCACTAGTTTTCGGTCCTTTATATAAGTGGGACACTAACCTGTATGACAGGTGGCTCGAGCCTTTTTACAGGGTCTCTATCATGACCCAAGCTCTATACGCCACTGTGTCTTCAGGTGTTAGGGTGGCCAAGTGACCTGTAGTACAGTTGTCCTGCCAGTTTCTGCTGTGAGTCTTAGAGCCCCTCACAACCTCGGTATTCTGGCCACCCTAGTCTGTGCTCTGTCAAGAGCTAGCTAAATTGCAGCTATTCTCCTGTGGTCTTAACTTCGCCTTTGCCTCTTTTCTCTTTCAGTCTCTTTTTCAGTTTCTCTGTTCTGTCTTTCCTTCCCAGGAGCTGCACACTCCAGGTCTTATTCTTCACAAGTCGCTCTCCTCTCACCAACTCCTAAGGGTATGTGTCCACGTTCAGGATTGCATCAGGATTTGGTCAGGATTTTATGCAGGTAAAATCCTGACTAAATCTGCACCTGAGGTCACTGGCAGGTCACCTGTGCTGTCCTTGCGTTTTTTCTGCAATGTAAGGACATGCTGCGTTCTTAAAAGACGCGTCCCATGTGCGTTTCTGCGGGTCTGCCGCATGCGTCTTTTAATGCATATTGGAGACAGGATTTCATGAAATCCCCTCCACTATGCTGTAACATCTGGACACTGCGTTTTTGACGCTGCGGCTCAACGCAGCGTCAAAAACGCAGCGTTTCCTGAACGTGGAAACATACCCTCACTCTTCCTAACTGCCTAGCAACTGACTCTTCCTCCAGACCAGAGGGAGCAGCTCCCCTGAAGTCGGGTGTAGAGCTCCCCCTTCTGGCCTGAAGTCAGAATGGTGTTGTATGTGCTGATTACCTGGTAAATGGATCCTTCCCCCTTCCAAGCGTGACATGACTCTCCCCGTGAGGAAAGCAATGCTACTGTAACAACTGGTTACCTGGTGTTAGGAGTCTAGTTTCCTCTGCTGCACAGGGGGAATCTCGATCCGTGTCTGCTGCGGTCTCCCATTCTGCATCGGCCGCAGTGGAGCCTGCTTAGCGGAGACGTCGCTCCCAGCATCTCACTAAGACTGATTCTGAGCAAAGGGTTACTACTGCCTCTCCAGGCTCTGCTATTGTACCCTCCTGCACTGATCTGCGGCGAGCAGGCTTTTCTGGGACTTAGTCCTACTTTGCACACACTGAACATGCCCAGGGCAAGATCTCTCAGTGGAGATCTAGGGTCACATGCTCAGGTACTGCAGCGACTTCCATTGGTCCTTCTCACGGAAGGTCCTGTAGGTGCTAGGACTAAGTTCTGCTTTGCACACTGAGCATGCCCAGGGCAAGATCTCTCAGTGGAGATCTAGGGTCACATGCTCAGGTACTGCAGCAATTCCATTGGTCCTTCTTTGAAAGGTCCTATACGTGCTGCAGCAATTTAAGGCTCGCATGGCCGCACGGCCATGCGCTAGTATCCTCTTATGTTATGTGCTTTGCGCCAGTGTGGTCATGTGTTTGAATGTGTTCAGGGACCCGGCTGAAATAAGCCCCTAGAATGCTGGCACCTCCAGCAAGGAGTTTTGTGTGCATGCATGACCACTCACTGCTCACATCTGGGTAGTTGGCCTGTGCCTCTGTGAAAGTCTAACAGGGCACAGAGCTTTGCCTTCTCGGCTGCTCTGTGAATCTAACAGAGCTGGTTTATACCGCCATATAGTGCCGCCATTTATTTAGCAGCAGGTTCTTTCCTGCACGGTGGATCCCGGGTTGCGAACGCACCAATCTCACTTAATAAATATATTCAGTGCATTCCGCCAACCCTAACACCTGGGGTGTTACAATTGCACTAGTTGCCCATCTTTTACAAAGTACAATTTAAACTTAATACTCACCCACAAAGCCCTCCACAGTTCTGCACCATCCCACATCTCTTTCAATTCTGTCTTCTACCCTAACTGTGCTCTCCATTACCTAATAACCTATGACTAGCATCCACTATAGTTTCAACCTCAAACTCCCACACTTCACTCTAGCTGCATCAGTTCACTGTAGTGCTCTATCCCAGAGAATCCAGTTAAGTCACAGTATTCACAGTTTTAAGTAATACCATAACGGCACATTTCCATAGACTGGACAGTTACCTCACCTTACCTGACCAGTCTAACTATTCCCTGTTCTCCATTATTAACGTTTCCTCAAAATCTAGTCCCTCTGATCATCCATTTTCACAACCTCCATGCACTCAAGAGCACTGTTGATTTTTACTCATACAGAAACTGGCAGGTGATATGTAGTGTTATTTGAATGTTCCCTCTAAATTGTAAAGTACTGTGGAATAAGTTGGTGCTATGACAATAACATTTTTATTATAAGTCAAAACCATTCATCCAATTGTAGTTGGCCAATTAGGTAAATCAGCTGATTGTGGTACCTAAAGGATAATGTAAGGCAGCCGGGAAGGCAGTAATGGTTACTGGTAGGATTCTGGTACCTTGGATACCCGTGGGCATTGGGGAGGATTTCCAGTGGATGGGGGCTGATCTCTCTTGTGTCTCTATGCGCAAGCGTGCCCCTCTTGCTTCCAGGCAAACTTGAGCATGGATGTACCTCATTCCAGTGGACCAGCCTCAGGGCATGGTGTAGTTAGGAAGCGGGACGCCTTTGCTTCCAGCAATAACACTATTCAGGGGTGCTGAGACGCTGGGCTCCCCAGCATCAGCTGTGGCCAGGAAACATGTCTCCTGGTTCAGTTATGTGGGCGTTACCTCAGCGGTATCAGGTGATCCATGAGTGGGATGTTTAAACCCATCATATCATCTTGTTCATTGCTGATTTTTCCGTTGCGCTTCAGTTGTATGGTTGGCGGTCCTTTGGTGAGTATCTCCTTGGTTTGTCTCTGACTCTGGTGTATGGTGCCCTCTGGTTCCTACATCTGTTTTATGCTCTCTAACTATTAAAGTTTGTTTGCTAGGTTCGTTTCTACCTTACCGGTATAGTTTATTAGTGTGTTTGACCCAACTGTGGCCAGTGTGCCCAGCCACTGGCCACTCCCCCATTGGCACCTGGGAAGGGCTGTGCAAAAGTCCCCCTCTCTTTAGTAGGAGTGGGTGAAGAATACCCCAGTCCTCAGGGGTCTGTGTCTGGCATACTACTGTTGCTGGCCTTCAGTCCAGTCATATCATCACTACTCGAGTGTCACAGAAAATCACAGAAGGTCTGGAAGAACTCAGTTCACAGATAAAAGCTAAAAGGAATACTAGATACAAAAATTAAATGTGAGGTCTGACAGCAGGCCGGTGCCAGAATGTTTTAATAAAATCTAATTAACTTTGATAGGAATGAAACTTAAGCAATGTGGACATGGTTCCTTAAGACTCATGTAGACAGGAATTTCCTAGTATCCAACGGATCGATTTTCAGTAGTATTTTGGATCAGATTTGCTTCAGTGTTTGGTCAGTGTGTCAGTTTTTACCACTTGAGTTTCATGAGTATGAGAAGTTTTCTTAAAGGGGTGGTCCAAAGACCAAAGTTATTTTCATTCTAAATCACTATCTATTTAGAACAATAATCTAAACTATTTTCTCATATACTTGTATTGAATATTCCCAATTATTCCCTTTTTTCCTACTTCCTTTTTGATGACTCTTTGTTTGAGCATGCCAGAGCATGCAGGGATACTCAAATGAAGCATCATTAGGGGGCAGGGACTGCAGTCACTGCCGCAACGTTTGCCCTAACCTTAAAAAGAAGTGTCAGTGAGGCTCATCTCAGGGGCTGGCCTAATCCCTGTGCTCTGTGCACTATGCAGTGGGCACAGTGACAGCATGCGCTGTGTTGTCTACTTAGCAGTAACAAGCCAGCAACTGGGACTCTCAAATGGAGCATCACCAAAAAGGAAGTAAAAAAAAAAAGAAAAGAAAAGCAGTCAGTGTAGTTAGGGAATGATAGGGAATGTTTAGTGCAAGTTTAATAGAAAATAGTTTAGATTCTGGCACTAAGTAAATAGGGATTCAGAATGAAAATGACTTTGCTTTCAGAAAACCCCTTTAAGCTTCTATCAAACAAACATAAAAATCTGACAGAGATGCCATTCAAGTGCTATTCAACTTATCCATGAACCTACAGACTTACATTTGTGAGTTTTATCCATGAGACAGATCAAAATCAGACATATCCTGGTACGGACCACTCTATCCGCCATAAAAATATGGATATGTGAACTACAATAGGTACTATTCATGAAAAACATCAGTGCAATGTCCAAATTATCCAGAATCTAGGGTCGCTCCCTTCTGTGGTTGCTATAATATGATAGATGTATAAAGTGTATGAGAGTAATATAGAAATCACTCTCTTTACAAATAAATAGAGCAGGACGGTGGATAGGAGGACAAATTCACTGCAATTCAGAAGGCATCAGCGTAAAGGGAATCTGACAACTGATACACGGTGTAATCCAGAGGATGATGGATAGTCACAAGCCATGAAACAAAGAAGAACTGCTTACATTTTTGCGCCAGAAGCAGTGTGAAAGACTGGTGGAAAGCATGCCAAGACGCATGAAAACTGTGATTAAAAATCATGGTTATTCCACAAAATATTGATTTCTGAACTCTTCCTGAGTTAAAACATTAGTATTGTTGTTTCTAAATGATTATGAACTTGTTCTGTTTGCATTATTTGAGGTCTGCAAGCAATGCATTTTTTTTTGTTATTTTGACCATTTCTCATTTTCAGAAAATAAATACAAAATGTATTGCTTGGAATTTCAGAGACAAGTTGCCAGTAATTTATAGACTAAAAGAACAATTTACATTTTACTCAAAAATATACCTATAAAGAGAAAAATCAGACAAACTGAAAATTTTGTAGTGGTCTCTTAATTTTTGCCAGAGCTGTATTTCACATAGGACATACTGTAACTGCTGTAAATACATCTCATAGGAGACACTGAGGCTGATGTATATTCTTCCCATAGGAGGCAAAAGACTTCTGTATATACATCATGAAGGGTATGCCAAAGCTGCTGTAAACATCACATAGAACACACTGATACTGGTGTATATACATCACACTGCGATTACTGTATATACATACCAGAGGATACATTTGGAGAGGGGTATATACAGCTCATATGAGACATTGAAACTGATGTATAAACATCACATAAAATTCACTGAGAATGGTGTATGTACAATGGAGAAAATAAGTATTTGATACACTGAAGATTTTGCAAGTTTTCCCAACTACAAAGAATGGAGAGGTCTGTAAGTTTTATTGAAGTTGCACTTTAACTGTGAGAGACGGAATCTAAAAAAAATCCAGAAACTCACATTGTATGATTTTACATAATTAATTTGTCTTTTATTGCATGAAATAAGTATTTGATACAATAGAAAAACAGAACTTAACCCCTTTCTGAGATCTGACGTACTATCCCGTCGAGGTGGGGTGGGCCCGTATGACCACCGACGGGATAGTACGTCATAGCGATCGGCCGCGCTCACGGGGGGAGAGCGGCCGATCGTGGCCGGGTGTCAGCTGACTATCGCATGATCGCGGTGTGCCGGCAGTATAGGGAAGCATCGCGCAGGGAGGGGGCTCCCTGCGGGCTTCCCTGAGACCCCCACAGCAATGCGATGTGATCGAGTTGCTGCGAGGGTCTCTTACATCCTCCTTCTCCTTGCAGGCCCGGATCCAAGATGGCCACGGCATCCGGGTCCTGCAGGGAGGGAGGTGGCTTCACAGCGCCTGCTCAGAGCAGGCACTGTGAAGCCTGCAGCTGTGCATGTCAGATCGCTGATCTGACACACTGCACAGCAAAGTGTCAGATCAGTGATCTTACACTATAACATGATGCCCCTGGGGCAATGTTATAGTGTAAAAAAATTAAAGAAATTCCCCAAAAATTCCCCCCCCCCAAAAAAAAAGAAAAATATTGTTCCTATAAATACAGTGGGGCAAAAAAGTATTTAGTCAGTCAGCAATAGTGCAAGTTCCACCACTTAAAAAGATGAGAGGCGTCTGTAATTTACATCATAGGTAGACCTCAACTATGGGAGACAAACTGAGGAAAAAAAATCCAGAAAATCACATTGTCTGTTTTTTTAACATTTTTTTTGCATATTATGGTGGAAAATAAGTATTTGGTCAGAAACAAACAATCAAGATTTCTGGCTCTCACAGACCTGTAACTTCTTCTTTAAGAGTCTCCTCTGTCCTCCACTCATTACCTGTAGTAATGGCACCTGTTTAAACTTGTTATCAGTATAAAAAGACACCTGTGCACACCCTCAAACAGTCTGACTCCAAACTCCACTATGGTGAAGACCAAAGAGCTGTCAAAGGACACCAGAAACAAAATTGTAGCCCTGCACCAGGCTGGGAAGACTGAATCTGCAATAGCCAACCAGCTTGGAGTGAAGACATCAACAGTGGGAGCAATAATTAGAAAATGGAAGACATACAAGACCACTGATAATCTCCCTCGATCTGGGGCTCCACGCAAAATCCCACCCCGTGGGGTCAGAATGATCACAAGAACGGTGAGCAAAAATCCCAGAACCACGCGGGGGGACCTAGTGAATGAACTGCAGAGAGCTGGGACCAATGTAACAAGGCCTACCATAAGTAACACACTACGCCACCATGGACTCAGATCCTGCAGTGCCAGACGCGTCCCACTGCTTAAGCCAGTACATGTCCGGGCCCGTCTGAAGTTTGCTAGAGAGCATTTGGATGATCCAGAGGAGTTTTGGGAGAATGTCCTATGGTCTGATGAAACCAAACTGGAACTGTTTGGTAGAAACACAACTTGTCGTGTTTGGAGGAAAAAGAATACTGAGTTGCATCCATCAAACACCATACCTACTGTAAAGCATGGTGGTGGAAACATCATGCTTTGGGGCTGTTTCTCTGCAAAGGGGCCAGGACGACTGATCCGGGTACATGAAAGAATGAATGGGGCCATGTATCGTGAGATTTTGAGTGCAAACCTCCTTCCATCAGCAAGGGCATTGAAGATGAAACGTGGCTGGGTCTTTCAACATGACAATGATCCAAAGCACACTGCCAGGGCAACGAAGGAGTGGCTTCGTAAGAAGCATTTCAAGGTCCTGGAGTGGCCTAGCCAGTCTCCAGATCTCAACCCTATAGAAAACCTTTGGAGGGAGTTGAAAGTCCGTGTTGCCAAGCGAAAAGCCAAAAACATCACTGCTCTAGAGGAGATCTGCATGGAGGAATGGGCCAACATACCAACAACAGTGTGTGGCAACCTTGTGAAGACTTACAGAAAACGTTTGACCTCTGTCATTGCCAACAAAGGATATATTACAAAGTATTGAAATGAAATTTTGTTTCTGACCAAATACTTATTTTCCACCATAATATGCAAATAAAATGTTAAAAAAAACAGACAATGTGATTTTCTGGATTTTTTTTTCTCAGTTTGTCTCCCATAGTTGAGGTCTACCTATGATGTAAATTACAGACGCCTCTCATCTTTTTAAGTGGTGGAACTTGCACTATTGCTGACTGACTAAATACTTTTTTGCCCCACTGTACATTTCTTTATCTAAATAAAAAAACAATAAAAGTACACATATTAGTATCGCCATGTCCGTAACGGCCCCACCTATAAAACTGTCCCGCTAGTTAACCCCTTCAGTGAACGCGGTAAAAAAAAAAACGAAGCAAAAAACAACGCTTTATCATCATAGCGCCAAACAAAAAGTGGAATAACACGCGATCAAAAAGACTGAAATAAATAACCATGGTACCGCTGAAAGCGTCATCTTGTCCCTCAAAAAACGAGCTGCCATACAGCATCATCAGCAAAAAAATAAAAAAGTTATAGTCATCAGAATAAAGCGATGCAAAAATAATTATTTTTTCTTTAAAATAGTTTTTATCGTATAAAAGCGCCAAAACATAAAAAAATGCGGAACGGTATAAACGCCTCCTCCAAAAGAAATTCATGAATAGCTGGTTTTTGGTCATTCTGCCTCACAAAAATCGGAATAAAAAGCGATTAAAAATGGTCACGTGCCCGAAAATGTTACCAATAAAAACGTCAACTCGTCCCGCAAAAAACAAGACCTTACATGACTCTGTGAACCAAAATATGGAAAAATTATAGCTCTCAAAATGTGGTAACGCAAAAAATATTTTTTGTGACGGCTGTCAATCATAAGAATCCGCTAAATAACCCGCTATAAATGTAAATCAAAGCCCCCTTCATCAATGTATTTATTTCCATTTTCCTATTAGGGTTAGGGCTAGGGTCAGGGTTAGGGTTAGGTCTAAGGTCAGGGTTAGGGTTGGGGCTAGGGTTAAGGCTACAGTTAGGGTTGGGGCTGAAGTTAGGTTTAGGGTGGGGGCTAAAGTTAGGGTTAGGGTTTGGATTACATTTACGGTTGGGAATAGGGTTGGGATTAGGGGTGTGTTTAGGGTTACCGTTGAGATTAGGGTTAAGGGGGGTGTTTGGATTAGAGTTTCAGTTATAATTGGGGGGTTTCCACTGTTTAGGCACATCAGGGGCTCTCCAAACGCAACATGGCGTCCGATCTCAATTCCAGCTAATTCTGCGTTGAAAAAGTAAAACAGTGCTCCTTCACTTCCGAGCTCTCTTATGTTCCCACACAGGGGTTTACCCCAACATATGGGGTATCAGCGTACTCAGGACACATTGGACAACAACTTTTGGGGTCCAATTTCTCCTGTTACCCTTGGGAAAATACAAAACTGGGGGCTAAAAAATCATTTTTGTGGGAAAAAAAAGGATTTTTTATTTTCACGGCTCTGCGTTATAAACTGTAGTGAAACACTTGGGGGTTCAAAGCTCTCACAACACACCTAGATGAGTTCCTTAGGGGGTTTACTTTCCAAAATGGTGTCACTTGTGGGGGGGGTTTCAATGTTTAGGTACATCAGTGGCTCTCTAAACGTAACATGACGTCCCATCTCAATTCCAGTCAATTTTGCACTGAAAAGTCAAATGGCGCTCCTTCCCTTCCGAGCTCTGCCATGCTCCCAAACAGTGGTTTACCCCCACATGTAGGGTATCAGCGTACTCAGAACAAATTGTACAACAATTTTTGGGGTCCAATTTCTTCTCTTACCCTTGGGGAAATAAAAGATTGGGGGCGAAAAGATCATTTTTGTGAAAAAATATGACTTTTTATTTTTACGGCTCTGCATTATAAACTTCTGTGAAGCACTTGGTGGGTCAAGGTGCTCACCACACATCTAGATAAGTTCCTTAGGGGGTCTACTTTCCAAAATGGTGTCACTTGTGGGGGGGTTTCAATGTTTAGGCACATCAGTGGCTCTCCAAGGACAACATGGCGTCCCATCTCAATTCCTGTCAATTTTGCATTGAAAAGTCAAATGGCGCTCCTTCTCTTCCAAGCTCTGCCATGCACCCAAACAGTGGTTTACCCCCACATATGGGGTATCAGCGTACTCAGGACAAATTTTACAACAATGTTTGGGGTTACATTTTTTCTCTTACCCATGGGACAATAAAAAATTGGGGGCGAAAAATCATTTTTCTGAAAAAATATGATTTTTTATTTTTACGGCTCTGCATTATAAACTTCTGTGAAGCACTTGGTGGGTCAAAGTGCTCACCACACATCTAGATAAGTTCCTTAGGGGGTCTACTTTCCAAAATGGTGTCACTTGTGGGGGGTTTCAATGTTTAGGCACATCATGGGCTCTCCAAACGCAACATGGCGTCCCATCTCAATTCCAGTCAATTTTCCATTGAAAAGTCAAATGGCGCTCCTTTGCTTCCGAGCTCTGCCATGCACCCAAACAGTGGTTTACCCCCACATGTTGGGTATCAGCGTACTCAGGACAAATTGTACAACAACCTTTGGGGTCCATTTTCTCCTGTTACCGTTGGTAAAATAAAACAAAATGGAGCTGAATTAAATTTTTTGTGAAAAAAAGTTAAATGTTCATTTTAATTTAAACATTCTTAAAAATCCTGTGAAACACCTGAAGGGTTAATAAACTTCTTGAATGTGGTTTTGAGCATCTTGAGGGGTGCAGTTTTTAGAATGGTGTCACACTTGGTTATTTTCTATCATATAGATCCCTCAAAATGACTTCAAATGAGAAGTGGTCCTTAAAAAAATGGTGTTGTAAAAATGAGAAATTGCTGGTAAAACTTTTAACCCTTATAACTCCCTAACCAAAAAAATTTTTGGTTCCAAAATTGTGCTGATGTAAAGTAGACATGTGGGAAATGTTACTTATTAAGTATTTTCTGTGACATATCTCTGTGATTAAATTGCATAAAAATTCAAAGTTGGAAAATTGTGAAATTTTCAAAATTTTCACAAAATTTCTGTTTTTTTCATAATTAAACGCAGGTAATATTATAGAAATTTTACCACTATCATGAAGTACAATATGTCACAAGAAAACAGTGTCAGAATCACCGGGATCAGTTGAAGCGTTCCAGAGTTATAACCTCATAAAGGGACAGTGGTCAGAATTGTAAAAATTGGCCTGGGCATTAACGTGCAAACCACCCTTGGGGGTAAAGGGGTTAATATTTGGTATAAAAACCTTTGTTTTACAGAAGTCATCCTTCTTTTCCTATAGTTCTTGGCCTAGTTTGCACACACTTCAGCAAGGATTTTGGCCCACTCCTTCATACAGATCTTCTCCAGATCTTTTAGGTTTCAGGGCTGTTGCTTGGCAACATTGAGTCTTAGATCCTTCCAAAGGTTTTCCATTGGGGTCAGGTCTGAAGACTGGCTAGGCCACTCCAGGACCTTGAAATGCTTTTTATGGAGCCATTCCTTAATTCCCCTGGCTGTGTGTTTCGGGTTATTGTCATTCTGCAAGACACAACTACGACCCATCTTCAATACTCTTACTGAGGGAAGGAGGTTGTTGGTCAGAACCTTGCGATACATAACCCCATCCATCCTCCATTCATTACAGTGCAGTCGCCCTGTCCCCTTTGCAGAAAAGCACTCCGAAAGTATGATGTTTCTCCCACCAAGTTTCATGGTTGGGACAGGGTTCTTGGGGTTGTATTCATCCTTCTTCTTCCTCCTAACACTAGGAGTGGAGTTAATACAAAAAAAGTTATATTTTAGCCTCATCTGACCTCATGACCTTCTCCCATGTCTCCTCTGGATCATCCAGCTGGTCATTGGTGAACTTCAAACAGGCCATGTACTGGCATGAGCTATGTAAACATCATGTAGGAGACATGATACTGCGAAATATACATCATATGGGAGACACTGTGACTGTTGCATACATAAAAAGGCTCCAGCTTGGGACTCACAGATCCAGGAGATGGGGAAGATGAAAGACAGCAGCATGTCCAGAGTCGGGAATGCAGAGGAGCAGATTATTATTCCACACTGTGAACTGGAGTGCAGATAGTGAACTCAGCCTCCATAAAGGTCCTAGAACTGGTACTGGCCAGCATCAGACTTAGATACTGCCCTGTGTGTTACATCGGCATTGTGTGTGTTTGCGCTTATGATAGTATGAAGAAGATTTAAAGAGCCATTGGCCAAAAAGCGGTGCCGGCAGCTGAAAAATGTAGCTTGTGGCCCACTTTGTGCTTCAGTGCTGCAGCCCACCGGGAATCAGCCCAGTTGGGCAGATGGCCAATATGGGCCTGGGGTCCGTTACAAAGGCTCACATACATTTGGAGAAAGAGGGTGCACATAATTCATATATGCCAAGGTATGGTTACATGGTGCTCTATTTGTCCTTGCTGATTTGTGCTCATGAGCATTGTGTTACTCTTCTTCCCTCTGACATGATAACTACTATATACAGGGTTGCTGTTCCACAAAAAATCGAATGGTGTGCCGCATGTGACACCTAGGACACAGGTTTTGCACCTTCAAATTAGAACTTGACCTAAAGATGTTGTTCATCCCTCTTTTTAATTTTCAAACTAGGCCTAGCGTGGACTAAAAGTAAAACAAAAATGTATACTCACCAAAGTCCCTTGTTGATCTCTTTGCTTCCTCTAGTAGTAGGGATATGCATGTGACTGCTGCATCTGATCATTTTGGAAGAGGAGGACTCAAAAAGCCTTGTGGGGGTGATCAGGTGACGAGTATAAACTTTCAAATATTTTTAGACTACATTGGACCTGGTTCTAATCTCTGAAGATGATTGTTAAGTTGGAATGAAGGGCAAGGGTTTTTCATTTTTTTTTTTAATTTAGTTTAGTTTTTCTGAGTTTATGCATGAGTAACAGTAATATTAACTAACAGTGCACCATGTTCTTAGTCTGGCCACTGTACTATATACTAATATTCTTTAACAGAGCAATAAATTCTTTTTAATTGATTCCATAAAATCTGTGTTGGTTAAAGCGTCTTGTTTTTCCTCCACATGCGGCGTAGTTCTCATTATACAACATTGTAATTAAAAATATGATATCATACATTCTTTCCAGTATCAGATAAAATTAATTACAAGAAATGGGGGTTTGGCAGATTGTGTGAAGGATAAGTGTAGATTTGCTGGCTGCATACACGAGAGTTGCTACATCAAGGAAAAGATCTAGGTGCCTATTATCAGGGCTTGGCTATCACAATCTAGCTGACTGCACAAAACCTACTTGTTGTTTGCTTTATGCTCAATTTCCTTGTCAACAAAGTGTGAACAATAATGGATAAAGTGATAACATTAAAGGCAGTAATGAGTTTTGTGATGAGATTTTGAATACATGAATACATCCGTGTTGACAGGTATTTGAACTGAAGAACCTATACATTAAGTAATGTCATTAAAGTGATCCTTGAGAAATGTTCTTACATAGGCGTACAACTTAAGCCAGATAAACTGAAACACTGGGTAAGATTTACCCATTTATCTAACCTAGATTGGTATTGAGATATTTCTATATCTAATCCCCTTGAGAAGGTGAGGTAGTTCTTTCCACAACTATGTAATTATGAACTCGTTTATGAAATCCCTAAATATTGTTTCAGGTCTATCTGCCTCGTTTCTTCCCCAAACAGAATAAGTCTAGATATGGAAAAGGACAACCTTAAGCTCGCTATAGACATTTGATTTTCAATGCTGTTTCCAAATAATTTTAAAATTTGACAATTGAAAGTAGTTTTGTCATACAGATGACCTTGTCTGTCCATATGCTCCAGTAGGACATATAGCTGTTATATAGAGGGAGGTCCACTGCTTGGTCTATGTTTTTTGAGCTAGAATAGCAAGTGGCTCTTGTTCTGGTGGAAACCTGAAAGCTATTTAGCAGGGGTGCTAGAAGCTAGACTCCAGTGCTCAGCTGAGCATTGTTCATCCACAAGCAATGCTCATCCACAAGCAAATACCTAAATTCTTTATCCAGTTTAGGGATCTTCTGTCCAGCTAGAGTTGTTGTATCGCCTTAACCTCTTAACAACCTATGACGTACAATTTTGTCCCAGGTTGCATATGGGGTGTATAGGGCAGACTCAGGAACTGAGTTCCCTCTGTGCCGGGCAGACACTGGCTGTGTTATGCAGCCAACATCTGCTTCCAACACAGCATCCGGAGCTAGCTCTGTTTACTTCTGCTTATTTAAATGCAACTGTCAGTCACTGACAGCAGCTTTTGATTAGACTCCTTGCACCTAATTGTGAGTGCAGTGGCTTCCATTGGTCCTCCACGATGCGATAGTAGGGAGCTGATGGGTTACCATGGCAGCCAGAGGCCTGCTGAATGCCCTGATGGCTCTATCGTAGTCCTTCTCTGATGTGCATCACCAGACTGGGCTTCATAGCAGAGCATTATGTATATTGTAATAAGATAGCATTTCAATATATAGTATGAGGAATCTAATGATCACAGGTTCAAGTGCCCTAAGGGGGTTAAAGAAGAAAATCTAAATTGAAAAAAAGTTGAAAAAATAAGAAAAATTTATTATCATAAGCATAATCAGTATCGTAGTTCCATGAAAGTCCAAACTGCAATTTTTTTTGCCATCACACTTCCCCAAATAAAAAACACTCAGAACATTGTATATACCGCAAAATGCTATAAAAAAATGTCAGGGCAAAAAACAAGCCTTCACGCAGGTCCATTTACAAAAAAATGAATAAGTTATGGGTCAAACAAGATTAATTTTTTATTAAAAAGTTCAGAATTTTTTTTAACTACAAAAAATTATAAAAAATCTGTAGAAGATATGCTTGGTATTGCTGTAATTATACTGACCTGGAAAATCATGTTTCCAGGTAATTTTTATAGCTCATTGAATGCTGTAATAACAAACCCCCACCCACCACCAAACAATAAAAGAATAGCAGAAATGTCTTTTTTTTCACCATTTAATCACACTTGGAATTTTTTGAGCACATTACATGTTAAAATGAAATGGTGAAATTCAAAGTCAAACCCTCATACAGAAAAATAAAAATGTTATGGCTCTTCAAATAATAGAAAGGGAAAAATAAAAGTGCAAAAATAAAAATATCACCTGTAATGCATTTATAAGGGCTGCGTCTAGATATAATTGAGCTGCTCTTGAAAGTGGTAATGATATTATGGGCACAGGTGAGATGGCCCCGTTGTCACGATCCATTTTTGGATTTGTGGCAGATTTGGTTTCCCTCAGTTCTTTTCTTTCAATGTTCTTTTTATTAAGAAATTTAAGTTTAACAAGCAGCTTTATAACAGAGGTAAGAAATAATATGGTCATAACAGCATATACAGTGGGGCAAAAAAGTATTTAGTCAGTCAGCAATAGTGCAAGTTCCACCACTTAAAAAGATGAGAGGCGTCTGTAATTTACATCATAGGTAGACCTCAACTATGGGAGACAAACTGAGAAAAAAACATCCAGAAAATCACATTGTCTGTTTTTTTAACATTTTATTTGCATATTATGGTGGAAAATAAGTATTTGGTCAGAAACAAAATTTCATCTCAATACTTTGTAATATATCCTTTGTTGGCAATGACAGAGGTCAAACGTTTTCTGTAAGTCTTCACAAGGTTGCCACACACTGTTTTTGGTATGTTGGCCCATTCCTCCATGCAGATCTCCTCTAGAGCAGTGATGTTTTTGGCTTTTCGCTTGGCAACACGGACTTTCAACTCCCTCCAAAGGTTTTCTATAGGGTTGAGATCTGGAGACTGGCTAGGCCACTCCAGGACCTTGAAATGCTTCTTACGAAGCCACTCCTTCGTTGCCCTGGCGGTGTGCTTTGGATCATTGTCATGTTGAAAGACCCAGCCACGTTTCATCTTCAATGCCCTTGCTGATGGAAGGAGGTTTGCACTCAAAATCTCACGATACATGGCCCCATTCATTCTTTCATGTACCCGGATCAGTCGTCCTGGCCCCTTTGCAGAAAAACAGCCCCAAAGCATGATGTTTCCACCACCATGCTTTACAGTAGGTATGGTGTTTGATGGATGCAACTCAGTATTCTTTTTCCTCCAAACACGACAAGTTGTGTTTCTACCAAACAGTTCCAGTTTGGTTTCATCAGACCATAGGACATTCTCCCAAAACTCCTCTGGATCATCCAAATGCTCTCTAGCAAACTTCAGACGGGCCCGGACATGTACTGGCTTAAGCAGTGGGACACATCTGGCACTGCAGGATCTGAGTCCATGGTGGCGTAGTGTGTAACTTATGGTAGGCCTTGTTACATTGGTCCCAGCTCTCTGCAGTTCATTCACTAGGTCCCCCCGCGTGGTTCTGGGATTTTTGCTCACCGTTCTTGTGATCATTCTGACCCCACGGGGTGGGATTTTGCATGGAGCCCCAGATCGAGGGAGATTATCAGTGGTCTTGTATGTCTTCCATTTTCTAATTATTGCTCCCACTGTTGATTTCTTCACTCCAAGCTGGTTGGCTATTGCAGATTCAGTCTTCCCAGCCTGGTGCAGGGCTACAATTTTGTTTCTGGTGTCCTTTGACAGCTCTTTGGTCTTCACCATAGTGGAGTTTGGAGTCAGACTGTTTGAGGGTATGCACAGGTGTCTTTTTATACTGATAACAAGTTTAAACAGGTGCCATTAGTACAGGTAATGAGTGGAGGAAAGAGGATACTCTTAAAGAAGAAGTTACAGGTCTGTGAGAGACAGAAATCTTGATTGTTTGTTTCTGACCAAATACTTATTTTCCACCATAATATGCAAAAAAAATGTTAAAAAAACAGACAATGTGATTTTCTGGATTTTTTTTTTCTCAGTTTGTCTCCCATAGTTGAGGTCTACCTATGATGTAAATTACAGACGCCTCTCATCTTTTTAAGTGGTGGAACTTGCACTATTGCTGACTGACTAAATACTTTTTTGCCCCACTGTAAATGAAGTACAAAGAGCTAGAGAAAAAAGCTCTGAAATTAGGCTTCAAAAGTATGAATATCTATAATATAACGCTGGGAGCGTCACTCTGTCCGAAGCCTTTATAGACTGCGCAAGCGCAAGCACCGGCGCAGTCTGGACCCCACAGAGTGATGCAGCCCAGGAGATTACGGTATGTGTAAGCACTGAACGCACACCGCGATCTCCAACGGAGAAGCAGGGACGTGCCAGGAGGGTGAGTATGCTATATTCACCTGTCCCCGTTCCACCGCTGCGCGCCGCTCCATCTTCCGGGTCCTCTGCCTGTGACTTTCAGAGGGCGCGATGACGTGCTTAATGCGCGCCGCCCTCTGACTGAACAGTCACAGCCAGAGGACCCGGAAGAAGCAGCACGTAGTGCTGGAACGGGACAGGTAACTATAGCAAGTGTCGGGGGCCTGAGCGAGCCGGCACCTGACCCCCACAGTGCGCCGGTGTCCCCGTCTGCTCAGGCCCCCCAGCACTCGGCGCCCAGCGACGATAGGTGAGTATGTTATTTTTTTTTTATATATCGCAGCAACATACGTTGCATATAATACTAAGGAGCATCTTATGGGGGCCATCAACATTTATGGAGCAGCATACGGGGCATATACTATGGAGCATCTTATGGGGGCCATTGTTGTGAATTCTGTGGCAGAGCTCCCTCCTGTGGTCACAAGTGGTACTTCGGCTGATTCTCTCTATGAGCTTCCGTTGGTGGAGGAAAGTGGTACTGCGGCTTCTGAGTTTCCTTCCTCAGGTGATGTGGTGAAGTCGTTAGGTGCTGCTCTATTTAACTCCACCTAGTGCTTTGATCCTGGCCTCCAGTCAATGTTCTAGTATTGGACCTGTTTCCTCCTGAATCGTTCCTGTGGCCTGCTGCTCTGCATAGCTAAGTTCCGCTTTGCTATTTTGTTTGCTGTTTTTTTCTGTCCAGCTTGTCTATTTGTTTTTTCCTGCTTGCTGGAAGCTCTGGGACGCAGAGGGTGTACCTCCGTGCCGTTAGTTCGGTACGGAGGGTCTTTTTGCCCCCTTTGCGTGGTTTTTGTAGGGTTTTGTGTTGACCGCAAAGTTACTTTTCCTATCCTCGCTCTGTTCAGAAAGTCGGGCCTCACTTTGCTAAATCTATTTCATCTCTACGTTTGTCTTTTCATCTTAACTCACAGTCATTATATGTGGGGCTGCCTTTTCCTTTGGGGTATTTCTCTGAGGCAAGGTAGGCTTATTTTCTATCTTCAGGCTAGCTAGTTTCTCAGGCTGTGCCGAGTTGCATAGGGAGCGTTAGGCGCAATCCACGGCTGCCTCTAGTGTGGTTGGAGAGGATTAGGGATTGCGGTCAGCAGAGTTCCCACGTCTCAGAGCTCGTTCAATGTTTTTGGGTTATTGTCAGGTCACTGTATGTGCTCTGACCTCTATGTCCATTGTGGTACTGAATTACCTTATCATAACAGTACTGGAGGCCTAAAGTACTAATGATTCTCAATAGAGGGAAAAAAGAAGTTCTGATCTGAGACCATTTTTTTTTCTCTGCACTGTGTTTTGCCTTTTTTTTCCCCTAGACATTCGGGTGGTTCAGGACACAGGTGTAGCGATGGACATTAAAGGTCTGTCTTCATGTGTGGATCAGCTCACGGCAAGAGTACAAAATATTCAAGACTTTGTGGTTCAGAATTCTATGTTAGAACCGAGAATTCCTATTCCTGATTTGTTTTTTGGAGATAGAACTAAATTTCTGAGTTTCAAAAATAATTGTAAACTATTTCTGGCTTTGAAACCTCGCTCCTCTGGTGACCCAGTTCAACAAGTTAGGATCATTATTTCTTTTTAACGTGGCGACCCTCAGGACTGGGCATTTTCTCTTGCGTCAGGAGATCCTGCATTAAGTAATATCGATGCGTTTTTCCTGGCTCTCGGATTGCTGTACGATGAACCTAATTCAGTGGATCAGGCAGAGAAAAATTTGCTGGCTCTGTGTCAGGGTCAGGATGAGATAGAGGTATATTGTCAGAAATTTAGAAAGTGGTCCGTACTCACTCAATGGAATGAAGGTGCGCTCGCAGCTATTTTCAGAAAGGGTCTCTCTGAAGCCCTTAAGGATGTCATGGTGGGATTTCCTATGCCTGCTGGTCTGAATGAGTCTATGTCTTTGGCCATTCAGACCGGTCGACGCTTGCGTGAGCGTAAATCTGTGCACCATTTGGCGGTATTACCTGAGCGTAAACCTGAGCCTATGCAGTGCGATAGGACTTTGACCAGAGTTGAACGGCAAGAACACAGACGTCTGAATGGGCTGTGTTTCTACTGTGGTGATTCCATTCATGCTATCTCTGATTGTCCTAAGCGCACTAAGCGGTTCGCTAGGTCTGCCACCATTGGTACGGTACAGTCAAAATTTCTTCTGTCCGTTACCTTGATCTGCTCTTTGTCATCGTATTCTGTCATGGCATTTGTGGATTCAGGCGCTGCCCTGAATTTGATGGACTTGGAGTATGCTAGGCGTTGTGGGTTTTTCTTGGAGCCCTTGCAGTGTCCTATTCCATTGAGAGGAATTGATGCTACGCCTTTGGCCAAGAATAAGCCTCAGTACTGGACCCAGCTGACCATGTGCATGGCTCCTGCACATCAGGAGGTTATTCGCTTTCTGGTGTTGCATAATCTGCATGATGTGGTCGTGTTGGGGTTGCCATGGCTACAAGTCCATAATCCAGTATTAGATTGGAAATCCATGTCGGTGTCCAGCTGGGGTTGTCAGGGGGTACACGGTGATGTCCCATTTCTGACTATTTCGTCATCCACCCCTTCTGAGGTTCCAGAGTTCTTGTCTGATTACCGGGATGTATTTGATGAGCCCAAATCCGATACCCTACCTCCGCATAGGGATTGTGATTGTGCTATCGATTTGATTCCTGGTAGTAAATTCCCAAAAGGTCGACTGTTTAATTTATCTGTGTCTGAGCACGCCGCTATGCGGAGTTATGTGAAGGAGTCCTTGGAGAAGGGGCATATTCGCCCGTCATCGTCGCCATTAGGAGCAGGGTTCTTTTTTGTGGCCAAGAAGGATGGTTCGCTGAGACCTTGTATAGATTACCGCCTTCTAAATAAGATCACGGTTAAATTTCAGTACCCCTTGCCGTTGTTATCTGATTTGTTTGCTCGGATTAAGGGGGCTAGTTGGTTCACCAAGATAGATCTTCGTGGTGCGTATAATCTTGTGCGTATTAAGCAAGGCGATGAATGGAAAACTGCATTTAATACGCCCGAGGGCCATTTTGAGTATCTAGTAATGCCATTCGGACTTGCCAATGCTCCATCAGTGTTTCAGTCCTTTATGCATGACATCTTTCGAGAGTACCTGGATAAATTCCTGATTGTGTACTTGGATGACATTTTGATCTTCTCGGATGATTGGGAGTCTCATGTGAAGCAGGTCAGAACGGTGTTTCAGGTCCTGCGTGCTAATTCTTTGTTTGTGAAGAGATCAAAGTGTCTCTTTGGTGTTCAGAAGGTTTCATTTTTGGGGTTCATCTTTTCCCCTTCTACTATCGAGATGGACCCTGTTAAGGTCCAAGCCATCCATGATTGGACTCAGCCGACATCTCTGAAAAGTCTGCAAAAGTTCCTGGGCTTTGCTAATTTTTATCGTCGCTTCATCTGCAATTTTTCTAGTATTGCTAAACCATTGACCGATTTGACCAAGAAGGGTGCTGATGTGGTCAATTGGTCTTCTGCTACTGTGGAAGCTTTTCAAGAGTTGAAGCGTCGTTTTTCTTCTGCCCCTGTGTTGTGTCAACCAGATGTTTCGCTTCCATTCCAGGTCGAGGTTGATGCTTCTGAGATTGGAGCAGGGGCTGTTTTGTCGCAGAGAAGTTCTGATTGCTCAGTGATGAAACCATGCGCCTTCTTTTCCAGGAAGTTTTCGCCTGCTGAGCGAAATTATGATGTGGGCAATCGAGAGTTGCTGGCCATGAAGTGGGCATTCGAGGAGTGGCGTCATTGGCTTGAAGGAGCTAAGCATCGCGTGGTGGTCTTGACTGATCATAAGAACTTGACTTATCTCGAGTCTGCCAAGCGGTTGAATCCTAGACAGGCTCGTTGGTCGCTGTTTTTTGCCCGTTTTGACTTTGTGATTTCGTACCTTCCGGGCTCTAAAAATGTGAAGGCGGATGCTCTGTCTAGGAGTTTTGTGCCCGACTCTCCGGGTTTATCTGAGCCGGCGGGTATCCTCAAAGAGGGAGTAATTGTTTCTGCCATCTCCCCTGATTTGCGGCGGGTGCTGCAAAAATTTCAGCCTAATAAACCTGATCGTTGCCCAGCGGAGAAACTGTTTGTCCCTGATAGGTGGACGAATAAAGTTATCTCTGAGGTTCATTGTTCGGTGTTGGCTGGTCATCCTGGAATCTTTGGTACCAGAGAGTTAGTGGCTAGATCCTTTTGGTGGCCATCTCTGTCGCGGGATGTGCGTTCTTTTGTGCAGTCCTGTGGGATTTGTGCTCGGGCTAAGCCCTGCTGTTCTCGTGCCAGTGGGTTGCTTTTGCCCTTGCCGGTCCCGAAGAGGCCTTGGACACATATCTCTATGGATTTTATTTCAGATCTTCCCGTCTCTCAAAAGATGTCAGTCATTTGGGTGGTCTGTGATCGCTTCTCTAAGATGGTCCATTTGGTACCCTTGTCTAAATTACCTTCCTCGTAATGAAACAGCTGCGGCTAGAAATACCAAAACCGTTGCACTACTCTTAGGGTAAATGACAGAAAAACAGCTTGCAGAGCAAAAACCCACTAGAATAAAACATAACCTTTACTAATAATATTATAAAAAAGTGGACGAAACAATACAACATATACACAAAGTGCTCACGCCGAAAACCGTGCTCATATAAAAATTGGTTTGATCTCACCAATGATGGACGATAGGAACCCACACCGATGTAGGAGGGTCCCAGGGAGAGTCCAATAGTTTTGGGGTAATGAAGGAACGGAGGATTTCTGTCCTATGTAACCCCTGTCGTGCCCCAGCAATGACTCCTGTCCTAACAAGGACAGGCCCAAATAGGCTCCACTATGGACATCCCTCCACCGTATAAGATGTGATATAGCGCCTCCCGTTTTTCTCTAAATTACCTTCCTCCTCTGATTTGGTGCTATTGTTCTTCCAACATGTGGTTCGTTTACATGGCATTCCACAGAATATCGTTTCTGACAGAGGTTCCCAGTTTGTTTCGAGGTTTTGGCGAGCCTTTTGTGGTAGGATGGGCATTGACTTGTCTTTTTCCTCGGCTTTCCATCCTCAGACTAATGGCCAGACCGAACGAACCAATCAGACCTTGGAAACATATCTGAGATGCTTTGTTTCTGCTGATCAGGATGACTGGGTGTCCTTTTTGCCTTTGGCTGAGTTCGCCCTTAATAATCGGGCCAGCTCGGCTACCTTGGTTTCGCCGTTTTTCTGCAACTCTGGGTTCCATCCTCGTTTCTCTTCAGGGCAGGTTGAGTCTTCGGACTGTCCTGGTGTGGATACTGTGGTGGACAGGTTGCAGCAGATTTGGACTCATGTAGTGGACAATTTGACCTTGTCCCAGGAGAAGGCTCAACGTTTCGCTAATCACAGACGCTGTGTGGGTCCCCGACTTCGTGTTGGGGATTTGGTTTGGTTATCTTCTCGTCATATTCCTATGAAGGTTTCCTCTCCTAAGTTTAAACCTCGTTTCATTGGTCCGTATAGGATTTCTGAGGTTCTTAATCCTGTGTCTTTTCGTCTGACCCTTCCAGATTCTTTTTCCATACATAACATATTCCATAGGTCATTGTTGCGGAGATACGTGGCACCTATGGTTCCTTCTGTTGATCCTCCTGCCCCGGTTTTGGTGGAGGGGGAGTTGGAGTATATTGTGAAGAAGATTTTGGATTCTCGTGTTTCAAGACGGAAACTCCAGTATCTGGTTAAGTGGAAGGGTTATGCTCAGGAAGATAATTCCTGGGTCTTTGCCTCTGATGTCCATGCTCCCGATCTTGTTCGTGCCTTTCATATGGCTCATCCTGGTCGTCCTGGGGGCTCTGGTGAGGGTTCGGTGACCCCTCCTCAAGGGGGGGGTACTGTTGTGAATTCTGTGGCAGAGCTCCCTCCTGTGGTCACAAGTGGTACTTCGGCTGATTCTCTCTGTGAGCTTCCGTTGGTGGAGGAAAGTGGTACTGCGACTTCTGAGTTTCCTTCCTCAGGTGATGTGGTGAAGTCGTTAGGTGCTGCTCTATTTAACTCCACCTAGTGCTTTGATCCTGGCCTCCAGTCAATGTTCTAGTACTGGACCTGTTTCCTCCTGAATCGTTCCTGTGGCCTGCTGCTCTGCATAGCTAAGTTCCGCTTTGCTATTTTGTTTGCTGTTTTTTTCTGTCCAGCTTGTCTATTTGTTTTTTCCTGCTTGCTGGAAGCTCTGGGACGCAGAGGGTGTACCTCCGTGCCGTTAGTTCGGTACGGAGGGTCTTTTTGCCCCCTTTGCGTGGTTTTTGTAGGGTTTTGTGTTGACCGCAAAGTTACCTTTCCTATCCTCGCTCTGTTCAGAAAGTCGGGCCTCACTTTGCTAAATCTATTTCATCTCTACGTTTGTCTTTTCATCTTAACTCACAGTCATTATATGTGGGGGCTGCCTTTTCCTTTGGGGTATTTCTCTGAGGCAAGGTAGGCTTATTTTCTATCTTCAGGCTAGCTAGTTTCTCAGGCTGTGCCGAGTTGCATAGGGAGCGTTAGGCGCAATCCACGGCTGCCTCTAGTGTGGTTGGAGAGGATTAGGGATTGCGGTCAGCAGAGTTCCCACGTCTCAGGGCTCGTTCAATGTTTTTGGGTTATTGTCAGGTCACTGTATGTGCTCTGACCTCTATGTCCATTGTGGTACTGAATTACCTTATCATAACAGGCCATAAACCTTTATGGAGCAGCATACGGGGCATATACTATGGAGCATCTTCTGGGGGCCATCAACATTTATGAAGCAGCATACGGGGCATATACTATGGAGCATCTTATGGGGGCCATCAACATTTATGGAGCAGTATATGGGGCATATACTATGGAGCATCTTATGGGGGCTGTAACGGGGTCTACTGTTATGATCTGGTGGTTTAGGAGCAACATGGGACGAGCTCTGAAGGCGGTGGTACCTGTACTGACCGCAGTCCCTAAGCTCAACACAACACTAGAAGTAGCCGTGGGATGCTCCTGTCGCTCCCTAGGCACCTCGTCACAGCCTGAGAATTAACTACCCCTAAAGATAGAAACAGGAAAACTATCTTGCCTCAGAGAAAATCCCCAAAGGATAGATAGCCCCCCACAAGTAATGACTGTGAGTGGAGAGGGAAAAGACATACACAGAATGAAACCAGGATGTAGCACAGGAGGCCAGTCTAGCTAGATAGATAGGACAGGATAGAATACTGTGCGGTCAGTATTAAAAACTACAAAAATCCACACAGAGTTTACAAAAATCTCCACACCTGACTAAAGGTGTGGAGGGTAAATCTGCTTCCCAGAGCTTCCAGCTAAACTGAATTAATCCATACTGACAAGCTGGACATAACATAGAATGCACAGAACGAATAAGTCCACAACATGTGGACAGAAAAGAGCAAAGCAAGGACTTATCTTTGCTGAACTGGTCAGGATATCAGGGAAATCCAAGAGAGGTGTGAATCCAACCAGGAACCATTGACAAGTGGCACTGGCTGAAGGAAGAGCCAGGCATAAATAGCCGAGCAGAAAGACAATCAGTGGAAGCAGCTGCAGACTGCTAAATCCAAGGAGCAGCCATTCCACTTAAAACCACCGGAGGGAGCCCAAGAGCAGAACTCACAAAAGTGCCACTTACAACCACCGGAGGGAGCCCAAGAGCGGAATTCACAACAGTACCCCCCCCTTGAGGAGGGGTCACCGAACCCTCACCAGAGCCCCCAGGCCGATCAGGACGAGCCAAGTGAAAAGCACAAACCAAATCGGCGGCAGGGACATCGGAGGCAACAACCCAAGAATTATCCTCCTGGCCATAACCCTTCCACTTGACAAGATACTGAAGCCTCCTACTCGAAAAACGAGAATCCAAAATTTTCTCAACCTCATATTCCAACTCTCCCTCAACCAACACCGGGGCAGGAGGATCAACCGAGGGAACAACGGGCACCACATATCTCCGCAACAAAGATCTATGGAAAACATTATGAATGGCAAAAGAGGCTGGAAGAGCCAAACGAAAAGACACCGGACTGATAATTTCAGAAATCTTATAAGGACCAATAAACCGAGGCTTAAACTTAGGGGAAGAAACCTTCACAGGAACATGACGAGAAGACAACCAAACCAAATCCCCCACACGAAGCCGGGGACCAACACACCGACGGCGGTTAGCAAAACGTTGAGTCTTTTCCTGAGACAACGTCAAATTGTCCACCACATGAGTCCAAATCTGCTGCAGCCTGTCCACCACAGAATCCACACCAGGACAATCAGAAGGCTCAACCTGCCCCGAAGAAAAACGAGGATGAAAACCAAAATTACAAAAGAAAGGTGAAACCAAAGTAGCCAAACTAGCCCTATTATTAAGGGCAAACTCGGCCAACGGCAAGAAAGCCACCCAATCATCCTGATCAGCAGACACAAAGCATCTCAAATAGGTTTCCAAGGTCTGATTAGTTCGCTCAGTTTGGCCATTAGTCTGAGGATGAAACGCCGAAGAAAAAGACAAATCAATGCCCATCCTAGCACAAAAGGCCCGCCAATACCTAGAGACAAATTGAGAACCTCTGTCAGACACAATATTCTCTGGAATGCCATGCAAACGAACCACATGCTGAAAAAACAATGGAACCAAATCTGAGGAGGAAGGCAACTTAGGCAAAGGTACCAGATGGACCATTTTAGAGAACCGGTCACAAACAACCCAGATAACAGACATCTTCTGGGAAACAGGAAGATCCGAAATAAAATCCATGGAAATATGCGTCCAGGGCCTCTCAGGGACCGGCAAAGGCAAAAGCAACCCACTAGCGCGGGAACAGCAAGGCTTGGCCCGGGCGCAAGTCCCACAGGACTGCACAAAAGCACGCACATCGCGCGACAAGGAAGGCCACCAAAAGGACCTAGCAACCAAATCTCTGGTACCAAAAATCCCAGGATGACCAGCCAACACTAAACAGTGAACCTCAGAAATTACCTTACTTGTCCATCTATCAGGAACAAACAGCTTCCCCACAGGACAGCGGTAAGGCTTATCAGCCTGAAATTCCCGAAGCACCCGCCGCAAATCAGGGGAGATGGCAGAAAGAATCACCCCTTCCTTAAGAATGCCAACTGGCTCAAGGACTCCAGGAGAATCAGGCAAAAACTCCTAGAGAGGGCATCAGCCTTAACATTCTTAGATCCCGGAAGATACGAGACCACAAAATCAAAACGGGAGAAAAACAGTGACCATCGAGCCTGTCTAGGATTCAGCCGCTTGGCCGACTCGAGGTAACTCAGATTCTTATGATCAGTCAAGACCACAACGCGGTGCTTAGCTCCCTCAAGCCAATGTCGCCACTCCTCAAACGCCCACTTCATAGCCAACAACTCCCGATTGCCGACATCATAATTGCGTTCCGCAGGCGAAAACTTTCTGGAAAAAAAAGCACACGGTTTCATCAAAGAACCATCAGAATCCCTCTGAGACAAAACGGCCCCTGCCCCAATCTCAGAAGCGTCAACCTCAACCTGAAAAGGAAGAGAAACATCCGGCTGACGCAACACAGGGGCAGAAGTAAATCGGCGTTTAAGCTCCCGAAAGGCCTCAACAGCCGCAGAGGACCAATTCGTCACATCAGAGCCTTTCTTCGTCAAATCAGTAAGGGGCTTAACCACACTGGAAAAGTTGGCAATGAAACGGCGATAGAAATTAGCAAAGCCCAAAAATTTTTGAAGGCCCTTCACAGATGTGGGTTGAATCCAGTCATGAATAGCTTGGACCTTAACAGGATCCATTTCCATAGATGAGGGAGAAAAAATAAAACCCAAAAAAGAGACCTTCTGAACTCCGAATAGGCACTTAGACCCGTTCGCAAATAAAGCATTATCACAAAGGATCTGGAATACCATCCTGACCTGCTTCACATGAGACTCCCAATCATCGGAAAAAATCAAAATATCATCCAAATATACAACCATGAATTTATCAAGATAATTGCGGAAAATATCATGCATGAAAGATTGGAACACAGATAGAGCATTAGAGAGCCCAAATGGCATCACGAGGTATTCAAAATGGCCTTCGGGCATATTAAATGCAGTTTTCCATTCGTCACCCTGTTTAATACGAACAAGATTATATGCCCCTCGAAGGTCAATCTTAGTAAACCAACTAGCCCCCTTAATCTGAGCAAACAAATCAGAAAGCAAAGGCAAGGGGTATTGGAATTTGACCGTGACCTTATTAAGAAGACGATAATCTATACAGGGTCTCAAGGAGCCATCCTTCTTAGCAACAAAAAAGAAACCCGCTCCCAATGGTGACGAAGACGGCCGAATATGCCCCTTCTCCAAAGATTCCTTAAAGGGACACTGTCACCTGAATTTGGAGGGAACAATCTTCAGCCATGGAGGCGGGGTTTTTGGGTGTTTGAGTCACCCTTTCCTTACCTGCTGGCTGCATGCTGGCTGCAATATTGGATTGAAGTTCATTCTCTGTCCTCCATAGTACACGCCTGCGCAAGGCAAGATTGCCTTGTGCAGGCATTTACTACGGAGGACAGAGAATGAACTTCAATCCAATATTGCAGCCAGCATACAGCCAGCGGGTAAGGAAAGGGTGAATCAAACACCCCAAAACCCCGCCTCCATGGCTGAAGATTGTTCCCTCCAAATTCAGGTGACAGTGTCCCTTTAAAATAACTCCGCATGGCGGCATGCTCTGGCACAGACAGATTGAAAAGTCGGCCCTTAGGGAACTTACAACCTGGAATCAAGTTAATAGCACAATCACAGTCCCTATGTGGAGGAAGGGAACTGGACTTGGGCTCATCAAATACATCCTGGAAATCCAACAAAAACTCAGGAACCTCAGAAGAGGGGGAAGAGGAAATTGACATCAAAGGAACGTCACTATGTACCCCTTGACAACCCCAACTAGTCACAGACATAGTTTTCCAATCCAGCACCGGATTATGTTCCTGTAACCATGGAAAAACCAGTACAACAACATCATGCAGGTTATGCAACACCAGAAAACGGCAATCTTCCTGATGTGCTGGAGCCATGTACATAGTCATCTGCGTCCAGTACTGATGTTTATCCTTGGCCAATGGTGTAGCATCAATGCCCCTCAAAGGAATAGGGCTCTGCAAAGGCTGCAAGGAAAAACCACAGCACCTGGCGAATTCTAAGTCCATTAAGTTCAGGGCAGCGCCTGAATCCACAAATGCCATGACAGAAAAGGACGATAATGAGCAAATCAGGGTCACAGATAAAAGAAATTTAGGCTGTACAGTACTGATGGTAACAGACCTAGCGACCCTCCTAGTATGCTTAGGGCAATCAGAAATAACATGAGCAGAATCACCATAGTAAAAACACAGCCTATTCTGACGCCTGAATTCCTGCCGTTCTGTTCTAGTCAAAATCCTATCACATTGCAAAGGCTCAGGACTCTGCTCAGAGGACACTGCCATATGGTGCACAGCTTTGCGCTCGTGCAGACGCTGATCAATCTGAATGGCTAGAGACATAGATTCGCTCAAACCAGCAGGCGTAGGGAAGCCCACCATAACATCTTTAAGGGCTTCAGAAAGACCTTTTCTGAAAATAGCAGCCAGAGCATCCTCATTCCATTTAGTGAGCACAGACCATTTCCTAAATTTCTGGCAGTATAATTCTGCCGCTTCCAGACCTTGACACAGGGCCAACAGGGTTTTTTCTGCATGATCCACAGAATTAGGTTCGTCATACAATAATCCGAGCGCTTGAAAAAATGCGTCTACATTCAGCAATGCCGGATCCCCTGATTCAAGGGAGAATGCCCAGTCCTGAGGGTCACCACGCAGCAAGGATATGATGATTTTAACTTGCTGAATGGGATCACCAGAAGAACGGGGTTTCAAAGCAAAAAACAATTTGCAGTTATTTTTAAAGTTCAAAAACTTGGATCTGTCCCCAAAAAACAAATCAGGAGTAGGAATTTTAGGCTCCAAGGCCGGAGTCTGGACAACATAATCTTGGATACTCTGTACTCTTGCAGCAAGTTGATCCACACGAGAAAACAAACCCTGAACATCCATGCCAGAGCATAAATCCTGAACCACCCAGAGATCAAGAGGAAAAAAAAGACAAAACAGAGCACAGAAAAAAAAATGGCTCAGAATTTTTTTTTCCTTCTTTTGAGATGCATTTAATTCATTTTTCGCCACTTGTACTTTTATGAACTGGTGGTTTAGGAGCAACATGGGACGAGCTCTGAAGGAGGTGGTACCTGTACTGACCGCAGTCCCTAAGCTCAACACAACACTAGAAGTAGCCGTGGGATGCTCCTGTCGCTCCCTAGGCACCTCATCACAGCCTGAGAATTAACTACCCCTAAAGATAGAAACAGGAAAACTATCTTGCCTCAGAGAAAATCCCCAAAGGATAGATAGCCCCCCACAAGTAATGACTGTGAGTGGAGAGGGAAAAGACATACACAGAATGAAACCAGGATGTAGCACAGGAGGCCAGTCTAGCTAGATAGATAGGACAGGATAGAATACTGTGCGGTCAGTATTAAAAACTACAAAAATCCACACAGAGTTTACAAAAATCTCCACACCTGACTAAAGGTGTGGAGGGTAAATCTGCTTCCCAGAGCTTCCAGCTAAAGTGAATTAATCCATACTGACAAGCTGGACAAAACATAGAATGCACAGAACGAATAAGTCCACAACATGTGGACAGAAAAGAGCAAAGCAAGGACTTATCTTTGCTGAACTGGTCAGGATATCAGGGAAATCCAAGAGAGATGTGAATCCAACCAGGAACCATTGACAAGTGGCACTGGCTGAAGGAAGAGCCAGGCATAAATAGCCGAGCAGAAAGACAATCAGTGGAAGCAGCTGCAGACTGCTAAATCCAAGGAGCAGCCATTCCACTTAAAACCACCGGAGGGAGCCCAAAAGCAGAACTCACAAAAGTGCCACTTACAACCACCGGAGGGAGCCCAAGAGCGGAATTCACAACAGTCTACTGTGCTGTAGTACCTCTTTCAGCACCCCCCGTGTTTCAGGAGGTCCACTCTGCTTTTGCTGGATTCTGAATGAAAGACGCTGGCTAGGATTTCTTGATTACATGGGAGCATATAAAAGCTGACTGCTACTCCAGGTATTTCCAGTCTAAAAGAACACACTTTATTTACAACACACAGAATATATAACACAGATACACAGGGCAGGCCAATAGAAAAAACAGGCCAGACATACCGTATATACTCGAGTATAAGCCGAGATTTTCAGCCCAAAATTTTGGGCTGAAAGTGCCCCTCTCAGCTTATACTCGAGTCAAGGTGGGTGGCAGGGTCGGCGGGTGAGGTGGAGAGGGCGCTGAGGCATACTTACCTAGTCCCAGCGATCCTGGCGCTGTCCCTGCCGTCCCACGGTCTTCTGTGCTGCAGCTTCTTCCCCTCTTCAGTGGTCACGTGGGACCGCTCATTACAGAAATGAATAAGCGGCTCCACCTCCCATAGGGGTGGAGCCGCCTATTCATTCCTCTAATCAGCGGTGCCGGTGACCGCTGATAGAGAAAGAAGCTGCGGCACCGAAGACCAGGCAGAGGGACAGCGCGAGGATCGCCAGGACTAGGTAAGTATAGCATATTCACCTGTCCGCGTTCCAGCCGCCGAGCGTCGCTCCATCTTCCCGGCCGGCGCCTCCATCTTCCCGGCGTCTGCGCTCTGACTGTTCAGGCAGAGGGCGCGATGACGCATATAGTGTGCGCGGCGCCCTCTGCCTGATCAGTCAGAGCAGAGACGCCGGGAAGATGGAGGCGCCGGAACGAGACGCCGGGAGCTGCAATCAAGGGAGGTGAGTATGTGTTTTTTTTTTTTTATTGCAGCAGCAGCAGCGGCGGCGGCAGAGATTTATGTGGAGCATCTATGGGGCACAATGAACGGTGCAGAGCACCGTATATGGCACATCTATGGGGCACAGTGAACGGTGCAGGGCACCGTATATGGCACATCTATGGGGCACAGTGAACGGTGCAGAGCACCGTATATGGCACATCTATGGGGCACAGTGAACGGTGCAGGGCACCGTATATGGCACATCTATGGGGCACAGTGAACGGTGCAAAGCACCGTATATGGCACATCTATGGGGCACAGTGAACGGTGCAGAGCACCGTATATGGCACAGCTATGGGGAAATAATGATCTATTTTTATTTTTGAAATTCACCGGTAAATGCTGCATTTCCACCCTAGGCTTATACTCGAGTCAATAAGTTTTCCCAGTTTTTTGTGGCAAAATTAGGGGGGTCGGCTTATACTCGGGTCGGCTTATACTCGAGTATATACGGTACATTACAATAGCCGCAGGGGGCCGGAGCCTGCTGGTATTTATTGTGGGAATTACAAAGGTGGGGGAGGTCAGAAACAGAATATCTTGTCCCCTCTGCCCAGGGATGCAGCCTGTGGACTGATGAATTTCACATGGAACCTATTATACATAATATATATATAGCATAACATATTCTTGGTGCTGGGGGTTCTGTAACAGGGGCCATCAACATTTATGGAGCAGCATACGGGACATATACTATGGAGCATCTTATGGGGGTCATCAACATTTATGGAGCAGCGTATGGGGCATATGGATGGGAGCAGCAAATTACAGAACGGTGGCCCAGGATGGGAGCAGCACATGATAGAATAGGGCAGCACATGACAGAACGGGGGCACAGGATGGCAGCAGCACATGACAGAACGGGGGTGCAGGATGGAAGCAGCACTTGACAGAACGGGGGCACAGGATGGGAGCAGCACATGACAGGATGGGGGCGCAGGATGGGAGCAGCAAATGACAGAATGGAGGCGCAGGATGGGTGCAGCACATGTCAGAATGGGGGCACAGGATGGGAGCAGCACATGACAGGATGGGGGAGCAGGATGGGAGCAGCAAATAACAGAATGGGGGCGCAGGATGGGAGCAGCACATGTCAAAATGGAGGCGCAGGATGGGAGCAGCGCATGACAGGATGGGGGAGCAGGATAGGAGCAGCACATGACAGAACTGGGGCGTAGGATGGGAGCAGTATAAGACAGAATGGGGGCTCAAGATGGGAGCAGCACATGACAGCATGGGGCACAGGATGGTAGCAGCACATGACAAGATTAGGGCGCAGGATGGAAGCAACACATACCAGGATGGAGACCATATACCAATATAAATGCTTGCCACCCGGGCATAGAACGGGTTCAATAGCTAGTCTACTATATAATTGTCTAAGGGTCACTTCCGTCTTTCTATCTGTCTGTCTGTCACGGATATTCATTGGTTGCGGCCTCTGTCTGTCATGGAAATCCACGTCACAGATTGGTCGCGGCAAAACAGCCACGACCAATCAACGACTGGCACAGTCCAGAAAAAAATGGCTGCTCCTTCCTCCCCGCAGTCAGTGCCCAGTGCCCGGTGCCCGCATTCTCCCCTCCGGTCACCGCTCACACAGGGTTAATGACGGCGGTAACGGACCGCGTTATGCCGTGGGTAACTCACTCCGTTATCGCCGCTATTAACCCTGTGTGACCAAGTTTTTACTATTGATGCTGCCTATGCAGCGTCAATAGTAAAAAAATGTAATGTTAAAAATAATAAAAAAACAAAAAACCTGCTATACTCACCCTCCATTGTTCGCTGAGCCGCGCGCGGCCTCTGCCATCTTCCGTTCCCATAGATGCATTGCGAAATTACCCAGAATACTTAGTGGCCTCGCGAGACCGCTAAGTCATCTGAGTAATTTCGCAATGCATCCTGGGAACGGAAGATGGCGGAAGCTGTGCGCATATCGCCGGAGCTTCTGTGGATCCCGGCGGCGGGTGAGTATATAACTATTTTTTATTTTAATTATTTTTTTAGCATGGATAAGGTGCCCACACTGCTGTATACTACGTGGACTGTGTTACATACGGCGTGGCTCTGTGCTGTATACTACCTAGGCAGTGTTATATTCTATGTGGGCTGTGTGATATACTCCGTGGGCTGTGCTATATACTGCGTGGGCTGTGCTATATATTACGTGACCACTGTTTTATACTGCGTGGGCAGTGTTATATACTACGTGGCTGGGCAATATACCACGTGGCTCTGTGCTGTATACTAAGTCGCTGTGCAATATACTACGCCGCTGGCCAATCTACTACGTGACTGGGCAATATACTACGTGTCCTGTGCAATATACTATGTGTTTGTGCTGTATACTACGTCGCTGTGCAATATACTATGTGACTGGGCAATATACTACGTGGCTGGGCAATATACTACGTAGCTGGGCAATATGCTACGTGACTGGGCAATATACTATGTGGCTGGGCAATATACTACGTGGCTGGGCAATACACTACGTGGCTGGGCAATATACTACGTGGCTGGGCAATATACTACGTGACTAGGCAATATTCTACGTGGCTGGGCAATATACTACGTGACTGGGTAATATACTACGTGGCTGGGCAATATACTACGTGGCTGGGCAATATACTACGTGACTATGCAAAATACTACGTGGCTGGGCAATATACTACGTGGCTGGACAATATACTACGTGGCTGGGCAATATACTATGTGGCTGGGCAATATACTACATGGTTGGGCAATATACTACATGGCTGTGCAATATACTACGTGGACATGCATATTCTAGAATACCCGATGCTTTAGAATCGGGCCACCATCTAGTCAATAATAAGAGGGTGACAACATTTCCTCTCTGAGCAGAGGAATAATATTAAACATTTATCAATCCAATAGAGAGAAAGAGAGAAAGTATAAAAAGTTAGAAAAGAAGAGAGTGAAGGAGGGAGGGGTGGGAGGGGAGGGGAGGAGTTTTGACACCCTGGAGTGAGTACACTAATTTGATGATTATGTCGTTGAGTAAAAAGTGGGTTGTGACCTGAATCGAGTCCAAGGTTTCCAGATATTTTGGAATTTAGTAGTAGAATGGTTTACTCTCGCAGCTAGTTCCTCTATGCAGTATAAGTCTAGTTTCACACTAGCGTTTACCTGATCTGCGGCGGGCTGCGGACTTCCTCCGTGAAGCCTCGCCCTCCGCCACACCTCCGCTGCTAGCTCCGCCTACATCTGCATGCGGCCTGCATGCGGCCTGCGTACCTATATTTAACAGCTGTATGCGGATTGTGACGCATGCGTCGTTTTGACAATTCGAAAAAAAAAATGCTACAGGCTGCGTCTACGCTGGTTGCCGCATCATCAAAATGACGCATGCGGCACCATCCGCATACAGCTGCATGACCTCCGTACCTAATGTTAAATATGAGTACGCAGGCCGCATGCGGGCCGCATGCAGAAGAAGGCGGAGCTATCGGCGGAGGTGCGGCTGAGGGCGGGGCTTCAAGGAGGAAGTCCGCAGCCCGCCGCAGATCAGGGAAATGCGAATGTGAAACCGGCCTAATTGATCCACCTTGAGGAAAATTTGTCTCGCTGTGGGTATAGTTTTAGTGTTCCAATTTGAAGGGATTAAGGATTTCCCTGCCGCCATAATGAATTGTGACAATTTGGAAGCATTCTCGTCCCTTGGCCATAGCAGTTTATTTAAAAAGATATTTTCTGGTTTCAAAGTGACATTATTTTCCAGTAATTTTTGGATGGTGGTGGCAATCACCCTCCAAAAGGGAGTTAGGGATGGGCAGCACCACCATATGTGTATGAAGTTACCACCGTCGGCATCACACCTCCAGCAATTAGAGTTCGTTGAATGATACCATTTCTGGATTCGGTTGGGAGTAAAATACCATCTGGAAAAAATTTTAAATGAATTTTCCTGGATGCGTACACAGGTAGAAGGGCCATGTGTATTTCTATATATGTTGTTGATCTGAGAATCCGAGAAGGTAGTACCTAAATCCTTTTCCCATCTAGACAGATACGCTCATTTCAGGGAAGTGTCTATTTTGAGCAAAGAATGGTATATTGTCGAAAGGCATTTAGTGGGTGTTTTCAAACTGGCACATAATGTTTCATAAGGGGTTAATGGTCTACTGAGATTAGCTGATTGGCCATATTGGTGTAAGAGATGGGTGAGTTTACCGTATTGCAAAAAAGTTAGGCCCGAAAGTCCAGGGATTTTGAGCAAATCTTGTAGGGGGAGGAGTGCCCCATCTTCGATTAGTTGTTCGAGTGGGATATTAGTCGCACAGATGGGAAGTGAATCCAGAACATCAGTGACTTTAGTCAGTGGTGAGAGAGGTGGTGCTGGTTTCCATAAGTTCAAAACCTTTTTCCTTTCAGGTCATCAGAGGTTAATGCAGTTTCCCTGGTGGCCTGCTGATGTATTGCATGCATTGCTTCTGGGTCAGCTGATTTGAGTGGTGACCACTCCTACCATCCTTTAAGAGGTCACCTGATGCATCAGCTGATTGTCGGTGTTAGTTCTCCCTAGCTGGGAGAAGGAGCTTTCTGGGAGCAGTGTCCTACAGCTGAGTTTGGTTTTCCTGGTGTTGCTTTCTTGCTGTATGGTGCTTTGCAGCAGAAAGCTGTCACGGGGATATTAGGTAGACTAAAGCTGATTACCCGGGCCCCTGCGATATCCCTCAGACTAGGGAAAACCCTGTCTGTCCCTCTCCCAGAATTTACACTGATGGTGTGCTTGTCTGGGCCGCCAGGCCTGACCCTGACTCCTGTTTCAGCCCTATGCTGAAACCTCCACCCGCCACCCAGTGATATGACCACACACCAACCTACACAGAAAGTACAGACAGGGAAAACTAAAAACGAACCACGCCACAGACACACAGGAAAACACTATAATGTGCACAGGGCTGAAATAAACACAAATATAGGAAGGAGAAATATGACAAAGGATAATACACCACCAGATACGATACTTCAACTCCTAGACTACCACTCCAGACCGAGATCACCAGGCACAAGACACAAGCTATAATCGGCGACGCCCAAAGTCCAGAATGACTGTTTAAAGGCCACGGGCGTGACCCAGCCTCCAACCAGATTACCAGCCAGATTAACCCTGGATAACCTGGATAAAATCTATCCGGCGCCACTGAGCGTATAGTGGACAAATGTGGAATTACCGCTGTCTGTCGGACGCCCTAGTGTGAATAGCTTCCGACATGACAAAAGCTAAGTGTGGTGTTTTTAATACCCAGTCCCTTTTGATGTCTGTCTTTCCTTACCTCTTGTTGTATTAGTGCAGCGGTGGAACAGTGCTCTCACCTGCCAGTTCCCTACGTAGGGATAAGAGCAGGGCAAGTGAGGGACAAGGTATCCTGGTCGGCAACGGGGTGAAAGAACCCATATAGGGACGATAGCAATGTCAGGGCACATCCTCAGGTGAGTGCAGGAGGTGTTGATTCCCCTGTTCCCTACCAACAGGGCCCACCGTTGTTAAAGTTTCCCTGGTGTTCCATGGTGTGTCTTTCCATCTGGTGACTGACCAATTGTTAGGTCGTGTCACACCGCTGCGGTCACATCGTGAATTTAACACCGACCGTTACATTATTTCTGGTGAGCCATGGCCCAAATGCAGGCTTTTGCCCAACTGCTCCAGACTCTCACCACTGAGCTTAAGGATCTGTGTGGTGAGGTGGTGCAGCAGCTGCAGCAGTTGTTGGAGTTCTAGGCCTCGGCTCAGTTACAGGCTCAACCAGAACCCAAGATATCTCTCCATGACAGGTTCTCTGGAGGGAGAGATACATTTTTGGTTTTAAAGGAGGCTTGCAAACTATACTTCAGGCTCCGCCCTCGTTCATCGGGGAGTGAGGAACAACAGGTGGGAATCATCGTTTCCCTTCTTAAGGGTGACCCCCAATCCTGGGCCTTCTCCCTGCCAACCGGTTCTCCAACTCTACAGTCGGTGGACGAGCCATTTTGTGCAGGGTCTGTCCCCAAGGTTGCAAGATACTGTGGTGCAGAACGCCACCCCCAGGTTGTTGGAGGCCACCATGTCCCTTGCCATCTGGGTGGATAGACACTTGAGGGAGAGGCATACACCAAATATGCCCTCTGTAATCCTTGCTAGGGAGGACACACCTGAGTAGACGGACGAACTCATGCAGATGGGAGGAGTTGGTTCCCAAACGGGGTTGTCTGTAGTTCGCCGTGGAGTGGGGGCATGTTTTTACTGTGGGCAGACTCGTCATTTTATCAATGTCTGCCCAGTCCGTGCCAAAGTACCTGCACCATCTAAAGAACCGCGTCCCCCTGGCTGTGTGGAGAAAGGCGACCAGGGTTTGTATATTTTCTCCATTTTCTCGTCTCAGTGTACCTTACCTGCTGAGGTGGTTGTTGGTGAGGTAATTGAGAATATTCCGGTGCTAGTGGACAGTGGAGCAGGAGTCAATTTGGTGGATGCTCATTTTGTTCAGACCCATGGCCTGATATTTAGGACGATGGCGAGACCCCTAAGCGTCCAGGCCATTGACTCTGCCCTGCTCAGCCAGGGGAGCATTGCACAAGTCATAGACAATACACATCTCCATATAGGGGTTTGTCATGAAGAGTCTCCGTCATGCTATGTCTTGGAGGACATACCAGCTCCCATGGTTTTAGGACTCCCTTGGTTGAAAAGACACAACCCGGTCATAGACTGGCGGTCCAGGGAAGTAGTCAGCTGGAGTCAGTTGTGTAGGGACTGCTGCCTGGGAGCTACGATCTCTGCCGTTCTTCTTCAACCTACCCCTTCTTCTCCAATGGGGGCAGCGGAGATGCTGCCAGGGAGTAGGGGCAAGATTCTGCCGTAACTAAAAGCTAACCCGGTGTGTCAGAGACCTCTTAGGAAGAGGGGTCAGAGGAGGGTGGTGGTTCCCTCGGTGCATAATGGGGGTGTGAGTTTGGTGACACATGGGGATGCCTCTGTTGTTGGTTCTGTAAAGACTTCACCATCTTGTGGCAGACGCAAGCGTGGAAATAAATGTTCAGGTCCAGACATGTGTGTATGAATTTCGTCTGGGTGTCCACCAAAAGTATCAGATGGAAGTGTGGTACTGGAATCTGGAGTTCAAGGGTAATTGGGCCATATCGGGTGTTGGCCATTGTCAGCCCGGGGACTTACGAGCTGGAGTTACTCTCAGTAATGCCCATACACAACTCATTCCACAGGTCAGCACTCTGGAGATTTGTGCCGCCTACGTTGTCATCTCCATTGTGCTGCATTCATCGTAAACCTGAGGGTCAGGCGACTGCCGAGGTGAACTCTGGTGGATCGAGACATCCTCACTGTAGGTTGTTTACTGGTGAGGTCCAGTATTGAGGGTCCAGAGGCCCCTCATTGAAAGGGGGGTACTGTCACAATCCATTTTTGGATTTGTGGCAGATCTGGTTTCCTTCAGTTCAAAACCTTTTTCCTTTCAGGTCATCAGGGGTTAATGCAGTTACCCCGGTGGCCTGCTGATGTATTGCATTGCATTGCTGCTGGGTCAGCTGATGTGAGTGGTGACCACTCCTACCGTCCTTTAAGAGGTCACCTGATGCATCAGCTGACTGTCGGTGTTAGTTCATTCTGCAACCACCTAGCCGGGAGAAGGAGCTTTTTGGGAGCAGTGTTCTACAGCTGAGTTCGGTTTTCCTGGTGTTGTTTTCTTGCTGTGCGGTGCTTTGCAGCAGAAAGCTAAGTGTGGTGTTTTTCATACTCAGTCCCTTTTGGTGTCTGTCTTTCCTTACCTCTTGTTGTATTAGTGCAGTGGTGGGACCAGTGCTCTCACCTGCCAGTTCCCTACGTAGGGATAAGAGCAGGGCAAGTGGGGGACAAGGTATCCTGGTCGGCGACGGGGTGAAAGAACCCGTATATGGACGATAGCAATGTCAGGGCACATCCTCAGGTGAGTGCAGGAGGTGTCCATTCCCCCGTTCCATACCGACAGGGCCCACCGCTGTTAAAGTTTCCTTGGTGTTCCCTGGTGTGTCTTTCCATCTGGTGACTGACCAATTGTTAGGTCATGTCACACCACTTTGGTCATATCGTGACACCCATCCACTAGACCAGCAAGATCATATTTTTTTATTTTAAAATATGAGGGTCACTGTACTTGAGAAGAAGTTTAACAACCTTTCTCAGTAGCCAAAAAAATGTACGCAGTAGGATACAAGATGAAAGTTGATGAATCCAATAGAGTTCAGGTACCCTGACAATTTTTATCAATTTGTATTATCCTTTTACACCAGAGGAGGGAACAAAATTTCTCACTTTCTTCAAATTGTTCTGATGTACTCCTGAAAATGCATGCTGGAAATGATATTACTTAAAGACTAAATGATATCAAGTGAAATTCAGGGTCTTGACTGGATGTCAACTTTTTTTCACAGATAGCAAATAACCTACAGTACATTTCATGTTTGGAGGCTTCTAAAATGTGCATGAAGGATATGGGTGGGCAACTACTGAATGTAACCACACGTGGAACAAATAATGACGGGAACTCTGCAAAAGTGACATTAGGCTGTCACCCTCAGGTTGGAAGACCCGTGGCTGGTCTGTGCATTGTGGTCCAATCTCAGACTAATTTTCACAGATGTCTGCATGAACCTTTGTATATTTATTTTGAAAAAAGTGTCAGCTAGGATACAGTGGTGCATGTTGGCGACATCCATTTCACGCAGGTCTGCACCTCCTTTGCTCAGCTGAGAGGTGCGAAGAACAAATGAGTTAAAAAATGAGTTTTTTGCTAATGTCAAGACATACTGTATTATACATATTTCAAAAAAATCAATGATATCACAGGAATACACTTGCGTCTTTTCATTTAGACCTAGGGTTCCCATTGCATGGGTATGAAAAATATATTTCTGGCATGTCTAGACTAACAATATGTATTTGATTTACAAAATCCATTTTTTTAATTTATTAATTTGTATATCCGATTCGTAGATTACATTTTTATCATCTGGTCAAGGTCAGAAAAAGAATTTGATGCGTTTGTAAATGCTGACAAAAAGGCTGTTGCCTATATGCACCAGCTTCCTCCCGCTGTACCCTTGCTGCTACATTTTTTATTCAAAATAAAGATATAAGACACTTATGGTGAGTGCCGCTTTTTCTTTCTTCCTTAGCGTTTGGTGTCTTCTAATCTTGGAATCCTTGTTCTTATCAAGTTCTCATTAAGAAGTTTATAAAAATGGTTGGAGGAGGCAGTTATGTGGAGTTGTTGGGGCCTACGCCACCTTCACTATCAAATTATTGGCATATGCAATCACAGTTTTTTTTTCTTTGAGTGGCACAGTATGTGCCCGTCCTGCACAGCTTATGCAGTGCGCGGCAGACTAGAATTTGTTGCTGACTGCTGTGCTGTGTATAGGGAATAACTGAAATGACAAGGCATAGCTACCTGCTGAGGGGGGGTGGTTGTCCCACGACCTGTACTCTGATGGGGCCCACCAGGAGCTACGCTACTGTAACTGTATCGGCGTGCAGAGCGCACCCATACAGTTACACTCTGTGGCAGAGCAGGGAGAATCAATCTCCCTGCTCTGCCACCTAGACGCTATGGGTCCCCTGAGCAGCAGGAGGGGCCCATCATAGCAAGTTCAACTGTATCGGCTGGATGCCAATACAGTTGACCGCATTGGTGAGAGCGGGAGCATTGCGCTCCCTCAACCCATCATCCTTCTCTCAGCGTCTGATGTCTCTGTCTCAGACATTGACAGCAGGCGCGATCACATTACTACTGCCTATGGGGAATGCATTATACAATATAGAGTTTCCCTATGGGGAGTGCATTATACTATATAGAGTCTGCCTTTGGGGGGTGCATTATACTATATGGAGGCCTATTAGGAGTACATTATGCTACATAGAGCCCTATCGGGAGTGCATTATACTATATTGAGGACTATCTGGTACATTATACTATGTGGAGGCCTATTAGGACTACATTATGCTACATAGAGCCCTGTGGGGAGTGCATTATACTATATTGAGGACTATTTGGTGCATTATACTATATGGAGGCCTATTAAGAGTACATTATGCTATATAGAGGCCTATGGGGAGTACATTATACTATATGGAGGCCTATTAGGAGTACATTATGCTACATAGAGCCCTATTGGAAGTGCATTATACTATATTGAGGACTATCTGGTGTATTATACTCTATGGATGCCTATTAGGAGTATATTATGCGATATAGAGGCCTATGGGGAGTGCATTATACTACATTGAGGACTATCTAGTGCAGGGGTCGGGAACCTATGGCTCGCGAGCCAGATATGGCTCTTTTGATGGCCGTATCTGGCTCGCAGACAGGGGGCCCGGGGCCGGCAAGTCAGACGCCCCTGGTCACCGCACTATGTCCGCCTCCTGCTCCCGCACACTTCCGTCACTTACTTCCAGGGGCGGATTATCAGAGGGTCAATATGGGCGGTAGCCCAGGGCCCAGTGGCCTGGGGGGCCCTGGGCTACCGCAGATTAACCCTCTGATAATCATTTGTGAATGCCGGCCCGTGCCGGCCGCCGCCGCCGGCGTTTATGTGCCCCCCGGACCCGGTGGGCGGAGAGAGGGGGCCGCATCGGGCCCCTTCTCATCTGCTCACCGGGCCCCTTGCAGCGCTGCGGCGGTTTCCTATTGATGTGCGGGCGCGCGCCCGCACATCAATAGTTAACAACAACAGCCGCCAGCCAATTGGAGGCTGGCGGCTGATGTCGGCCGCAGCGCACACGTCGCCGGCGTCTGACGTCATTGTCAGTCGCTGGCGAGTGTGCGCTGCTGCAGGGAGCTCGCCGCCTGGAGCGCGGACAGGTGAGGAGACTGCTTGTTTTTTTTTTTTTTTTTTTGGATCAGTTATCGGTGGACACACTGGGGGAGTGGGGGGCAATGCTGGAGGACACACTGGGGGGCAATGCTGGAGACACTGGGGCAGATTGGAGGACACACTGGGGGCAATGCTGGAGACACTGGGGCAGATTGGAGGACACACTGGGGGCAATGCTGGAGACACTGGGGCAGATTGGAGGACACACTAAGCGGGCAAAGCTGGAGACAGTAGGGCAGATTGGAGGACACACTGGGGGCAATGCTGGAGACAGTGAGGCAGATTGGAGGACACACTGGGGGCAATGCTGGAGACAGTGGGGCAGATTGGAGGACACACTGGGGGCAGATTGCTGGAGGACACACTGGGGGCAGATTGCTTGAGACACTGGGGGCAGATTGCTGGAGACACTGGGGGCAGATTGCTGGAGACACTGGGGCAGATTGCTGGAGACACTGGGGCAGATTGCTGGAGACACTGGGGCAGATTGCTGGAGACACTGGGGCAGATGATTGCTGGACACACTGGGGCAATGCTGGATACACTGGGGCAATGCTGGAGACACTGGGCCAGATTGCTGGAGACACTGGGGCAGATTGCTGGAGACACTGGGGCAGATTGCTGGACACACTATCTGGGGGCAATATGCTGGACATACTGGGGCAGATTGCTGGACACACTGGGGGTAATATGCTGGACACACTGGGGGTAATATGCTGGACACACTGGGGGCAGGACTGGAGGCATGGGCAGAATGTAGACACGGGGCATGATTGGAGACATGGGGCAGGATGGATACAATAATAAAATAGACAATTGACATAACTGACAATGCGTTGTGTGACATGTCCAACATTCCAGCTTCTTTCTTCTGCGAATGCCTCAAAGCTGGCATTCTCTCAACATCAGGTGGGAAGAATGCCAGCTTCCAGTCATGCGCAGGAAAAAGAAGAAGCCAGACTGCTGGACTGATGTCATGCATCGCAAGCTCACAATGTAAGTTATTTATTTAATTTTTTACTGCTAATTACCATTGTTTCAGTCCAGTTGTGGCTTTATACAGCAGGGAGGAGCATTCCTTGCTGTACTAAGTGAACATTGGAGCGATTGATCTGTCAATGGCCCTTTAAACATATTGTACGGCTCTCGCGGAATTATATTTCAAAATATGTGGCGTTTACGGCTCTCTTAGCCAAAAAGGTTCCTGACCCCTGATCTAGTGCATTATATTATACTAGATTGTGGCCTGATTCTAACGCATCGGGTATTCTAGAATATGCATGTCCCCGTAGTATATGGACAATGATGATTCCAGAATTCGCGGAGACTGTGTCCGTCGCTGATTGATCGAGGCAATGTTTATGACATCATCGTCGCCATGGCAACCATTATGACATCATCGTCGCTGTGCCCGTTGCTGATTGGTCGAGGCCTGGCGACGTGGGATTTCCAGGACAGACAGACAGACAGACGGAAAAACCCTTAGACAATTATATATATACAGTGCCTACAAGTAGTATTCAACCCCCTGCAGATTTAGCAGGTTTAATAAGATGCAAATAAGTTAGAGCCTTCAAACTTCAAACAAGAGCAGGATTTATTAACAGATGCATAAATCTTACAAACCAAAAAGTTTTGTTGCTCAGTTAAATTTTTATAAATTTTAAACATAAAAGTGTGGGTCAATTATTATTCAACCCCTAGGTTTAATATTTTGTGGAATAACCTTTGTTTGCAATTACAGCTAATAATCGTCTTTTATAAGACCTGATCAGGCCGGCACAGATCTCTGGAGTTATCTTGGCCCACTCCTCCATGCATATCTTCTCCAAGTTATCTAGGTTCTTTGGGTGTCTCATGTGGACTTTAATCTTGAGCTCCTTCCACAAGTTTTCAATTGGGTTAAGGTCAGGAGACTGACTAGGCCACTGCAATACCTTGATTTTTTGCCTCTTGAACCAGGCCTTGGTTTTCTTGGCTGTGTGCTTTAGGTCGTTGTCTTGTTGGAAGATGAAATGACGACCCATCTTAAGATCCTTGATGGAGGAGCGGAGGTTCTTGGCCAAAATCTCCAGGAAGGCCGTGCTATCCATCTTCCCATGGATGCGGACCAGATGGCCAGGCCCCTTGGCTGAGAAACAGCCCCACAGCATGATGCTGCCACCACCATGCTTGACTGTAGGGATTGTATTCTTGGGGTCGTATGCAGTGCCATCCAGTCTCCAAACATCACATGTGTGGTTGGCACCAAAGATCTCGATCTTGGTCTCATCAGACCAGAGAATCTTGAACCAGTCAGTCTCAGAGTCCTCCAAGTGATCATGAGCAAACTGTAGACGAGCCTTAACATGACATTTGAAAGTAAAGGTACCTTACAGGCTCGTCTGGAACGGAGACCATTGCGGTGGAGTATGTTACTTATGGTATTGACTGAAACCAATGTCCCCACTGCCATGAGATCTTCCCGGAGCTCCTTCCTTGTTGTCCTTGGGTTAGCCTTGACTCTTCAGACAAGCCTGGCCTCGGCATGGGAGGAAACTTTCAAAGGCTGTCCAGGCCGTGGAAGGCTAACAGTAGTTCCATAAGCCTTCCACTTCCGGATGATGCTCCCAACAGTGGAGACAGGTAGGCCCAACTCCTTGGAAAGGGTTTTGTACCCCTTGCCAGCCTTGTGACCCTCCACGATCTTGTCTCTGATGGCCTTGGAATGCTCCTTTGTCTTTCCCATGTTGACCATGTATGAGTGCTGTTCACAAGTTTGGGGAGGGTCTTAAATAGTCAGAAAAGGCTGGAAAAAGAGATAATTAATCCAAACATGTGAAGCTCATTGTTCTTTGTGCCTGAACTACTTCTTAATACTTTAGGGGAACCAATCAGAATTCTGGTGGATTGAGGGGTTGAATAATAAATTACCCTCTGAAAAGACTTTTCACAATTTAAAAAAAAAATAAACAAAGAAATAACATTCTTTTTTGCTGCAGTGCATTTCACTCTTCCAGGCTGATCTACAGTCCAAATGTCACAATGCCAAGTTAATTCCAAATGTGTAAACCTGCTAAATCTGCAGGGGGTTGAATACAACTTGTAGGCACTGTAGATGGAGGCTATCTAGGGGGTCATCATATAGTGTGGAGATTACAGTGAGGGGGCCATCACACAGTGTTGGAGTGGGCATTATACTGTGTATGATCATCATACTGTGTATAGGGGTCCTCTTCAAGGGGGAGACTCGGGACATTATTAAATGTAAAGTGAGCACTTATTGTTATAGGGGAATTCAGGTTATTGTGACTGTCAAAGGGGCACACAGAGGACATAATTACTTTGTAGGGGGGCAAAATGTGGGCACCGTTGCCTAGGGCATTTGCGCCCAGCATTACTACATTCTAGAGGGTTGCTTTAGAATTTAGAGGGCACACAGAACAACACACTAGGTGCTGTAATAGGGACACACACGGCAGCAGTGGCTCAGCATTGGCGTTTCAGCAGGATGAGGAGTTAGTGTAGGTTGGGGATAAATGGGGACAGGGCTGAAAATATGAGAAGTGAAATGTGTCTTTGTTGTAATCTCTGAAAAAGGACAAGAGAAAGGGTTATGCAGAAACAGTGATCACCCAAAAAAATATAAGAAATTTTATTACAGCATCATGGACAACATATGAGAAAACAAACAGATTAAAAACATTTCAAAAGAACAGCCAATTATGGCCTACAAGAACCACACACCAAAAGAGCCTACGATATGGTTGTTATTGGTCCCAGAGATGGATTGTGGGGCATATATCAATTGGGGGCAACATGTAAACATGGACAAAAAATTGCAGTGGTGCTAAACAATAGACTATATGAGCAATTTTAACAAAGTCAAGCACAAGAAAGAGGAGGTGGGAAAGATGTATCTCATATCCCATAAGCACACTATATTAGGTGCAGAAGGTCCTCAAAACATGTATCCATGCGCACTATTATAAAGGCAGCATGGATACATGTTTTTCCCCTCCTCTTTCTTGTGCTTGACTTTATTAAAATTGCAATTTTTTGTCCATGTTTACATGGACATGTGGTTCTTGTAGGCCATAATTGGCTCTTCTTTTTAAATGTTTTTAATCTGTTTGTTTTCTCATATGTTGTCCATGATGCTGGAATAACACTTATTTTTTTTTTTTTTGGGGGGGGGGGTGATCACTGTTTCTGCATAACTCTTTCTCTTGTCCTTTTTCAAGGTTGATTCCAGTTGTTTGATTGTTAGGGTGGTGCTCACCTCTCTACATTTTTTGCTATATTCTTTGGAGCTCCGGTTCTGGCTGGAAGACGTCATGTCGGTCTGGGCCAGATGGAAAAAATGAGAAAATTGAACGATTCCATCAGAAAGAACATCCTCTGCAAGCCACCATCTATACTCTAACTGTGCTGTAATCTTATATGTTCTTTAGGACTGGTATCTCCCAATGACCAAATGGTGGTAATATCAATGTTGGTCTTTGTATAGAGATTATTTTCAGCAACAGCGCGGTCATCTGCTGAGGTTCTCCCTCACAATTAGGGTGTGTCACCCAGTTGTAATCAAGGTTACCTGGTTAGGGGCCCACTCAGAAGTTTCACCTCCCTTGAACCAAAGCTCTAGTTACGCCTCTGGTTCCTACCTATGCAGCATGCAATAGCTGTTGGAAAACTCATCTTGACTGTTAGGCTACTTTCACACTAGCGTCGGAATCTCCCCGTCGCAATGTGTCGGGCAGAGATTCCGACGCTAGCGTTTGACGCACTGCACAATGGGTGCAGCGGATGCATTTCTCTGGCGCATCCGCTGCCCCATTGTGAGGTGCGGGGAGCTGGGGGCGGAGTTCCGGCCGCGCATGAGTGGTCGGAAAAAGCGGTCCATCAGGAGCAAAAAACGTTACATGTCACGGTTGCGACGTGTGGCAAAGCGTCGTAATGCGTCGCTAATGTTAATCTATGGGGCAAAAACGCATCCTGCAAACAACTTTGCAGGATGCGTTTTTTGCCATAAACAACGCATTGCGACGTCTGGCAAAAAACGCCAGTGTGAAAGTAGCCTTACACTCTGCAAAAGCAGTGACCGACATGACAGAGTTTGAGCAGCTAATGAATGAAGAGAGTTCGAATCATGTGCCATGTACATGATTCAATGCTGTCTTTATGAATTCATAAGATCTGCTTTTGCATTTACGCATTTTGTAACTTTAAATGGGGTTAGAAATTGCTTATACAGTAATAGAATTGTAACATATAAAATGTAATAAAGAAGATAAAGAATAACTAAAACTTTACAAAGCCTTACACAACCTGTCTCCTCCATACATCTGTGACCTCGTCTACCATTACCTGCCAGCGCGCAACCTCCGATCCTCAGCAGATCTCCTTCTCTACTCCCCTCTTATCTCCTCTTCCCACAATCGTATACAAGATTTCTCCTGCACATTCCCCCTACTCTAGATCTCTCTACCCCAACATATCAGACTCTCGTCTACCATGAAAACCTTCAAAAGGAACCTGAAGACCTACCTCTTCCGACAAGCCTACAACCTGCAGTAACCATCAAACCACTGCATGACCAGCTCAACCCTCACCTTCTGTATCCTCACCCATCCTTTGTAGATTGTGAGCCCTCGTGAGCATAGTCCTCTCTCCTCCTTTATCAGTTGTGACTTTTATTGTTTAAGATTACGGTACTCAGTTTTTTCACATGTAAACCGCCATGGAATAAATGGCGCTATAATAATAAATAATAATGTAAAAAAATTGTCTGGTTTAATAAAAAAGCAAGGCCTGGACTGTGACCCAAAGAAGCTGAAAGGGAGGACCCCCATGACTGCATGGTATGCTAGGACCTTATGTTTTAGGTTTTCATTTTGTAGAGAGGTAGCACAAGTTGAGTGAGGATTTTAAAATCGCATTTTATATAGGGAAAGAGGCAGGGTCACTTTGTGGGGTGAGAGAAGGGGAAAGGTTTCAGGGAAGTGGTTATTATCTGTGCCATACCAGATTGGTTACTGAAACTTGACTATGTAGGGCCCACTGGGTGGTACATTAGCAGTCCTTGAGTTGATCAGTGTAACACCCGCCTCCCATAACGCTGATGTAATGTTTGGAGTGAGGTAAATGTAATACCATGAGTTGGGTTTGGTCAAATATCTTGTCATGGCAGCTGGTGGGATAGGATCTTTGGATAGCCAAGTGGTGGTAGTACATGGTAAAGGGGGAGGAAAGCGTCACTCCCTCCTTTGGTAGATGGTTAGGAATACTTGGGCGTCCCTGTAGGGTCAAGGTCTCAGAGGGAAAATGTATGGGGCACAATTCATCAGGATGGCTACCAAATCTTTGCATTGCAGTTGTGAGCAGAAAGGAGCAGCTGATAGCGCCAAGTATTTTTTGGGGGGTTTGCTTCCAAAGACCCTTTCCTCAATTTCAAGCCAAAATTGGTATTATGGTTATTGTATGGTAATGTGGTTACTGTTACTGTTATTTAATAAAGGCTGATGTGGCCATTTCATCCAAGTCTACAGTGTTTGTCATTAATGAAGAGAAGGGTGGGGATAAAAAAAATAATCGGGGTGGGGAGGTTAGGAGGATTTAGAGAGCAAAGGTCAGCCATTCCTCAGTCAAGCAAAAAAAAAACTAGAATGTGAGAATGCAAAATATGATTACAGTAGTATACTTTTCAAATTTCAATTCATGTGCTTGGGAGATGAGGGGTTCAAGATTGGACTGCTGGAATAGACTCAGGTAGTGCAATATAATTGTTTTGCCCGAGTGCTGGCAATCCACAGTACACCGCTGCCCGCAAGTGTTTTTGCCCTTTAGGTCAAGTGGAGGGAGAATGGACTAAGGAGGACAAAGTGAACACAGGGTTAGAATAACCCATTAAAATAACTAGGGATCCTTAAGATTTTATACATCAGGGTTCTAGAAAAAAAACTTGATAAGTTTTCTGGTTATTATCCAAATCAAATCAGCAACCTTCTGCTATGTAGAAGAGTCTTTTCTTTACCACCCACCAAGACAGCTCCAAAGCATTGTCGGTACGCTATCAATTACATATCTTGTTTAGCACATAATGTCGGCAACAGTCAGATTAGTCTGGTATTTATTTTGTGAAGACTTTTATTGAGAGATGATAAAATTATCATAGAGATCCGCCCATCAAGTGGTATTCTGAGGAAGGAACGTCAAATACATAATTATCAGCAATTACTGCACCGGCATTCATTCCTGTCATCATTTATATTTCCTTATGAGATGGGAAATGGGCTACAACTCATAGAGTAATCCTTTCAAAATCCTCTAATTTTAGGATATTATATTGTGCCAAACAACTTATGGGTGTGACATGTAGTAAACTGAGATCAGACATATTTAGTTATTCTCTGACAATATCATTTATAACTTCAGAAAAAGTTTGAATACCAGCTGGGTTGTGAATACGAATGTTTTTCTTGATGGGTGGACATTTGTATGGTTATTGCATTATTCATCGGATTAACAGTCAGAAAAGAATAAGTCAAACAGCGCCTATTAATCAGAAAAAGCACCTATCATAAGTTTTTTTTATAGCTGGACTGTGTTATTTATAAGGGCTCGCTCATGTATCTATTTTTCATACCTTTTTTATACCTGTGCTTATCCTTTTCTAGAACACAAACATATTATAGCCTATTGTTCCTCTCACATGTCCTGATGATCTGAAAAAAACCTCAAAAACGGACCTATGTCTGAGTTTGGTCTAATTCATTCACCAAACTCACACATTTCAAAGAATGATTCAGTGATGTGAATGAACGGCAGATAGCTTCCATCTTTTTTGCATTCTGGTGCTGTTCAGTAGATGGAATCTGCTCGTTACAAGCCAACCAGGCCCTTTCTGCATTGGTGCAATTCTGACACTAGAGGTAACTCTTTTACTAAACACAATACAAACTTTATCGTTATCTCCCTTTGAACATCATTCTCCATCACAAACCTTTTTTAAAGGGGTTATCTAGGACTATATATTTATATATAGTAATATGGCCTAAGCGCTTACAGGGTGCTCAAGTAGGAATCCATGCCCAGATACAATAAAGATACAATAGAGATGAGAACTATGACATACTAGTTCATTCAACCCATTACACATGGCAGTGCTAATTATTGCTTTTTTTTGTCCATATGAAAGCACACAAAGTCTGTAATGCCTAGCCGCCTTAGAGTTACATGAACCCACAAAAGGGTACCCATAGAAGTGTATAATGCCCTACTTTACCTCTGTATGGATCTAAGGAAGAATATCACCATAATACAATGTGGCATGGAGCTCCATATGACAGCACACAAAGTCTATACTGCCTAGCTGCCTCAGAATTGTGTGAACACACAATTAACCCACCTATAATACTTGCACCCATAGAAGTTTTTAATGACCTAGTGTACCTCTGAATGAATGTTAGGCAAAATAGTTGAATAGCACACTTCCATGGGAAGAACCATATAGCAACCCAGAAAATCCATACAGGATTTCACTATGGAGCACCATATGGCCATGAGCATCAATCCTTCTCCTTCTTAGACTTGAGTGCTGTATCAAGTATTATTTCCGTAAAAATGTAAGGTATATATTTCTAGCTAATTAGAATCTGAGCTATGTGAGTTTTTTCATAAATAATAAAAGTAATCCATATACACATTCACAAACTTTGCATCAAAATTTAGCTTTATTGAAAAGACGTTATATTTAGCAGTACCATATATATGATAAATACACCTCTTGATATATAAACTACATCACTCAGCAGGAAAAAAAAGCATAGAATTTAAACATGGCCTTCATAGGAATATCAGAAAATGAAGGTAGCAGCTTTGATGTGAATTGTACGTTTGATGGGACTATGGGACTAATCAGATTTTCTCTTCGTGTTCTTTTACTTGTTGTGACACCACTCTTCCATTCACATATTCCTCAACGATGGTTTTAACCTTTCGGGACTTGACACTTTCTAAAGGATTCAATGCAAAACTAATATTAAAAAAAACCAGATACCAAGAATCAAAAACATAAAGCATCAAAAACATAAAGTGCAATATCTGCCCAAAGATTTTGTGTATGTTCCGAAGCTACTGACCACAGTCTTAAACTCAAACTCTCCTGCTGCATTACAGGAGACCAGCCAAGCTGTAGAGATTGTGGACAAGCTTGTTGAATTTTTCTGGTACCAAATCAGCAGAATCATGAATGCAGCACGGGAGTATAATTATTCCAATGTAGAGTATTAGTGTGATATAATTTGCTTACCTTTTGAAACTGGAGGGGAAGTCTGGACTTTGCTGAAATAAAATAACGTAGCATTAAAATGTGTATACATTATTTGCTAGTCATTCAATGGAATGCAGTGAAACCTCTTTGAGATGAAAATAAATACATAAATAAATAAAGAATGAATAAAAAAGGCAATCAAGATCGATCAAAAACAACCTAGACTGGATAAAGCGTTGTCGTCTTTATGGTGGACCTTTGAAAAGGTTTCACTATATATTAAGTCATAGAAGGTTATGCCCACCAAAAGTACTGGCAAGTCCTCCATCAAAACTGCAATCAAAGTTCCAAGTACTAAATTCTTCTTACCTGGATTCACCTTCCAGCAAGCAACGATAGGTCTCAATTTCTTTCTCTAGTCTGGTTTTGATGTCGAGGAGTTGATCGTATTCCAAGCCTTGCCTTTCCATGTCAGTTCTAACTTCACACAGCTGTAGCTCTAAGATGCTAATCTTCTCCTGGATCTTCCCAAGTTGTACACAGTAGTTGCCCTCTGTCTCAGCTAATGAATTTTCTAGAGATTTTTTCTATTGAGAGAAATTGAGCAAATTATATCTGTATTTCAATGTTAGCTTGTGGTTCATTTACATCAATGTTACTTGGAGAGAAAGACATGGTTAGACATTTGGGTGCATAGTTACATATCTTATGAAAGAACATGAACATGTTTGAATCATTGATTATTTATGGTCCATACCATAGCCTGAGCAGCTTGCAGTTCAATATCCAATGCTTGTACAGAGCGTTTCAAATCTGTGATTTCACTCTTGCTGGACTGGATTTGTTCAGCCCCAGATGAGATCTCTTTTTTGAGAGCTTTGCACTGAAATAAAGCCATATATTTAAGCATAACTAAAAGATCTCAAAGAGAAAAAATTCTATATTGGTTGTTATGGAGGTCTACTTTGGTTTACCGCTTCATTAAATTGAGCTTCTGCATCTCTACGATTCTTTTCTGCCAGTTCTTCATAGTCTGATCTCATATTATTTAGAATTTCAGTGAGGTCAACTCCAGGAGCCGCTTTCATTTCCACTGTTAGTTCTCCTGTAACTCCTTGGAAACTCTTCATCTCCTAAAAACAGTGAAATTTTTGAGGGTCTATAATTTTGTATTTCTACAGGAGAAAATGTGTTTTGGATTTCAATTTCATACACAATCAGACAGTATGGTTAATATGAAGTATGAATAAATTAAATGGTAGGAGTTTGTGTACCTCTTCATGGTTCTTCTTCAGGCTCATAAGTTCCTCAGTCAAGTTTTCAATCTGTGACTCAAGGTCACACTTGGACAAGTTCAGGTCATCAAGCACTCTTCGTAGACCATTAATATCAGCCTCTACACTTTGACGGAGGCACAGCTCATTTTCATACCTACAGGAAAGTTCAGACCATCAGCTTAAGCATCATGAAAAGATACATTCAGTTATTTAGCTATAAGTCAATGAATAGAAAACGTACTTGATCTTGAAATCATCAGCTGCCAGACGGGCATTATCAACCTGAAGGATGACTCTTGCATTGTCCACAGTTGCAACTTGAATCTATGGAAATAGTTATTACAAAAACAATTGCATAATAGTCTCGAACACCAATTTCAATATTTCTGTGAACCAACCTTACATTTTGACAATTTAAAATATATTTTTATCTAGGAATCAGTACCTGCTTCTTGAGGTCCTCAATTATATTGAAATATTTGCTATAGTCCCGATTTGGCTTGTTATCTTTGTTGTGTTTTTCATACCATTCCTTAATTTTGCTCTCAAGATCAGCATTGGCATCTTCTAATGCTCTCACTTTACTCAGATAAGTGGCAAGACGATCATTAAGATTCTGCATGGTCCCCTTTTCATCACCAGACAGGAGGCTATCTCCACCAAAACCACCAGAAACACCACCACCAAATCCACCACCAAAGCCTCCAGCACTAATCAAGTTACTACCAAAGGCAGCACCACCACTTAAGCTACCACCAAAAGCACCTGCCCCACCATATCCAGCTGAAACACCTCCACTTTGGCTTCCACCATAGCCTGCAGCACCACATGCTCCTCCAGAGTTTCCAAGAAATGAGCAAATGGCTGTCCCATATCCACCACCTCCAACAGATACTCTTGAAGATGCTGAGCTTTTTTGGTAAGACATGTTCTTGATAGATGCTAAGTAAGCCCTCCTGGTTTAAGTATGCGAAAGAGATAGCAAGCTTACTTCCCAAGTAAACATAGGCTTTATATATCATAATAACTGGGTGGTTTCTTTTAGTACAGCCTCTAAATCCAATTTTGGCTCTAAATTTCTTGATGAAATGTTAATTAAAATGTATACCTAATGTGTCCACTTGGCCTAATTTGTAAAATGCCTTTGGGCCCTTGTTAAGATAAAATGATATAAGGGTGGAGCATAGATAAGTATTATTTTATTTCCTTTAATCTGTTAGACAGATAATTTATGTTTTGAAACCTTTTCTCCCTCCCTTCTCCCAGATTCCTGTTTTATAGCTGAAATTTACATGCATGATTTCCTAAGGAAAATTCCTTTGATATTATGCAGTCGTCAAACCATTAATTTGCATCATACGTTTAGATAAAATTCTGTGGAAAGCCATTGAGAAATTGCAACAGATACAGCATTCAATCAATTTTACAGATCTTAAAGGATTTTCCAAGTTGTCATAGCATTGGCCATCAGTATTCAATTGGTGGAAGTTAAATTTTTCGCACCTCCTGTCAATCAGATGTTTGAGGGGCCATGGTCCTCAGGAAGCACTGCAGAAACTTCTGCTTTGTTAACCTTCATATGATCTACATTGTACTCGCTATACTGGGATGTGCAGAATTGTTTCTTATACTTTATGATAAAGCTTACATTTCTAGTACAGTTCCAACTATGTAGACACTGTGCTAGTAAACAGTGTACAGGACCCTTCAGCAGTGCCACAGCACCTTCACTTAGCTAATTACTGGAGGGGAACGAGAGTTGGACCTTTACCCATGAAATCTTGTTTCCCCATTATCAGTCAGAAATCAGGCTGCCAATCACCTGATGAATGAGCAAAACGCTTGTTTAAATGTTATCGTCCTGTCTAAACAGATGTGCTGCCAAGAACATTGATAATCTGTGCATACAGTATGATCAAGTTAACAATCATTTCGTATGCATGGAAGTGTGGTCAACTTTTGATCTGTCTAAACAGGTTTAAACACTAAACATTCGTTGATCTTCTTTCATATAGATGATTGACAGTCTTTTGGATGCACGCAGTAGGCCAGTGTCAAAAAAGCATTAGTGACTTTTCAGTTAATAGGAGGGCATCCTATGTTAAAGGGGTTAGCAAAGCTAATTATATAATGTCAGATCGTTGGGTGACCGACACCAAACACCTCAATGATCAGCTGTTATTATCTCCTGCCAGATGTATTCAGTGAATGGAGCTGAACAGCACAGCTTAATTTACTATATACTGGCCTCTTCTGAGAACTGCATACACGATGCATCAGCACACTGCAACTAATGAATACATGAACTCCAATATTGCCTCAAACATTAAAAACGTAAAGGTACTTAGTTATGTTTTTTGATCAAAGAGCGCAAAAGCTATCCAGCCACGTCAAGGTGACCTTTTAATATGGATGGCCCCTAGCCACTAAATGTCTTACCGCTCTATGTGTCAAACCAACCTCATGTGAATGGGGAGTGAAAAGGAAACCAGGCATGCTCGAAATTAAAAGCTTATTTATGTGGTCAAGATGGGTGCAAAAAGGTGCTGACTGAGCTGTGGGCGGGTCACACTCTCAGATATTTTCTCCTAAAAAGAAAGACTAGGGCCTACACATCTTTAGTATTAAGTTATTGCACAGGTATACAAATAAATATTTCTACACCAGTCCATTAATGTAATACTATGGTTGTGCGGGTCCTTTTTTTTTTTAATCTTTTCTTTTTTCTGTAACCCCTGTGGAGACACGGGGGGCCACTGGGTGCTCTCGTCCGCAGGCCCGAGACCACATAGACCAGGGTTCATCCCACTGAACCCCTGCTCTCCTTTCCTGTGGGCATCATACTACTCAGACAACAGAGGGAGAATGTAAAACAGTGTGGCAATACTTTATTGAACCACCAACAGACAGTATTCTTTCAACTGGGGCCGTGGTCCCCTAAGTTGACATCCTGTAGAATCAAATTTGTGTCCCTCTTGATGGAGCCATGTTGTCCTGGTAGTTGTTGTCAAGTCACTGTTGATACAGAGGCATATCCCCCTTATATAGTTCACAACTCTCCTTCAAGCCATCATCTACAGGTCAAGGGAAAGGTGTGATGAGATTAACTTGCATTGTTTGTGTATTTAATCACTCTGCCTAGCTTGTCCTCCTCTGTTTTGCAGGATAACAAACTAGCTGGCCTTGTACAATATGCAATTAACATATTAACAAATATCAATTTTTTCATGATCCTGCTGCCCTGTTCTCCAAAGATAACAGATAATAAATTACAACAAACATCAACTTAAGTGTCAACATTCATACAATATGACAATGGTCCATGTTTTTTGACCAACCGTAGAAAAAAACACATAAATTCAGCAAACATAAAGATAATAGCCTATGTCTACTGGCCTACTGAAAATAGACATCTGGATAATTAAAATTAATGGCTGAATCATCACAACCTCTTTAAAGGGTCATCATCTCCTGACCTTAGTAGAAAATCGTCACAAAAAGTGTTGCTCACTTTGAAGAACCCATTGTGTCCTTATACAGACAATACATTTACTAGAGCAGTGAATAATAATTTCTTTTCACTGAAAATTGAGCACTTTCAGTCCAGGTTTTCCACATATTCCAACTACCGTAATTGCATTCATCTGCTGGAAACATGGTCCTAAACTCTGTAAATGCAGATAGTAATGATAGATAGTGATCTTTTTAAAGGTTCCCATACACATAAGATAGTTGTCAGCCGAACGCTACACCAGCGTGCATGTGTTTTCAGTTTGATGCGGGAAGTAAGGCTACGTTCACATTTGCGTTGTTGGGCGCAGCGTCGGCGCCGCATACCAACACATGCGTCATGCGCCCCTATCTTTAACATGGGGGGCGCATGGACATGCGCCGGTATGTGTTGTACTGCATTTTACGACGCATGCATCATATAAACGCACAAGACAGGGCGCAGAGGACGCTACTTGTAGCGTTTTCCCTGCGCCAAAATTCCTGATCTGTAGGATCTTATGACAAAGCATGCGTCGCAAAACGCTGCATTGTGTACATGTGTTGTTGGTTGCGTCGCATCGCTGACGCTGCGCCCAACAACGCAAATGTGAAAGTAGCCTAAGCTGTTGCCTGACACTTCTGGTAGTGGATTATCTCCCCGGAGAACATAAGGTTTGGATATTCTGATTTACACTGCTTCATCATTCTCTCCTTTAACTTCATCTGTGGATAGAGAATTGACAGGCCCTAAAAGACAAAGATAAAATAGTCGGATCGTCCGACTTTAATCTAAGGCATAAGGAACCCTTAAAGGGAAATTATCATTAGAAAATGAACTAATGTTTAAATCATGTTTTTGTGTTTAAAATATTTTTTTTTAGTTTTGTGCTTTAATGTTCATTAAAAATAAAAATTAGAAATCTTTCAATTTTCACACTGCCAACTGTGGCTTTTTTAGATTCTAACTTCCTGTTGTTTTGAAAAATTCACATGTACATTAGGCACAGTGGTCAGACTCTGATCCTATCTTTTGTATTGAAGCATTTTATGAGCGGGTCATTGTTAGGGAGGGGTAGCAGGCTTCACCTATTGTGATTGGTGTATCCTATTTTATCAGCTGCGTTTAGAGGTGTAACTTACTAGTCATTGTAATCATGTATGTGATGATAAGAAGATTGCAATATTATTGATTTTTCTTTTTTTAATAAAGATCTGAAAAAATTTTATTTAAAAAAAAAAACATGAAACTAATTTAAAGAATTGGACATTTTACAGATGATAGCTTCAGCTTCCCTTTAAGACCTTCAGACAAAATGTTAGATACTTTGGGTAAGGGGAACCTGAGTACATGGGTCGGTTATAGTAGAACATTTCATAGCTTTTTCAGACAGTATGGTGCCAATCCAACAAACAGTTTTCAAGCACGCCAGACAAATTTATCATAATTTATGTCACCAAAGTGGCTCAGTTTAAGACAGAAATGGCATACATTCCTTGTGGTGTTGCACAAAAGCTGAAAGATGCGTCAAACTCATTAAGAATTGCTTATTTCAGCGCTCCTTACATTGATGACGGATGTACAAGATATCAATCTAAATAAATCAGGGTCTATTAGTATTGATTCACGGTATTATTGGTAAATAATAATAATAATCTTTATTTATATAACGCCAACATATTCCGATGAAGTGGAGCTAGAGAACAGAACACTGAAGGAGCGGTCAGAAAGATAGGAGAACCAGGAGAGAGCAGTGTCCTTAATGCCAAGTGACTGGAGCCTAGAGAGTAGGAGAGGGTGGTCAACAGTGTTGAAAGCTGCAGAAAGGTCGAGAAGAATGAGCAGAGAGTGGTCACCGTTACGTTTTGCTGTCAGAAGGTCATTGGTCACTTTGATGAGTGCAGTTTCTGTCGAATGTAGGAGGCGGAAACCGGACTGTGAAGGGTCTAGGAGGGAGTGAGTGGAGAGGTAACGGGTAAGGCGGGAGTATAGCAGGCGCTCCCAGAGTTTAGAGATGAAGGGGAGATTGGAGACTGGTCTGTAGTTGTTTGTGCAGGATGGGTCGAGGGTGGGTTTCTTTAGTAATGGAGTAATGATAGAGTGTTTGAAGGAGGAGGGGAAAATGCCAGAGGAGACGGAGAGATTAAAGATTGTAGTTAGGTGAGTTGTGACGACTGGAGAGAGAGACTGGAGGAGGTGTGAGGGAATGTGGTCGGTGGTGCATGTAGTCGGACGAGAAGAAGAGAGGAGCCTGGAGACTTCTTCTTCTGTAATGGGATCAAATGTGGAGAGTGAGCCAGGGGAAATGCAGGGAGGGATGGGAGTCACTGAACTTGGTGATTCGGAGCGGATTTCCTGATGGATATTGTCTATTTTCTCTATAAAGTGGGAGGCCAGGTCATCAGCACAGATGTCTGTGATAGGGGCTTGTGCTTTTGGCCTGAGGAGGGAGTGAAAGGTGTCAAAAAGTTTCTTGGGGTTATTGGATAGTGAGGAGATCAGGGTGGTGAAGTAGGTCTGTTTGGTGAGGTGAAGGGCAGAATTATAGGTCCTTAACATAAATTTGAAGTGTATGAAGTCTTCTGGTGTGGGACTGGGACTGGGACTAAGCTGCAATACTAGACAGAGACATGGACAATAGTGGCGCTGCCTCTTGAAAGAAAAATGATTGCCATTTCTTTTAATTTCCTGCAAACTGATTATCTTGATTTATTTGGCCACAGCTCAGAAACTGTGACATTTTCTACACATCCAGTTAGAATTATAATTAGAAAGCTGAAGGCATACTGTGATTTAGAGTCTCTTAAACTTAATTATATTTTAGTAGCGCTGCGTTGTTTATCTTTGACATTCTTGGGCTTTGTCATTACATGAAAATGGAGAGCACCCAAGAAAAGCCTCTGATGTCAGCAGACTGGGTGTATCCTGCACTAGCCCGGAGTACCTCATTGTCAAGCTCCAAGCCCATTACGTCCACAGAACTATTGAGAAATGTTTAATCACTAGTCATCCAACCTTTGGGACCCCAACAGATCCCAAGAACCGCGTGTTCAAAGTCTACTGGTGACGGGCACAAGGGGGCATTCTTTGCGTCTGGAGGACAGAAGGTTTTTCCACCAACATAGAAGAGGATTCTTTACTGTTAGGGCAGTGAGAATCTGGAATTGCTTGCCTGAGGAGGTGGTGATGGTGAACTCAGTTGAGGGGTTCAAGAGAGGCCTGGATGTCTTCCTGGAGCAGAACAATATTGTATCATACAATTATTAGGTTCTGTAGAAGGACGTAGATCTGGGTATTTATTATGATGGAATATAGGCTGAACTGGATGGACAAATGTCTTTTTTCGGCCTTACTAACTATGTTACTATGTTACTATGTTACTCTGTAAAGGGGGGAAGTGCTGTGAAAACGTGACCACAACTTCATTCACTCCTTTGGGTCTGACACAGTCATTCCTCCAGTCACAGTAGCTTGAACAGTACTGCTTCATTCACACACTTCAGTTTAGGACCCCTTAGTGGTCAGACACCCACTTTATCACTTATTCTGTGCATAGGTGATGAATGTATTTAGGCAGAGGTGTATCTTGGTTCTCTGGCACAGGCAAGAATTCATTTTGGCGTCGTCCCCCCAAGCACATATGCGATTTGCACACTTAGTCATGTACCGATGAGCTGCTCTCCCTAATGCTCTCAATATTCAGTGAAAAACTGGGAGAAGCAGAAGAGAAGCTCATTGTCACAGGACCATAAGTATGAAAATAGCATATGATTGAAGTGTCCATGTGATGACTGCTGGAACCTGCAGAGCTGAATCCTGACATTGCAGGCTTCTGAATTCTCACAACTAATGCACTGCACACTTTTAGGATTCTCCCTTGCCGGTGGACAGTCATGTCAGCACAAGTATGTGATTTGTATACTTCTGGCCATATTCCGACTAGATATGTCTGGCTTCGCTCAGTTCATTTTCATTGAGTGAGGCCACACATGTCTAGTCAGCACGTGACTGCATGTATGTAAATCTCCAGCACGAGAGAATCCTGTCAGTGTGCAGTGCGCACTGTGAGACTTCAGAAGTCTGCAGTCACAAAGAATGACTGCAGACTCATTACAAAACTGGACATCCATTTTAATGCTTCTAACATAAATAGAAACATGAGAATTAGTATCACAAATAACATTTACATCCAGGTACCTTATAGATGACGTCGTCTCTGGAGTCGTTCTCCTTATTTTCTTCATCTTGTCCAGACCCCATGATGAGTTTTCTCATCCACGGCCATCTCTGCAGACTTCCATCTTCTCCAGTCTTCTGCTACAAATCTACATATGATACCACTAAAGATATAAGCATCATTATAATCCTCCTGAATAAAAATATCTGCCGTACACTGAGCCCCTCAATAAATAATTGCCCCTCACTATATTGTCTGCACAAAATATGACCCCCACACTGTCCCTCTTATGGTACATGCTCTCCACACTGACCTCTCCTTTCCATACTGGGACCCCTCTTCACACTGTTCTCTCACACTGTGTCCTCCCTATAGGGCCCAGTCTCTATATTGTTCCTTCTCATCACACTCCTACCTTCTTGGCATACTGTTCCCTCCTGGCTGTACTCTTGCACTGTCCCCCAATGCTACACCCCCACTACTCAGTGTCTATTCTGTGCCCAATCACTTTTCTCTCCCCATACTGTCTCCTCATACTATTCCCCTTCCTCCTCATACTGTCTCCTCTCACATCCCCCCTGCTTACCATACTGTTCCCTCATATATTTACCCCCTCACTCTCTATACTGCCTGCTCACATATACCCCCTACTCCACATTCTGTGTCTGCACACATCTCATCACCCTCACTCCCCATACTGTGTCCACATACATTTTTCCCATCACTACTCATACAGTGTCTGCATACATTCCCTTGTTCGCCCCCATATTGTCTGCACTCATTTTCCACTCACCATACTGTCTGCACCAATCCCCCATACTGTTTCTTAATACATGCCCCCATACTGTTTCCTCATACGTGCCCTAAATCCACCCATTTCCAGTCCAAATCTTCTCACACACATTAAATCCACCCATCCTCAGTCCAAATCTCCCCCCACACATTAAATCCACCCATCCCCAGTCCAAATCTCCCCATACACATTAAATCCCCCCATCCCCAGTCCAAATCTCTTCCACACATTAAATCCCCCATCACCACTGCAAATCTCCCCACACATATTAAATCCCCCATCCCCACTTCAAATCCCCCATCCCCACTGCAAATCCCCATCCCCATTCCAAATCTCCCCACACACATTAAATACCTCATCCCCACTCCAAATCCCCCATCCCCAGTCCAAATCACCCCACACATATTAAATACCCTCATTCCCACTCCAAATCTCTTCATTCCCACTCCAAATCCCTCGATCTTCACACTAAATCCCCCTGCGCACTTAATCTTCGGTGTCTTCAGCTCCACTGGAGCACTTACCACCAGTGTTCGCTTCTGCAATGCGGGCCAGTGACATCAGCAGCATGATCACATGACCTGTTCACGCTGCTGGCATCACTCTCACCCGGAGGTCAGAGCTTCAATTGTACTCGCATCCGTTAGATGCGAGTACTATTGAACACTGGCAGCCTGTGAGCTGCAGTTTCTCCCTGCCGGCTGTCAGCTTGCAGTCGGGACAGAGGACAGCCATCTACCAGTCTGGGGGAGGCAGAATGCAGCCTTTGAAGGAAACACTGTGGATCGCCGCATTAGGCGGCCCGGCTGCCCCCCCCCCCCAGATACGCCTCTGTATTTAGAAGTTTCCTAGAGGGCTTGAAGGAGCTAAACTGCTTTAGGGTACAAGGCTGCAGTTACTCAATGTGACTGCAGACTTGTGATTACTCACATTGAGCGCACTGCATGCTGTGAGGTTTCACTGACAGCGGGAGCGGTGCTCCCATAACCGCAAGTATATGATTTCGATGCATGCGGTCACGTGCAGGCTAGACATTTGTGGATTTGTGGCCTCGTTCAATGCAAGTTTCATTGAGCAATTCTAGACACATTAGGTCGAAATGTGGCCAGAAGTATGCAAATCGCATACCTGCAGTTACATGACTGTCCACTTCCTCACAGCCTGCAGTGAACGCAATGTGAGGTCTCACAAGTCTGCAGTCACAGTGACTTCAGACTTGTAGCCTAAAGCTGAACAACCTCTTTATGTTAGAATAAGGATTACTAGCTTCTTTATTGCTCCATACATACTGTATACTCTCTATTTCCTCTGGTGAATATAAAAAATCATGATAATGATTTAGGAATTAAAACGGAATACTTTCTTTTTATTATCACTATCCATGTAAGCATCTTTTTCTGATTTCTAATGCATATACACATTATCGGTACACTCCTTTCAGTAGGGTCCTGGTACAGACTGGGGCTGAAATTCAGTCCTGGCCTTTGAAATCACCCAGGCCCATGTTGTCCCTGTCCCCATGAACCAGATGGGATATATTACTAATATTACCCTGGATGGAGGAAAGGAAGATTTTCTACAAGACCAATATTTCTAATGATACCCGTGGCCTGCTGGGGTAAGTGACGGAGTCAGCGACTTTGTGCTCCATCACAACACTTAACAGTATAGGTATCTTGAGAACACCGATTCTTTTAACAACGTAGCAGACAAGGCAGCCCATGACCAGACAGGCCCTCCTGGCATTTACCCGAATTGCCAGATGGCCAGTCCGGCCCTGTTAGGGTCGTCCAAAGAAATGGGCACCAGAGGCTATTAAACTAAATGATTGGGCATTTGACTGCTGTAGGCCATAGGCCTTGACAAATGCAACAAACAATGGGACGTATTCATCAATACTTTTAGATAGTGCAAGCATAGACTTTGTGGCTTACACTGGTTGATGAAATATGGCACAAGTTTACACTGTGTAATCTAAACCTATATTACCTATTAGTTTACTTTGTGTCCACATTTTGTACCAATATTAATGTTTCAGCAGACCCTTTTCAGTATTAAAAGACAGTATTTTTGGCACAATATTGTGACTTAATTCTGACACGTTTGGCTTACTATACCTCCGCCTATATATTCAGTTATAGTTAGTTACTGAGGAAGACTCTGGTAATCAGTTCAATGATTACTTCCTGGGTTAGTGAGAGGAGCTGTATTTATTTTTCTTTTTTAATTTCCATTAGCCAAGTACTTGCAAATGAAAATATTTTTATAAATTTTTTTTCATACTTTTTTATACTGTTTAGTTCTTGCACTGAATAGCCAAATACATTAATTCTTCATGTTATTATGGTTTTACAAATACACATTTTTATATGATGAATGTACAACAAAATATATTTTTTCATAGAAAAATGCTTTTTTGGATTTTTAACATTTTTTTTGTTATTATTTTTTTTTTCCATTTTTTTCAACCCAATTAAAGTATTACTGTTTATATGTGTATTATACAGTCTTGTATGCTAACACATTATGGACTTTGTCACTATGAGATAAGCTGTTAAAGCAACTCTGGTATACCCTAAAACAGGCTTTAAAGACACCTGTTGCCCTGTCAAAAATAGCTAGTTCTTGCTTTTATTTTATTCCTGCTTCTCTCCTGAGTATGTAGTTTTTGTTTTTTTTAAATCTGTCCTATGGTTTCAGAGATTTAGGGGACTTTTCTCACTGCAAATTTTTATTTTCTTTTTCAAAATGGCATGGCTCACAGGATTCATTTTGAGGGCATCTTTAGGCTGCTCTGTATTATTACCCTATGTGCAATGCCCCCTTGTAAAGACCATAAATGTTAGTAATAAAAAAAAAATGTATGGAGATAAAAAAAGGCCACTTTTGACCTTGTGACAGGTCATCTTTTCCAGGATTTGCTGGTATGGAATAGTAAAAAGGCAGAGACCCTGATTCCGGCGATATATCACTTACTGGACTGATTTCTGCAGTTTTCATAAATTCCATTTTCTCTGCTGTAGATCTACCAGCTCTCTGAGGATGAGCTCTATATAACCCCACCTACACAACTGATTGGCGGCTTTCAGTATGCACTATGCATAGGCAGAAAGCTGACAATCGGCAGTGGGGGTGGGGTTATACAGAGATCATTAATATAAAGGACTACATGGCAGCAGGTTTACTAGTCCTCTAGTGATAATCTGCTGTTAACAGTGATTTTACCAAATCTACACTAAACAGCCCACTAAGTAACACATCCCTGGAATCAGAGTCTCTGTGTCTAAATTATTCTGCAAAAATCTTTTGACAGATTCTCTTTAAATTGCTTCTTAACTTTTAAAGTGCCACAGACAACATATAGAAAAAACACGTTCCAGTGATATTGGCACTGTATCTCCCAGCTATCACATAACATTGTTAGGTCACGGGAATGCTGCAGCCAATCAGTGGCCGCTGATAAATTGTAGCTTTCACTATTCTGTCAGCGCACACAGATAGATCATGTGAATGCTGCAGCCAATCAGTGGTCACTGATCAGCGGCGGCAGCTTTTCAGTTTTCTTAAAGAGCCGATGTGTGCTCTGACAGAATAGTGGAAGCTACAATTTATCTGTGGCCACTGATTGGCTGCAGCATTCACATGACCTTACAATGTCATGTATGTACAGTGGGGCAAAAAAGTATTTAGTCAGTCAGCAATAGTGCAAATTCCACCACTTAAAAAGATGAGAGGCGTCTGTAATTTACATCATAGGTAGACCTCAACTATGGGAGACAAACTGAGAAAAAAAAATCCAGAAAATCACATTGTCTGTTTTTTTAACATTTTATTTGCATATTATGGTGGAAAATAAGTATTTGGTCAGAAACAAAAATTCATCTCAATACTTTGTAATATATCCTTTGTTGGCAATGACAGAGGTCAAACGTTTTCTGTAAGTCTTCACAAGGTTGCCACACACTGTTGTTGGTATGTTGGCCCATTCCTCCATGCAGATCTCCTCTAGAGCAGTGATGTTTTTGGCTTTTCGCTTGGCAACACGGACTTTCAACTCCCTCCAAAGGTTTTCTATAGGGTTGAGATCTGGAGACTGGCTAGGCCACTCCAGGACCTTGAAATGCTTCTTACGAAGCCACTCCTTCGTTGCCCTGGCGGTGTGCTTTGGATCATTGTCATGTTGAAGACCCAGCCACGTTTCATCTTCAATGCCCCTACTGATGGAAGGAGGTTTGCACTCAAAATCTCACGATACATGGCCCCATTCATTCTTTCATGTACCCGGATCAGTCGTCCTGGCCCCTTTGCAGAGAAATAGCCCCAAAGCATGATGTTTCCACCACCATGCTTTACAGTAGGTACGGATGCAACTCAGTATTCTTTTTCCTCCAAACGCGACAAGTTGTGTTTCTACCAAACAGTTCCAGTTTGGTTTCATCAGACCATAGGACATTCTCCCAAAACTCCTCTGGATCATCCAAATGCTCTCTAGCAAACTTCAGACAGGCCCGGACATGTACTGGCTTAAGCAGTGGGACACGTCTGGCACTGCAGGATCTGAGTCCATGGTGGCGTAGTGTGTTACTTATGGTAGGCCTTGTTACATTGGTCCCAGCTCTCTGCAGTTCATTCACTAGGTCCCCCCGCGTGGTTCTGGGATTTTTGCTCACCGTTCTTGTGATCATTCTGACCCCACGGGGTGGGATTTTGCGTGGAGCCCCAGATCGAGGGAGATTATCAGTGGTCTTGTATGTCTTCCATTTTCTAATTATTGCTCCCACTGTTGATTTCTTCACTCCAAGCTGGTTGGCTATTGCAGATTCAGTCTTCCCAGCCTGGTGCAGGGCTACAATTTTGTTTCTGGTGTCCTTTGACAGCTCTTTGGTCTTCACCATAGTGGAGTTTGGAGTCAGACTGTTTGAGGGTGTGCACAGGTGTCTTTTTATACTGATAACAAGTTTAAACAGGTGCCATTACTACAGGTAATGAGTGGAGGAAAGAGGAGACTCTTAATGAAGAAGTTACAGGTCTGTGAGAGCCAGAAATCTTGATTGTTTGTTTCTGACCAAATACTTATTTTCCACCATAATATGCAAATAAAATGTTAAAAATACAGACAATGTGATTTTCTGGATTTTTTTTTCTCAGTTTGTCTCCCATAGTTGAGGTCTACCTATGATGTAAATTACAGACGCCTCTCATCTTTTTAAGTGGTGGAACTTGAACTATTGCTGACTGACTAAATACTTTTTTGCCCCACTGTATGTGACAGCTGGAAGATACAGTGCCAACATCACTGGAACGGTACCTGTGTAGGAGCCAAGAATTTGTTTTTTTTTTATTTTATCCAGTAGTGGATGACCCATTTCAGTATAGACTGCCTTGGTATCATTTCTAAGTTGTTAGGGGTGACTATACAGGGGTCCACTAGTACCTGATCTTGCATGTGGAAACTATTAGGCTAAAGCAAAGGGGAAAGTCCATTTTAGTTATGCAGCAGTCTCTCTCTCTCTCTGTGGTAATGAAAGGGTTAAACAGAGACACCTCTAATCAAGGCCATTAAATCAGGGGCTCAGGTGTCATTAGACAGCTGAGCATTTATTCCAGCAGGGAGGGTAATCTGTGCAAGGATGTGCTTAATGGAATAGTGGCCACATTCGGGTACTGAACATCCATCCCCTATTCAAATCAATATGGGGCAAAGGTGCAGAACCTGGTTGCAGTCATGATTCGTTTGATGGAGCTGTGCTGTGCAGCTCCACAACGCAGCACATCCTGCTGGCGGGGGCCTCGTAAACAGATGATCAGCTGGGTTGACAGGTGTCGTGTCCCTATTGATTGATGGCCTATCCTAATGCTAGACCATCAAAACAACCCCTTTAAGGAGTGAAAGTGTCTTGTGTAACTTAAAGTCCTCTATATAAGATAGAACATAGAGATGCTCTTATGGTCGGCTTTGGCAGGTACGCCAGCCTGGTAAATATTTACCCAGATCTCAGCGGTAAAGTGAATTGTTGGGGATTAGAAACAATTAAGAGGGCAGGGGATCGGTCTTACTGCATCGATGACCTGTCCTTCAGAGAAGTCATCAATATCTGATTAATCTGGCACCAAGACTGATCAACTGTCCAGTTCCTGGGTCTGAATGTGTAGGCAAAATGCACAGCTCCTTTCACTGTGTAGTGGCCGTCCATAGTAGAGAAGTTCAGCTCCTATTCACTTCAGTAGGAGCTGAGCTACATTGCATTAAAATGGCCATTTCACAGTGTCAATGCTGTGCTGTTCGGCTCCGTTCACTGTTTGCCGCTGGAGCTATAAAAGCTGTTTGGTGCAGGTACCCTCAGCAGTCTGGAGCACATTACTTATCCTATTACACAGATGATTCATCAGTGTAGTAAGCATGGAAAACCCCTTTAACTAACACTTCTGAATATAATTGGGTACAGAGTAAATGGCATTTTTCTACTAGGCTCATTAATATTACAAAAGACAAAGTCAGATTAATTGTCATTGCCCAGAAAAGTGTTTATTGATCAAGAAATGAAAAATACAAGCAGAGAGAAAGATGAGAACTAAAACATAGGACAGCCATAAAGATATAGAATATTACATAGAAAACTGGCCTATCCCTGTGAATGCTAGTGATGAAATATTAACGACAATAAAATCTAAGCTAAAAGTAACCAAAGGTTGTAAAGAAACACTCCAGGATACACTGCTATACTCATTGCTGGACCTACGGGAGAAGAGCATGGCACGTAGACTTTCTCATCGGTATTGTTTGAGACTCCTTGTCATGCATCGCCCTATTAAGCTCTGTACCAAGGAAAACACAGTCTATCCATCTTTCCTGAAGTGTTCCTTTAACATAGTTAACATTTTAAGGTCTAAGGCGATAACTGTTGGAATACAGATCCATCTAACTCCTAACAAATCACGAGAAAAAGACACCAGTCTAAAGCTAGCATTTCCCAAATTAGGCACTTCCTAAATGTGAACAGAAAATAAAGGTTGAAGATGTTTGGAATAGGTTTCTTGGAGAAGGAAGATGGGAACGGGCTCTTTTATTACGCTTTCTGTTCGATCTTGTCTACTTTGGTGGATACCAATCTCCCGTCCACTCTCTCCTCGGTGATTGTTGTCACAAGGCGGTTTTTTTTTGGATCTGAAAAAGAGAGACATTTCAATAAGATGAAGTGGAAATCTTCTTATTCGTCATGAAAGCTGTGAGTTCTTTGAAGACAAGTCAGGGAAACTAGAGAATAAGTACCTTTGCTTATAAAAGATGGACCTACCAATGTATTATGTGCAATGTAGTCAATTATGCACATTTGTAACATAATTCCATAGCCCCAGTGTCACAGTGATATTAAGTTTACAGTTACCTGTTACTGATGATGAATCAGATCTTCTTGAAGACCCTGCAGCGTTGCTTGAGCCACTGACTGAGCCACTGGCTGAGCCACTGGTCATGCCACTTCCTGAGGCACTACCCGAGACACTGGTCGAGCTATAGCTGGAGCTATTGCCAGAGACATTCACTGAGCCATTTCCTGAACCACTGACTGATGTATTGCGTGACATACCACCAGATCTCCTGCTTGAACCACCGCTTGAAACACTGCAAAAAAAAGTATTTTTTGAACAAAACTTCAGGACCCAATATAATTCACTATTGAGAAAACCTTAATAATCAGTAGGTTTTTATGATGGGTCCTTTAAAATAGGAAGCATGAATCCAAAATTGAGCAGTTCTAACTATTCTTACTTTACCCATCCTCTAGCCAACAAGAAGTTCTGGTGCAAGTAAAGAGCTACCATAGATGAAGTCTTTGTAGTTGTTATTGGGGCTATAGTTGTGGTGACCTATTTCAAGCTGGATCTTATCACATTTCTGTGTAGGTCATGTGAATATGTATCATTCTTCCTTTCTCCACATCTGCTACAATTTAGAAGAAACAACTGAGGGAGGACAAGGCCCTACAATTATGGAACGATGTTAAGATGTTATGGAGATTTTCTCCTCCCATTATATGTTTTGTATAGATGCACTTTGATCCCTAACATGATCTGGGAACACAAACTATTATAGCAATAAGGAGACATGTCTTTCCCTTACTTTTCTCCATCCAGCAGTTGACGGTACATTTCTATTTCATTTTCCAGTCTGGTCTTGATGTCCAGAAGTATCTTGTACTCATAAGATTGGTTCTCCATATCACAACGCACTTGAGCTAGTTGGTCCTCCAGTTTGGAAACTTTTTCTTGAATATGACTCAGGTGGCATGAATACCGACCCTGGGTCTCAGCCAATGTGTTCTCAAGGGAGCATTTCTATATGAGGATAAAATGCGGATGACTGATTCATGATGAACAAAATTACATGCTACCCACCAATAGACTGATAATTTCAATTTAGTATATGAATATATATATATATATATATATATATATATATATATATATATATATATAATTCTCCATCAGTAAAATCTCCATATTCTATTTACAAATCCATACATGACACATATATATATCTTACCATGGCAAGTAGACTCTGAAGCTCTATTTCCAAAGTCTGCATAGTGCGTCTCAATTCGGTGGCTTCGGACTTGCCTGTCTCGATTTCTGCACTACTACAGGAGATCTCGTTGCTTAGTTCAGTGATCTAAAGTAACAAAAATAACAACAAGGCAAGTCAAGAAAATTCAAGAGTTTCCAAGATAAACTGTGGAAAAAATGTCAAGCACACCTTTTGGTTGTATTCTTTCTCTGCTGTTTTACGGTAGTCTTCGGCCAGTTCTTCATATTGAGCCCTCATCTCATTAAGAACCTTCAGCATGTTGATGCCTGGAGCAGCGTCCACTTGTACATTGACATCACTGGTTTGTCCTTGCAAGGCCTTCATTTCCTACACGCAGGGTTGATAAGTTATTCACATATATCCATTTACAAGTAGCTATCCAAATGCATAATTATTGATAGATCTGATTCTACACCAAGATGGCATTGCAGTTTTTGATTTAAATTTATATTGTTGCTTTCGTGAAACTTTAGCCGATTGACTAAAGAATTTGTAGATGATTTTTTTACCTCTTCATGCATTTTCTTGCTAGCAGCAATTTCTTCTCTTAGGTTCTCAATTTGACTCTCAAGACTAGCCTTTTCTAGAGTCAGGTCATCCAGAACTTTACGTAGTCCTTCAATGTCAACTTCCACACTCTGGCGCATGCTCAGCTCGCTCTCGAACCTAAAGAAGTCATAAGTCATATAATTTCTATGTTGTCAAATTACCTTACTGGTTTTCCTCCTTTTTTACTATAGGGGCAGAACATGGCTACCCTTTTCTAAACTGGCCATCACTGCAGTACTGTTGATACGGGTCTATTTCCCACAAAGGAGACCAAAACATTTTAGGTTATAATGATTGGAACAAGGGCTAAGTGGGCAGTGCATGACTCAGGGATCTTTTCTTTGGTGTTATTGGAGCCCGATGTCATGCTTTGCCCCCTTGAGACCTGCACTAGGCATAACACAGTGTATCAGTTACCCAAAATAAGTCTTCATGTTTGCTCCATTTTGTACTCCTATAATAGTTTGGCTCCTATTAGAATGGCTCTTACAGACATATACATTTCACAAGGTCCTAAATATAGGAGCAAAATCATTCGCCAAGTTGTGCAGACAATTTTAAAATTTTAGCTAATATTTGGGAAAATAGAAGACTGAGCATAGAATTTTAATAACAATCATATTATGAGATTATATATTTTAAACTGAGCCTCGGTGTACATAATTTTTTCCTATAGGCAAAACTTTTTGAAACGTTTATTGGTTTCTGCATACTTACAAAATACCAGCAGGTGGCAATATATACCTGGGAGTTATTTTGTTGCTGCACCCAACAATGGTGCTTAGAAATATGCTTAACTGGAAAAGTTTAACTCAAGTCTTTAAATAATACAGGATCAAACATATAAATGAGACCCATGTCCGAAACTGGCTTTAGGTATATTTTAAAACTAATGGAAAGTGCTGCATTCATATTATTCATTGCTACAATATAATTTCTCTACAAACAAAAACTCTAATATAAAAGGAAAATTATCCTCAAGCTCCAGACAGAAAAAGTCCAAACTTACTTCACTCTGAAGTCATCAGTTGCCAGCCTGGCATTGTCCACCTCAACAGTGAGTTGATTATTGTCCAGAGTGGAATTAATGATCTATAGTGAAAGATAAAACCATAAGTTCGGTGTATAGTAAAAAAAGAATACCTAGATGGAAGAATTGCACGTGCACTTATCTTGTCTTTTCCCTAATTTTCATGCTTTTGGAACTTCTTGTGCCCATTTTGTTTATACCAGTGGTTGTTCACTTGTTTCAAATCTACAAGTTGTAGTTCTGTCATAACTGTAGAGAAACAGCTTGGAGCCTACTAGTCTGTATCCAGAAATGTAATGTTCCTGGGTCCCAATGCAGAATCTGTAACAGATCCTATCACCCAATTTATGCACTCGGGCAACAGGATCTGGATAGAATTTCTACCTATTGCCTTTTTAGGACTTTGACTGTACTGGAGTCTATACACTCAGTTTATTACTGACAGATTGTAGATTATGCTGTCCCAAAAAGGTGATAAAAAAAAGGTTTGGCAGAGCACGTACCTGATCTTTGAGGTTTTCGATGGTCTTGTAATAATTGCTGTTGTCTACTTTTTTAGGTTGATGTGTTTCATACCAGGTTTTGATCTTATTCTCAAGTTCTGAATTTGAGTCTTCTAAGTCCCTCACCTTATCCATATAGGCAGACAAACGGGAATTTAAATTCTGCATGGTTTCTTTTTTTCCTGTCTGAAGGAGACCCTCTCCTCCATTTGAGAAACCACCTGTGTTAAAACCTCCTCTTTGTCCACTAGTTGCATTTCCAGCACTAAAACCACCAAATCCTCCATTTCCAGAAACACCACAGTGACCACTGCTAAATCCTGGTCGTCCACCTGAGCTTCTACTGGAATATCCACCTGTTGACCTACTGCTGTAACCCCCACTGAAGTTTCCAGTTCCACTTCTTGAGACATTGCCAGAGCTACCACTAGTGCCTCCTCTCTGACCACTAGAACCACTGGTATATCCAGTAGAACTCCCCCCATAGCCTCCACTAGAACCACCAGCATTTCCACCAGAACTTACTCTGTAACCTCCAGAAGTACTACCAGTATGTCCACCAGAGCTGCTTCCATAACTACTACTTGATCCTGTAGTAGAATTGCCAGTATGTGCAGTGGAGCTTCCAGCTGGTTGCTTTCCACTGACATTTCTGCTGGAACTAGCACCAAGCCCTGTCCCTGTTTGTCCACTAGAATGATCCTCGAAGCCTACTCTATGTCTGGCTGTTGAGCTGCTCCCTGAGACACCATCTCTAACACTGCCTGAATTTACGTAACCTCCTTGTCTATTAGTCTGGCTTGAACTTCCATATGCAGCACCAGAATCCTCTCCATGATATGCAGTGGTTGCTTCTCCACTTCCGCCTTTCTGTGATCCGGTAGAACCCTTTACTTGAGATCCATCATCAAAGTTTTCAGGTTGTCTTACTGCCCTGTTGGATCCTGCATTCCCATAGGCTTCTTGAACGCTTGAGCTTCTGTAGGACATTCTCAAAGAGATGATGGTATTACTCGAAGAGAAGAGTTAGTTGTCAATGTGCAGGATAAAATCGAAGTGCGATTTCAGCATTTTATAGTAAACCAGGAGTTACGTGGTAGCATTCCTTTACAATGGAAGTAATACAAGGTTTGGTAATAACTGGCTCGGAGACCATTCTATTAAAAAATATGTAATATAGGTTGGAGTTAAGGTGGAGCTATGTAAGATGTTTATTGGCCCAATTTACTCCATAGTTTAATGTTTTTTTTAGTATTATTTTAATGATTACAATGCAGTAAATAATTAAAATTCAAGACTTCCTATGGACAACAATAATTTTTTTTATTGGCAATGGAATAAAATCAACCAACGAACTTGGAATAAACTCTGAACAATAAAATGATGCCACCATAAAACCTATACAAAATTATAGGTAGCAATTTTTGTTGAGGTTGTTATTCTCACAAAGGCCTCTATTATCATATAGTCTATTATTGGTTGAAAACTAAGGATTATATGATGATATAGTAGTAGTACTGCGGTCATGTTCTCATTATTATTCATTGCAACCAAGATGAGTTAGTGAGTTCTTGAAATTTTTCTGGTTTTATTAGAATTAAGCCAAATGCATATGATCCTATGTGGAGGGCATAGGGAAACTCTGAAAACAGTGGGTACGGAAAGCATTCAGACCCCTTTAAATTTTTCACTCTTTGTTTCATTGGAGCCATTTGGTGAATTCAAAAAAGTTCATTTTTTTCTCATTAATGTACACTATGAACCCCATCTTGACTGGAGAAAAAACAAAAATGTAAACATTTTTTGCAAATTTATTAAAAAAGAAAAACTGAAATATCATATGGCCATTAGTATTCGGACCCTTTGCTCAGTATTGAGTAGAAGCACCCTTTTGAGCTAGTACAGCCATGAGTCTTCTTAGGAATGATACAGGTTTTTCACACCTGGATTTGGGGATCCTCTGCCATTCTTCCTTGCAGATCCTCTCCAGTTCCGACAGGTTGGATGGTGAATGTTGGTGGACAGCCATTTTCAGGTCTCTCCAGAGATGCTCAATTGGGTTTAGATCAGGGCTCTGCCTGGGCCAGTCAAGAATGGTCACAGAGTTGTTCTGAAGCCGCTCCTTTGCTATTTCAGCTGTGCGCTAAGGGTCATCATTGTCTTGTTGGAAGGTGAAACTTCAGCCTAGTCGAAGGTCCAGAGCACTCTGGAAGAGGGTTTCATCCAGGATATCTCTATACTTGGCTGCATTCAAGTTTTCTTCAATGGCAACCAGTCATCCTGTCCCTGCAGCTGAAAAACACCCCCATAGAATGATGCTGCCACCACCATGTTTCACTGTTGGGATTGTATTGGGCAGGTGATTAGCAGTGCCTGGTTTTCTCCACACTCCACACATACCGCTTAGAATTATCACCAAAAAGGTCTATCTTCGTTTCATCAGACCAGAGAATCTTATTTTTCATAGTCTGGGAGTCCTTCATGTGTTTTTTTTGCAAACTCTAGGCGAGCTTTCATATGTCTTAGGGTATGTTTCCACGTGCAGGAAACGCTGCGTGTCTGATGCTGCATAGAGCCGCAGCGTCAGACACGCAGCGTCCAAATGTTACAGCATAGTGGAGGGGATTTAATGAAATCCCGTCTCCACGATGCGTGGTAACATGCAAGCGGCGGCCCTGCGACTCCGGACATGCTGCGCGTCTTTTCAGATCGCAGCATGTCCGTATATCTTGCGGCGACGCTGTGTCGCCGCAAGATATAGCACAGGGCCCAATGCGATGGGTGCGATGATGCCGGATGTGTGCTGTGAACACATCCGGCATCATCGCGTCCCAGAAGGGGGCGGGGCTTAGCGCAGAGCGGCAAAGCCGCTCCGACAATACCGTCGGCCATCCTGATCGTGGACACGCAGCCTTAGGCTGCCGTCACACTAGCAGTATTTGGTCAGTATTATACATCAGTATTTGTAAGCCAAAACCAGGAGTGGGTGATAAATACAGAAGTGGTGGATATTATACTTTTCCTCTATTTGTTCCACTGCTGGTTTTGGCTTACAAATACTGATGTAAAATACTGACCAAATACTGCTAGTGTGAGGGCAGCCTTACACTGAGGAGAGGCTTCCGTTGCCATAAAGGCCTGACTGGTGGAGGGCTGCAGTGATAGTTGACTTTGTGGAACTTTCTCCCGTCTCCCTACTGCATCTCTGGAGCTCAGCCACAGTTATCTTGGGATTGTTCTTTACCTTTCTCACCAAGGCTCTTCTCCCTCGATTGCTAAGTTTGGCTGGACTGCCAGGTCTTGGAAGACTTCTGGTGGTCCCAAACTTCTTCCATTTAAGGATTATGGAGGCCACTGGGCTATTAAGAACCTTAAGTACTGCAGAAATTCTGTTGTAACCTTGGCCAGATCTGTGCCTTGCCACAAGTCTGTTTTTGAGCTCCTTGGCCAGTTCCTTTGACCGTGCAGCGCCCCAGGGTCCTGGTGGTTGCAGTAATGTCATTCTTCCACCAGGGGGAGTGATGTTACGTCTGAAGGAAATAAAGGAGATCACTTTACCAGGTATCACAAACCACACAACACACTTCACACTCCAGTCCACCAGGGGGAGCTATGCTTCTATTTAGTAGGGCACTCTTCACAATTAGGTAAAACTGGTGGTCTGGATAGGAAGTTAGGCAGAAGAGGAGAAGCGAGCTGGGCTTCACCCAGTGAGCTGCTATGTGAGCTCCACTCAGGTAGTGGGTCCCTGACAGGGGTGGGATCCTGTCAGAGGCCTAGACAGAAGGCCACGGAGCTGCGTCGGCCCGACGTGCGGCAGCATCCTAAGAATGAGACATTGCAGGAAAATTGTGTTGCAGAGAGTGAGAAACGAAGTCATAGCAAAAGGAGAGGAAACCAGAAGGAGTTCTGCCCTGTAAAAGGCTGCCTCCTTTCTGAGGCTCAGGATCCGGTAGCCGGAATACCGAGGGAGTCATCGTCTCCAAGCCTGGCTCCAGAGACCGGCAGGACAGCTAATTCCATATTAGTTGCCCGACCTTTATCCAGGAGGCACGGTGGCAACGATGGGAGGCGTAAGAGCTCCTGTAAAAAGCCTCAGGCCACCAGTCATAAGGGTTGTTCCTATCCATCTGGGGGACAGAGAGAAAGACATAACATCTATAACACCAACATCAGTTGTGAGGACCTTATGAGAAGCTTAGCAGTAAGGTACTACAACATCCAGGCGCTAGAGGAAGGCTACTGATTTCCACCTGGATAAGGGGACTCTGGATTTGCCTTCAGACCGGCCGGACTCTGCCTGCCCTGTGATCTGGTGCTCTGGACTGTGGACGCTGAAGCCTTCAGTAAAGGTAAAGAGACTGCACCCTTGTGTCCTAGTTTTTCACCGCACCTCACACCATCCACCATCTACACTCTGGGAAGCCCTGGGGACATACTTTACCTGTGGGAAGGTATACCATCCAGCTGCCATAACATCACCCCAGCGGACCCCTAAGCAGCTTCGGTCACCCTGACCGAATACCACAGGTGGCGTCACGAACTTTATCCCTTTAAAGACCCAACTCCCCCTTTTTGCAACGGACGCCGCTAGGGCCACGGACCGGGTCAGCCACCGTGACATCCCCCTTGAGAACCGAAGGACCCGGTACCGAGTACCCCACTGCCCTACGGGGGCGCTCCAACCTCATGATTCTCATTTGGTCTGACGTGCACTGTGAGCTGTGAGGTCTTATATAGACAGGTGTGTGCCTTTCCAAATCAAATCCTATCAGTTTATTTAAACACAGAGCTGACTCCAATGATGGAGTAGAACCATCTCAAGGAGGATCACAAGGAAATGGGCAGCATGTGACTTTAATATGAGTGTCTGAGCAAAGGGTCTGAATACTTATGACCATGTGATATTTCAGTTTTTCTTTTTTAATAAATATGCAAACATTTCTACATTTCTGTCTTTTTTCAGTTAAGATGGGATGCAGAGTGTACATTAAAGAGAAAAAAAAATAACTTTTTTGAATTTACCAAATTGCTGCAATGAAACAGAGTGAAAAATGTAAAGGGGTCTGAACACTTTCCGTACCCACTGTATAAGAGTAAGGCTGTGTGCACACGTTCCGGATTTTTCACGTTTTTTCAAAAATTTTTCACTATGAAAACGCGATAAAACCGCGAAAAAAACGCATCCATTAAGCATCCTATTGATAGAATGCAATCTGCAATTTTTGTGCACATGTTGCATTTTTTTCCGCAGAAGAACGAAAGCATGTTCATTAATTTTGCGGATTTTTCACAGATTTCCCGCTATTTAATACTTTGGGAAGCTCCGTAAAAAAACGCGAGAAAAACGCATGCGGATTTCCTGCAGAAAAAGTCGGGTTTTGTTCAGGAAATTTCTGCAAAGAATCCTGACGTGTGCACATATCCTAAAGGTGTGATATGGTGGGTCTGTGCAACTTGAAGGATAAATGTGTAATTAATCCCCAAGTGACAGTCCAGTGCCATCTAATCACCGTGCCAGCTGCCGACACAAGTCTTATGGCAGGTCTGACAGTGTGCAGCCTTTCAACCAGTCATTCTGCTGCTGTTTCTTGTATTCTGAACTTTTTTTTCTCACCCTATTTTGGTCTGAAAACAAGTAAGGCAAAACTGTAGCATGTCTACATATATGAGAATATAGCTTTTGTTCTTGTGAACCTTGAACATTTTAATGTTCTAAGCCGAAGCCGATTCAATAGACTAGCTATGTCTAACGTGCCTCCATCACATTTTGCATTAACCCCTTCATGACCGGAGGTATTTTCACTGTTGCGTTTTCGTTTTTTGCTCCCCGTCTTCCCAGAGCCATAACTTTTTATTTTTCAGTCAAAATGGCCATGCTAGGGCTTGTTTTTTGTGATACAAGTTGTACTTTTGAAAGACAGCATTGGTTTTAACATATTATGTACTGGAAAATGGGCAAAAAATTCCAAGTGCAGTGAAATTGCAAAAACAGTTCAATTCCACCGATTTTTTTTTACCATGTTCACTAAATGCTAAAACTGATGAGCCGTTGTGATTGTCCAGGTCATTACGAGTTCATAGACACCAAACATGTCTAGGTTGTTTTTTATTTAGTGGGAATCTGTCACCTCATTTTTCGCATGTAAGCTGTGGCCACCGCCATTAGGGGCTTATTTACAGCATTCTGTAATTCTGTAGATAAGCCCCCAATGTAACCTGAAAGATAAGAAAAACAAGTTAGATTACACTCACCGAGTGGCGGTCCGATGCGATCCGGTCCGATGGGCGTCACATGTCCGGGTCCAGCGCCTCCCATCTTCATACGATGTTGTCATCCTCCTTGCTTAATGTTGCGGCTCCTGCACAGGCATACTGATTTGCCCTGTTGAGGGCAGAGTAAAGTACTGCAGTGTGCTGGGCTTCTCGGATATTTCCTGGTGCCTGCACACTGCAGTACTTTGATCTGCCCTCAGTAGGGCAGAGAATTACGCCTGCGCATGAGCTGCAACAGAAGCAAGGAATAGGATGTCATCGCATGAAGATGACGCCACTGGCGCATGCGCAGTAGCAGCTCTCGGATCACAGGCAGACCGATAGCAACTACTAGGCCGGCGCGGCGTGCACTATTTTCAAATTGAGGTGTTTTTCTTTCCTCTAGATCAGTGTTTCCAAAACTCCAGTCCTCACAGACCCCACAGGTCATGTTTTCAGGATTTTCATAGTTTTGCACAGGTGAGACAATTCCTGATGCCTTGATGATACTTCCACTACTTGCGCAATACTGAGAAAATCCTGAAAACATTTGTTTTTTTTTTACGCATGTACAGATATTCATTATGCAAACTACTGGGCAGGTCACTGAGGGATCAGTGACCTGTCAGCAGTCTGCATTAAGAATATCTAATCAGAGCACCACATACACTTACCCCACCTTAGGGCACGAGAATCTCATTAACACAAAACTGAAAATAAAGATTAAAGAACAACCACAAGACGGATTTCATCAACCAAGGTATCATTTTAATCAGTATAAAGGTGCCGACCTGACACTGTGTGTAGGTTAGTGTGCACAATACTGCTGACAACATCCCTTTAAGGATAAAAGGGATTTCTCAGTTGGGAGTGGTAGGAGTAGTTATAGTTGGAACACTTCCTTGTTTAAAGTAGTTAGTGAGTTGGATGGAGATCAGTGAGATTGTTGCAGATCCAAGTTCGGTGGGAGTAATAGATCAGGGCCACAGGGTTGAAAGTCACATTGATATGAGGAAATGGGAGCAGCATGAGAACGGCAGTGACTACGTTCAGTGGGATATCTAATAATGTCCAAGTCCTATGGTCTGGAAAAGGTATGGAAGAGCCATCTGTAATGTCACAATCAGAGAGGAAAACAGGAGGGGATCCCCAAGCAAGAACTAGCTCAGAGAATTGGGAAGATGCGGTACCAAATAGTATGTTTCAAGGACAAGGATTGTCAGGAGGCAAGGGATAGCACAGGTGGAAGGAACTGTGGCCAATGAAAATTACTTCCTTTTTCAACATATTAACTTTACTCAACAAGTTCAGTTCAGTCACAGATACTGCACAGTAATTTTCATTGGCCACAGTTCCTTCCACCTGCGCTATCCCTTGCTCTCCTGGCAATCCTTGTCCTTGAAACATACTATTCGGTACCGCAGTTTCCCAATTTTCAAAGCTAGTTCTTTCTTGGGGATCCCTGCCATTATCCCCTCTGTTGGCGACATTAAAGATGGCTTTTTCATACCTTTTCCAGACCATAGGTTTTGGACGTTCCGGAATATACCACTGAACCAAGTTGCTGTTGTTCTCATGCTGTTCCCGTTTCACTACACACGTGGTCAAAATTGTTGGTATCCCTCTTTTAATGGCAGAAAAACCCACAATGGTCACAGAAATAACTTGAATCTGTCAAAAGTAATAATAAATAAAAGATCTATGAAAATGAACAAATGAAAGTCAGACATTGATTTTCAACCATGCTTCCACAGAATTAAAAAAAAAATAAAACTCATGAAATAGGCCTGGACAGAAATGATGGTACCCTTAACTTAATATTTTGTTACACAACCTTTTGAGGCTATCACTGCAATCAAACGTTTCCTGTAACTGTCAATGAGACTTCTGCACCTCTCAACAGGTATTTTGGCCCACTCCTCAAGAGCAAACTGCTCCAGTTGTCTCGTGTTTGAAGGTTGCCTTTTCTAGACAGCATGTTTCAGCTCTTTCCAAAGATGCTCAATAGGATTTAGGTCAAGGCTCATAGAAGGCAATGTTACGATCGCTGCGCATACTTACCCGGCTTCTCACATCCCTCGGCGCACTCGCTCTCCTGTCCAGCGCCGCTCTGCTTCCTCCTTCGCCGGCTCTCGGCGTCCAGTCTCCCTGCGCATGCGCAGTCGCGTCTCCTCCGCCGCTAAGCCCTCTGGGAGGTCGCGACCCGGTGGCTCCGCCCCAACATGGCGGCGCCCATCGGGTATTTCTTCCCGGCGTCTCCCTAGGTAAGACGCCTTTGCTTTGTAGGTGCACTGTCTGCCGTCAGTGTCCCTATGTCCTAGGCTCCCTTTCGCCATTCCTGTTTCCCTGCTCAGTCTTCGCTTTGTTTCAGTGTTTTGTCCAGCCAAGTTCCGTGTTCCTGCTGTGTTCCACCAAGTTCCGTGTTCCTGCCGTCTTCTGCCAAGTTCCGTGTTCCTGCTGTGTTCCACCAAGTTCCGTGTTCCTGCTGTGTTCCACCAAGTTCAGTGTTCCTGCCGTCTTCTGCCAAGTTCCGTGTTCCTGCTGTGTTCCACCAAGTTCCGTGTTCCTGCCGTCTTCTGCCAAGTTCCGTGTTCCTGCTGTGTTCCACCAAGTTCCGTGTTCCTGCTGTCTTCCACCAAGTTCCGTGTTCCTGCCGTCTTCTGCCAAGTTCCGTGTTCCCGCTGTATTCCACCAAGTTCCGTGTTTCTGCCGTCTCCTGCCAAGTTCCGTGTTCCTGCCGTCTCCTGCCAAGTCCTGTGGTCCAGCCTTGCCCGTCATCGCCTGTGTTCCTGTCTTTATCAGTTAAGTCCTGTTTTCCTATTATTCCCCGTCATTCTAATAGCTCTGTAGTCTCTATCTTGGGTCGTCCCTTTGGCTCTAGCTGTTGTGTCTCCATTCCCCCGAGGTCCTGCTCCTAACGCTCCCTGTAAAGGGGGTGACTCCATCTGGTCCGCTCGACCCCGGGGGCTCTAGAGTCACGACCCAGAGGGTCCACTCTTAGATTTCAGTTCGAATCCCTACAGTAAGCAAAGGCCATGGACCCCGCTGGGGCCTCTGCTGCGCAAAAAGAACTACTCTTTTTGCGGGAGAATCAGTCCCGAATAATGTCCTTTTTGAAAGCTATGGACTCTCGCTTGTCTTCGCTCCTGCCCTCTGATCCTGGCAACGCCGCTCTACTCATTGGCTTACAGCAAGAGTTAGCTCAGCAGCGTGACACCCAGGCCCATATACTTAGTTATATGTCTTCAATAGACGATCGGCTGCTTTCTATCCAGACGGCCGCTTCTACTTCTGCTCCTGCTTCTCACCCTCCACCCCGCTTGGCTAAACCGCCCCGGTACAATGGGGATCCTAAATCTTGCCGAGGATTTTTAAACCAATGCCGTCTTCATTTTGAGCTTCTGCCCCAGCATTACCCAACGGATCGGTCCAAGGTTGCTTTCCTCATTTCCCATCTGGAGGGTGACGCCTTGGCATGGGTTAATCCACTCTGGGAGCGAGACGATCCCCTAGTCTCCCGGTTGTCAGAATTTTTGGAGACTTTCCGTCTGGTCTTTGACGAACCTGGACGTCTGGTCTCTACTACTGAGGCGCTGTTTTCTCTCCAGCAGGGATCGCTATCCGTAGGCCAGTACGCTATTCAGTTCCGCACCCTCTCCTCTGACTTGGGCTGGAACAATGAGGCTTTGGTAGGTGCTTTCTGGCGGGGCCTCTCTGGGCGCATAAAGGATGAGTTAGCTGGTCGGGACACCTCTACAGTGTTGGAGGAATTCATTTCTTTAGCTACCCGCATTGACCTTCGGTTCCAAGAACGCACCCGCGAGCGGAGATTTCTTTGTCCTTCTCCTGCCGCCCGTAAGCCACTCAGCCCACAGCCTAGAGCTTCCTCTCAGGCGTCCACACCGGAACCTATGCAAGTGGACCGTCTTAAGATGTCTGAACAACGTCGTAAAGAGAGACGCACTCAGGGGTTATGTTTTTACTGCGGGAGTGCTGCTCATTTATTGCGTTCTTGCCCTGAACGTCCGGAAAACTCCTCCGCCTAGGTCAGGTAAGAGAGGCTTCCCTAGGTGTGTGTGATCCCTCTCAACCCCTTACTTTGTCCGTGCTGTTGCATATTGCGGGCAAGGGCATTTCTCTGGATGCGTATGTGGATTCGGGCGCTGCAGGGAATTTTATCAGGTTGGAAGAGGTTTTGAAATTCTCCGTTCCAGTCAAAACCTTAGAGGCTCCTGTGATTCTTGCATCTGTGGATGGTAAACCTTTACAGGAGACCATTACTCAAGTGACACTTGAGGTGGAACTTCAGGTTGGGGCTCTGCACAAGGAGAGAATTGCATTTTATGTTTTAGCGGGTCTGTCTCATCCTATGCTCTTAGGTCTTCCTTGGTTACGGAACCACGAGCCCATTTTAGATTGGCGCAATGGTAATATCTTGCGCTGGGGTGAGCTTTGTCGGGAACGTTGTCTGCTGCCGGTGCGTCCTGTGGGATCTTCCTCTAATTCTCCTACCTCTTCTTTTTCTGCCTTACCCTCTGTCTACAGCGCTTTTTCTGATGTCTTCAACAAGAAGGAGGCTGAGGAGCTTCCGCCTCACCGTCTCTATGATTGTCCCATAGATCTCGTGCCTGGAACTAATCCGCCCAGGGGCAGAATCTATCCTCTCTCTCCTGCTGAGACTCAAGCTATGTCTGAGTACATTCAAGAAAATCTTGCTAAAGGATTCATCCGCAAGTCTTCTTCTCCGGCCGGAGCAGGGTTTTTTTTCGTTAAGAAGAAAGACGGTTCTCTCCGTCCCTGCATTGATTATCGAGGCCTAAACAACATCACGGTGAAGAACAAATATCCTCTGCCACTCATTCCGGAACTCTTCGACCGTCTTCGGGGTGCGCAAATTTTTACCAAACTAGATCTACGTGGCGCATACAATCTGGTTCGTATTCCAGCAGGTGATGAGTGGAAGACTGCTTTCAATACTCGTGACGGTCACTACGAATATTTAGTTATGCCGTTTGGTCTCTGCAACGCCCCCGCGGTTTTCCAGGAATTTGTAAACGATGTATTTCGGGATCTTCTCTACTCCTCAGTCGTAGTTTACCTTGACGACATTCTCATCTTTTCTCCGGATCTCTCCACTCACAGGCGAGATGTCCGTCGTGTTCTGCAAAGGCTAAGAGAGAATCATCTGTTCGCTAAGATTGAGAAGTGCGTCTTTGAACAATCTTCCCTTCCCTTCCTTGGATATATTGTCTCAAGGTCTGGCTTAGAGATGGATCCAGAGAAGGTTTCTGCTGTCCTGAATTGGCCCCGTCCTCTTGGAACAAAAGCAATCCAACGTTTTCTTGGCTTTGCCAACTACTATAGACAATTTATTCCTCATTTTTCTTCTATGACCAAGCCAATCTCTGCTCTAGTTCACAAGGGAGTCAACTCCAGTCTTTGGACCCCTGAGGCTGAAGAGTCCTTTTTGTCTCTTAAACAAAGTTTCGCTACGGCCCCTGTGCTTCATCGTCCCGATGCTAATAGACCGTTTGTCCTTGAGGTCGACGCATCCTCTATTGGAGCTGGAGCTGTACTTCTGCAAAGATCCTCGTCCGGACGTTTGGTGACCTGTGGTTTTTTTTCTAAAACCTTTTCCGCTCCTGAGCGTAACTACTCTATAGGAGATAAAGAACTATTGGCCATCAAGCTAGCCTTGGAGGAATGGCGTTATCTCCTTGAAGGGTCCCTTCATCCATTCACCATTTACACAGACCACAAGAATCTGGCCTATATTCAGTCTGCTCAAAGACTAAATCCACGACAAGCCAGATGGTCTTTATTCTTCGGACGATTTGAATTTGAACTTCATTTCCGACCCGGAAATAAGAATGTCAAAGCAGATGCTCTTTCAAGATCCTTTCAGCCTCAAGACATTGAGGATTCTCCGGCTCACATCATTGATCCTGCGAAGATCGTCACTCTTGCTCCTCTAAGAGTGTTCTCAACTCCTCCTGGCAAGACTCTTGTGGCTAATCAAGACAAGGAGAGAGTTTTATGTTGGGGTCAGTCCTCCAAAATTGCAGGACATGTAGGAGTCAAGAAGACACTTTCTCTGATCTCTCGGTACTACTGGTGGCCATCTCTCCGACAAGACGTCACCAAATTCATCGCTTCTTGTCCTTCTTGTGCAAAAACTAAAGTCCCTAGGCAACTTCCTTCCGGTCTCCTGCATCCTCTGCCTGTGCCTTCCGTTCCTTGGAGTCATATAGCTATGGACTTCATCACTGATCTACCTTGTTCCTCGAATTGCTCTGTCATCTTGGTTGTTGTAGATCGGTTCTCTAAGAAGGCTCACTTCATCGCTTTACCTGGTATGCCTTCCGCTCCTGAGTTGGCAAAGATCTTTTTACACCAAATCTTCCGTCTTCATGGTTTTCCACATCATATCGTCTCAGACCGTGGAGTACAATTTACCTCACATTTTTGGAGAGCTCTCTGCAGTCTATTGAAGGTTAACTTGGACTTTTCTTCCGCCTATCATCCTCAGTCCAACGGACAAGTGGAGCGAATTAATCAAGTTCTGACTACATATCTGCGACATTTCTCCAATGCTCACCAAGATGACTGGGTCTCTCTTCTCCCCTGGGCCGAATTCTCATATAACAATCTTCCCAGCGAGTCTTCCTCCAAAACTCCTTTTTTTGTAGTCTATGGTCAACATCCGAACGTTCCTCTTCCTGTTTCTCTTTCCTCGGGGGTACCGGCAGCGGATTTCTTGTCCCGGGAATTCTCTACAATTTGGAATGAGACCAAGGTGGCTCTTGAGAGAGCTAGCCTTAATATGAAAAAGATTGCTGACAAGAGGCGTTTGGATGCTCCGCCATATTCTCCGGGTGATAAAGTTTGGCTTTCCTCTCGCTATATCAAGCTTAAAATTCCCTCTTGCAAACTGGGTCCCCGCTATATTGGTCCTTTTCCCATCTTGAGTCGCATTAATGATGTCTCTTATAAGTTGAAGCTGCCTGCCTCTTTGCGCATTCCCAACGCCTTCCATGTGTCTCTTCTCAAACCTGCAGTCTTTAATCGCTTTCACTCCGCTACCTCTCCCTCTCCTCAGCTCTGTACTTCTGATGGAGTCTTTAATGTTAAAGATATTCTTGCCAAAAAGGTAGTCAGGGGTAAAACCTACTTTTTGATTGATTGGGAGGGATTTGGTCCTGAGGAGAGGTCCTGGGAACCTCGAGAGAACATCAATGCTCCTCTCATCATGAAAAGATTCCTTTCTAGCCTTAAGAAGAGGGGGACTAAGGAGGGGGGTACTGTTACGATCGCTGCGCATACTTACCCGGCTTCTCACATCCCTCGGCGCACTCGCTCTCCTGTCCAGCGCCGCTCTGCTTCCTCCTTCGCCGGCTCTCGGCGTCCAGTCTCCCTGCGCATGCGCAGTCGCGTCTCCTCCGCCGCTGAGCCCTCTGGGAGGTCGCGACCCGGTGGCTCCGCCCCAACATGGCGGCGCCCATCGGGTATTTCTTCCCGGCGTCTCCCTAGGTAAGACGCCTTTGCTTTGTAGGTGCACTGTCTGCCGTCAGTGTCCCTATGTCCTAGGCTCCCTTTCGCCATTCCTGTTTCCCTGCTCAGTCTTTGCTTTGTTTCAGTGTTTTGTCCAGCCAAGTTCCGTGTTCCTGCTGTGTTCCACCAAGTTCCGTGTTCCTGCCGTCTTCTGCCAAGTTCCGTGTTCCTGCTGTGTTCCACCAAGTTCCGTGTTCCTGCTGTGTTCCACCAAGTTCCGTGTTCCTGCCGTCTTCTGCCAAGTTCCGTGTTCCTGCTGTGTTCCACCAAGTTCCGTGTTCCTGCCGTCTTCTGCCAAGTTCCGTGTTCCTGCTGTGTTCCACCAAGTTCCGTGTTCCTGCTGTCTTCCACCAAGTTCCGTGTTCCTGCCGTCTTCTGCCAAGTTCCGTGTTCCCGCTGTATTCCACCAAGTTCCGTGTTTCTGCCGTCTCCTGCCAAGTTCCGTGTTCCTGCCGTCTCCTGCCAAGTCCTGTGGTCCAGCCTTGCCCGTCATCGCCTGTGTTCCTGTCTTTATCAGTTAAGTCCTGTTTTCCTATTATTCCCCGTCATTCTAATAGCTCTGTAGTCTCTATCATGGGTCGTCCCTTTGGCTCTAGCTGTTGGGTCTCCATTCCCCCGAGGTCCTGCTCCTAACGCTCCCTGTATAGGGGGTGACTCCATCTGGTCCGCTCGACCCCGGGGGCTCTAGAGTCACGACCCAGAGGGTCCACTCTTAGATTTCAGTTCGAATCCCTACAAGCAACTTCAGAATAGTCCAATGTTTTCCTCTTAGCCATTCTTGGGTGTTTTTAGCTGTGTGTTTTGGGTCATTATCCTGTTGCAAGACCCATGACCTGCAACTGAGACCAAGCTTTCTGACACTGGGCAGCACATTTCTCTCTACAATCCCTTGATAGTCTTGAGATTTTATTGTACCCTGCACAGATTCTAGACACCCTGTGCCAGATGGAGCAAAGCAGCCCCAGAACATTACAGAGCCTCCTCCATGTTTCACAGTAGGGATAGTGTTCTTTTCTTGATATGCTTCATTTTTCTGTCTGTGAACATAGAGCCCATGTACCTTGCCAAAAAGTTCAATTTTTGTCTCATCTGTCCACAGGACATTCTCCTAGAAAGCTTTATGGCTTGTCATGTAGTTTGGTGAATTCTAGTCTGGCTTTTTTATGATTTTTTTTCAACAATGGTGTTCTCCTTGATCATCTCCCAAGAAGTCCACTTTGACTCATACATCGACGGATGGTGTGATCTGACACTGATGTTCCTTGAGCTTGAAGTTCACCTTTAATCCATTTAGAAGTTTTTCTGGCTCTTTTGTGACCATTCGTATTATCCATCTCTTTGATTTGTCATAAATTTTCCTTCTGCGGCTACGACCAGGGAGGTTGGCTACAGTCCCATGGATCTTAAATTTCTGAATAATATGTGCAACTGTAGTCACAGGAACATCAAGCTGCTTGGAGATGGTCTTATAATTCTTACCTTTAACATGTTTGTTTATAATTTTCTTTCTAATCTCCTGAGACAACTCTTTCCTTCGCTTTCTCTGGTCCATGTTGAGTGTGATACACACCATGTCACCAAACAGCACAGTGAGTATCTGTAGCCCCTATATACAGGCCCACTCACTGATTCCAAGATTGTAGACATCTGTGATGCTAGTTAGTGGATACACCTTGATTGAACATGTCCCTTTTGTCACATTATTTTCAGGGGTACCATCATTTCTGTCCAGGCCTATTTGATGAGTTTTATTATTTTTTGTTAATTCTGTGGAAGCATGGTTGAAAAAAAATGTATGACTTTTATTTGTTAATTTTCAGAGATCTTTTATTTATTATTACTTTTGTCAGATTCAAGTTATTTCTGTGACCATTGTGGGTACTCCTGTCCTGAACTTATCTAACTTTATTGTGCTAATCTCAATTCTAACTGTTCTTACTACTCTTACTAATTCCTACACTTGTACTTTAGTTTCCAAACTCTGTCCCAAGTCTTATAAAAATACACAACTGTAAATTACACATGTCATTACATAGTAGACCATGTTACACTTAAAAAGTACATGTTTTATCTGGAAGGGTTGTGGGTATGAATTGATCTTGACACACCCTTACTTTGAAGTCATGTAATGTATCACCATTCACCACATGGAACATTGAGAAACACTGCTGTAAAATACAGAACAAAAATCTGTGACCATAGAAAATTGTTTGTATTTTAATCGCCTTCCCTCAAATGGACGTACTATTATAATGTAATAAATTGTGCTGATAATCACCATCGGAGCCTGTCTCTTTAACCCCTTTAATAGTGTGGTCAATAACTCTCCCTGTAAGCCCAATGGCACACACCACACTTGAAGCACCGGGAATGTGCTGGCCTGCGTCCGTGTACTCCCTCCGTCACCCGCAGGGATTCCAGAGAGAGAAGTGCAGTGTTCCTGGTAGCTGACAGAGAGCAAGGTGCCGTGCGCTTCTTGACCATTAGTACAGCGGATGTGCTGCATAGAGAAAACCGAGTACTGGACAGACGTTTGCGGCCCACCTTGCCAGTATATACCATCCCGCTCACTGTGGACACTGTTAGTGATGCGGCCTTGTTTGTTCCGGCCGCATATACTTATGGACTAGAGGCTCAGCGGAAGGTGCCAGAGACCGACCAGGAGACGGACCGCCGTTACTAACAGAACCTGTTTGGACCAGCACCGTGCCAGCCGTTTTTGGTGCTATTAATCCCCAAGTAGTATCTGCAGTCTGATGAACTTCTGACATGATAAGTGTACAAAAAGAACTGCCGTTACCTTGTTCAGTAACTTTGCATATCCTTTGCAATTTAACTGTTTATCCCCCTGTTTAACCCTTCATCTCCCCCTGCAAGGAGTTAACCCCTGTTCAATTAAAACAGAAACAAAAATTGTTAACTCTTGCTCTGCCTCCTGCCTGTCACTGCATCCCGACCCTGCTCACACTAGCAGCGTTGGCAAGCTCTCTTGGAAAGAGCTAGTGAGTGCTACAGTCCATGCTTAGGAGACCGACCTCCTCTAATAGACTGCAGCAGTGACCTGCAATGGTGACTGGCAATCTAGGCAATGTATAGTAAACAATAAAATGAGAAATCCCTCCTTTGTTGAGAATGCAGACCATTTTTAATATCTTGTTAATTAAAAAGTTGCTTGTTTTAAAAGCCCTCTTGAATGTTACCCGTTAAAGACCTTGAGAATCCATTAAAGAACTTGAGAATAACTCCTTTAAACCTCTGAGCCCTTTTGAGCTGTTTCAGTTAGAATTGCATGTGCTGCAGACTTCCACTCAAATGATAAACTTACAATTTCATGTGAATATTTTTTCTCTCTAAAGGGAATATGTCACCATATTTTGAGTCTCCGAAAAATACCACCACCTTTATCTGTTCCTGTGCTGCATTCCACAAAAGTATCTATTGTGGCACCCCAGGAGTCCGGTTACCGCAGTGGCATTGCCTCCCTCACAGGGGGTAATGTCATGCCTGGAAGCAAGAAGGGGTCCCCTTACCAGGTAATACCACCATCCAACACTTTCCTGACTCCAAACCAGAAGAGGGAGCTCTAACACCCGGTTTCAGGGTAGCGTCCCTATAAGTTCTGGCCTGGAAGTTGAGTTAGTTAGTCTAGTCTGAAAGTGAGAGAAGAGGAGGGAAGTCAAAGAGAACCTGGGGAGTAGAGCTGTAACCAAGCTCACCCCAGAACTGAGTGCCGACAAAGAGGACGCCAAAGTCCTTGGCTGTGTGGGTGCTGTACGCCTCGACAGCCGAATCTGGAGGGCAGGGAACTGCAAGCTCCCTGGCCACACTGAACACCCGGAGGCATCACAGCAGAACAAGAGCCCAGGGCTGCCAGTGAAAAGCCAGTGCTCGTGATAGGCTCACGCTGTCTGCCATACAGGTTAGAAGCAACATGCAGGAGAAGAACGTGAGGAGAACTTAAAGCAGCAAGGACCAAAGAGGATAGCACAGAAGGAAGGCCTCCAAACCCACCTGGCTAGGTGGATCCTAAATTGCTTCCAGGCTGCCTGGACCTCATCATCACCTGTTACCCGTGCCCCAGACTGCACCTGCAAACTGCAATCCTTGTGTCCTCCAGTCATTTCCCGCACCCTCAGTCCTGCACCTCATCATCTACGATCCCTTACCAACTATACCGGTAGCCCTGGGGCTCTGCTCTACCTGTGGGGAGCAGAACCATCCCAGGTGCGTCACCATTGGCCCGAGCGGTCCCCTTAAGCAGCATTGGCCATCCATTGCCGAACACCACAGGTGGTGTCATGAACTAACTCCATATAGACTTGATTTCACCTTCATTTCATTAATTTTAATTGGACGCCAGGGCCAAGGACCGGGTCACTGCTGCCGTGACAACCCCCTGAAGAACCGTCGGACCCGGCCCGAGTACCCCATGGTCCTAGCGGGCGCTCCACTATCACTTCTTGATTTTCCCTGTATACACCCCAAAATACCATCTTAACCGCACCTGTGCTGTTTTTAAATGAGGATGGTCCTGTCCAATGAGCGTCCTCGCTGGGGCATCTGTGCCACCTTTCTGCTCCTAATTGCAGTCATCCAGCTTTGATTGACATGGATGATGCATCCAGCTTCATCCATATAGCAAAATGAGATTTTGTGCCTACCCTGTAGCCTCGCATGCCCAGGCAGGTGCACTTTGCTCTGCCAACCTGCATGTAGAGCATAACATATCACTTTACAACTGCTGAGCGACGTCATTCAACGTACCCTGCTACTGGAATTTACCAGAATGAGGTAGGTCAGCACCTGTACAATGATGTTTTATGATCTGCCCACAGTAGGGCAGAACAAAGTGCATCTGCGTGGGTATGGGAGGCTAATGTGCAGTACAAAATCTCATTTGGCTATGTGGATGATACAGGACGCGTCATCCATGTTAATCAAACCCAGAGGACAATTAAAATTGTATTTTTGGGGTATACAGAGGGAGGCCAGAGTTGATAGATACATTTGTGAAATGTAGAGCATGAGCAAATAGGTGGTGGCATTTGTTCAGAGATTCAAAAAAAATGGTGACAGGCTCCCTATAATCGGCACAGTACTTCACTTGATAGAATTGCACATCCAACTATAACGAGGGGTACGTGGGGGGTGAACAACTTTTCCAAGTATTATAACATACCTGTTGTGGAGGCTGTAGTAAGCTGTTGTATTTCACCCTATCATTATATGTGCAAGTAAAGACTGAAACATGCATGTTCTCCACTCTTTCTTACCCTTTTCCATCCTACTTGTTGGTCCATGTTATGTTGATGCCCAATGCATAACTTGAAGATCCAAGGCCATATCTGAAATAGGGACCTCACCTAACATGTGCCATTAACTGAATAATATTTGTGTCTTATTATCTTGAAAAGTAGCCATTTCCCTCCCTATAATTTGTCTTTTATATTCTGTAGCTATTACAATGAGATAGGAATACCCACTAACAGCCTACAAGGGACCTGGGAGCTATTGTAGTAATGCAAAGCATTTATTATCTTCTTGACTCATTTCAAAGGTGGGCGAAACAAGTGATAAAATATACAGTAGTAAGAGATACTGGAATTTAGAGAGGATAAGAGACGCTTACAAAACAACAAAATGATACCAACCTAAAAATCATCCACCCAGTCAATTATTTTGATATGGTGGATATGTTTGTTAGGTGTTGAGTTCCTGCCGCTGCACAGGGGGAACCTCAAACCATGTCTACTGCGGTCTCCCATTCTCCTTCAGCCGCAGTAGAACCTGCTCAGCAGAGATGTAGATCCCAGCATATGGCTCAAGCTGATACTGTGCGCTTGGTTATTGCTGCTTTTCCAGGCTTTACTTTTGTGGCCAGCACTGATCAGCAGCAAGCAGGCGTTTCTGGAACTAAGTCCAGCTTTTTCCATACTGAGCATGCCCATGGGACGACCTCCCATTGGAGGTCGGGGGTCATATGCTCAGATCCTGTTGCGGCTCCTATTGGACCATCTGGAAGGTACTTCTATAAAAGGTTTGCATGGCCATTCGGCCATGCGCTAATATAATTTTGATAACGTGTGTGTGTGTGTAGATGGATGTACAGTACAGACCAAAGGTTTGGACACACCTTCTCATTTAAAGATTTTTCTGTATTTTCATGACTATGAAAATTGTACATTCACACTGAAGGCATCAAAACTATGAATTAACACATGTGGAATTATATACTTAACAAAAAAGTGTGAAACAACTGAAATTATTTCTTATATTCTAGGTTCTTCACCTTTTGCTTTGATGACTGCTTTGCACACTCTTGGCATTCTCTTGATGGGCTTCAAGAGGTAGTCACCGGGAATGGTTTTCACTTCACAGGTGTGCCCTGTCAGGTTTAATAAGTGGGATTTCTTGCCTTATAAATGGGGTTGGGACCATCAGTTGTGTTGTGCAGAAGTCTGGTGGATGCACAGCTGATAGTCCTACTGAATAGACTGTTAGAATTTGTATTATGGCAAGAAAAAAGCAGCTAAGTAAAGAAAAACGAGTGGCCATCATTACTTTAAGAAATGAAGGTCAGTCAGTCCGAAAAATTGGGAAAACCTTGAAAGTGTCCCCAAGTGCAGTGGCAAAAAGCATCAAGCGATACAAAGAAACTGCCTCACATGAGGACCGCCCTAGGAAAGGAAGACCAAGAGTCACCTCTGCTTCTGAGGATAAGTTTATCTGAGTCACCAGCCTCAGAAATCGCAGGTTAACAGCAGCTCAGATTAGAGACCAGGTCAATGCCACACAGAGTTCTAGCAGCAGACACATCTCTACAACAACTGTTAAGAGGAGACTTTGTGCAGCAGGCCTTCATGGTAAAATAGCTGCTAGGATACCACTGCTAAGGACAGGCAACAATCCGAAGAGACTTGTTTGGGCTAAAGAACACAAGAAATGGACATTAGACCAGTGGAAATCTGTGCTTTGGTCTGATGACTCTAAATTTGAGATCTTTGGTTCCAACCACCGTGTCTTTGTGCGATGCAGAAAAGGTGAACAGATGGACTCTATATGCCTGGTTCCCACCGTGAAGCATGGAGGAGGAGGTGTGATGGTGTGGGGGTGCTTTGCTGGTGACACTATTGGGGATTTTTTCAAAATTGAAGGCATACTGAACCAGCATGGCTACCACGGCATCATGCAGCGGCATGCTATTCCATCCGGTTTGCATTTAGTTGGACCATCATTTATTTTTCAACAGGACAGTGACCCCAAACATACCTCCAGGCTGTGTAAGCGCTATTTGACCAAGAAGGGGAGTGATGGGGTGCTACGCCAGATGACCTGGCCTCCACAATCACCAGACGTGAACCCAATCGAGATGGTTTGGGGTGAGCTGGACCGCAGAGGGAAGGCAAAAGGGCCAATAAGTGCTAAGCATCTCTGGAAAATCCTTCAAGATTGTTGGAAGACCATTCCCGGTGATTACCTCTTGAAGCTCATCAAGAGAATGCCAAGAGTGTGCAAAGCAGTCATTAAAGCAAAAGGTGGCTACATTGAAGAACCTAGAATATAAGACATAATTTCAGTTGTTTCACACTATATAATTCCACATGTGTTAATTCATAGTTTTGATGCCTTCAGTGTGAATGTACAATTTTCATAGTCATGAAAACACAGAAAAATCTTTAAATGAGAAGGTGTGTCCAAACGTTTGGTCTGTACTGTATGTCGATGGATGAAAGCTCCTTAATCATTGCCATTCCTTGTGTTGATGACTGCTCGTGAATGGTGGAAGCTATCTAGCGCCCGACAGTGCAACCTGCACACTTTGCACACGTTTCAGCGTCTAATCGCAGTGACCGCTTGTACGGTGGGAACTCCCACTTGGACTCAGCATCTGACTCAGGGCATCCTCAGGCGCGGGCTCAAAAGCCACCGAGGGTCAGAGCGAGTCCAATCATCAGTTTAGTGGGGGTGATTCATAAGGATCCCACTAGTGTCTTTCAGCTGCACCCTGTGACTGCTAACAGGGCGCGGCATATTTATGGCAACTCTGTGAAGCAACAGAGTTTGCGCCTATTCACACTGGGTGAGATCTAACCCACGTGTGAGCAAGCGTCCATCCGCCATTATTCAGCAGCAGGTGTCATCTCTGCACGGTGGACCCCAGACTGCGAACGCACCTCATATTCTTTAATATTATTATTTGATGCGTTCCACCAGTCCTAACAATGTTTTTTCTTAGTACTCTTGGCAAGATCTGGCCTCCCAGCTTTCATCAAGAAGACATATTGTTGATAGATCAGAAATGCATTTATCATGCGTTAAATATAAGAAGAACTGGTTCCTTGGGGAGCAAGTTACTATGGGTGTAACTTGATATGAAGGATCTGGGAGATACGGGTTTAGATTTAAAGCAAATTACTACATGTTTCTTGTTCAATTCTCTACAAAGTGTATTAATTAAAAACATTTCTACTTTACATAATAGTTGCCAAACTAGATACTATGATCCTGATTCATCAAGATAGGAGTTGTTCACGCTGGTCTTGCTGAGAAAATGTGCTGAAGTCAGAATCTCCTGATTTATGAGGAGGCCTATGCCTCTTCTTGAATCGGGAGTGTCAGACAATCAATGTGCGCCTCCATGTACGTCTCGCTATAAATCGTACTTCAGTCCCTGCTGGAGGAAGATTTCTGGGGTACTGAACACCAATTCTGATCATGAATATACACTTACTTGGAGCTGAGTAAAAATGGCCCGAGAATGCTAAAGGTCAAAGAGTTTTAGTGCAGTCTCAAGTTTTGCCAATACTGTAGGACTTTTCAAAGCCTTTTACTCCAGTATGCTTTGATGAATCGGACAATATCTTTTGCAAAATAAAACTTTGTTCAATACTGGAGAATATGAAAATAAGCTATAATATGGAAAGGACTTCAGGCAATGTGAAAATTGGAAATTATCTTCTAAAATGAAGTAAATTGTTTCTAAAAGCTAGATAAAAGCTGATGGATGTCCTGTGGCACAAATGTAGTGGGGATCTCCACTGAATGTAAACCAGACCTAATCTGACCCCTTATGGCAGCCACCTAAAGAAGTGGTGGAAGTGCATGCACACGTCCCTGTCCAGTCTATAGTAGTCATGGAGGAAGAGCCACATACGTTTGTGACCATTTCCTAAACTCTTTCTGTCTATATAAGATCACTAAATAGTCATCATGATGGTGGAAGTCATAGGGCAGATTTCCCTTGATCTCTAAAATACAGCTCTGAAAGTGCCTATCCTTAAAATAGGGTTGCTGTGCGGTTGGTAAACTACTGGTCAATGATATTACTATACTAATAATAAAGACATACCGGAACCAATATGACATAACAAAACACATATTCAATATCAAGGATCCTCTCAAATATCATTAAAAACTCATAAGAACCACATAGAGTTTTTTAATCCTAATTAATAGTATGGATATACTGAAAAGCACATTCAATAATAATTTCAACAAAGACAAACTATGTGAAAAGTGTCTTTATTGATACAAAATACTAAATGACAAGCAATACATATACATAATAAGAATTAAATCCATACTGAATGATCAGTTCATATGGAAAAGAACAGGCGGGCAGCAATTTAACCATAAAAGCAATGGAGGACATACCATGAGACTATGGAAAAAAGGACGAAGGGGGAGACACCCCAGCATGCATAAATGCATTCCCTTCATAAAGTGCACAGTGCATAATATATATTGCCTAGATGCATGCAGAAAATTACACCATAAGTCACAAGGGCAGAGGATAATAATAATATAGTACTGGCAGGTTGTTAGTAAAATCAATAATACAATATGAGGGAGACAACAAAATGACCCCAGCTACCTAAGGTAACCAATACATCGCCACCAGTACATAGTTAGCCATATCATCAAAAACTCTTACCCATACTGATGCCCGAACCAATGCACAGGAGCCTTGACGAGCATTTCGCTGTAGCTTCCTCGGTCTTAAATATCCCACCATGATCCACCACAACCAATAAACACAGTCTATAAGTACACATCCGGTCACTTTATGTAAAAGTGTGGAGGCGGAGCCAATGAGCGCAAGGGAGAGGACACATCCAGTCATGTCATGTGAGCGTGTGGAGCCGGGACCCACCACAGCAACAATACCTCACATCCGGCGTCTCGGGGCGGTGAGTTAGGAACAAGTGTTCTGTTCGACGTCACTGAAATGCACAGCCTCCTTTAGATGCCTTCTGAGATGCAAGCTGAGAGAAGTCACACCAGCACATGCTACCTATGACCGGATATAGTGAAGCCATAGTATTTAAGGGCAACACATAGGACAACAGAATATCACCCAAAATATAGTATAAATGTCTCAATTCGTTGCAATTTCCAATAAAAACCTGATACTTATGGATAACAAAGATTAAGTTAACAAGGAAGAAGAAATAAGTCCACATATCAATAACTATTCCTTAGTGACCAAGATAATATGTATTAATAGATGTTAGTGTATCATGAAGCCGTTCCATTTGCTCCATAAAAAGGTCAGTAGATGAAACATCACTTTCTGCACACAGTGTCCAATTGATGTTAGAATTACATGTGGAATCACTCCTTAGATCCATAACTGCCAGATGGGTATCATGAGGGATATTGAGTGGGATACAAGAGACCAGATCGCAAGTTAGATGTTGAGATGACATTTACTAATAAAATAAAACACAAAAACACAAATAAAACATTAAAAATATTCCAAGGGCATTAATTAGATAAACATCAGTCACAAGGCCCTAAATAACAAAACGTCTATCTGCATTACAAAAATGGTGTGAAACTTAATTTTTCATTAAGAGCCAGAGGGATCATGGTCCCCAATTTAATAATCCACCGGCACTCTGGGTACATGGTGATATCAGAGGGGGAGACATGAGACGCAGACTGGCACAAATGGAGTGCAGGAGGATTCAGTATGGATATTACTAAACTATTATTGGAGCCCTGGATTAAAAAACACTAAATTAATTAAGATTTGGTTTATAATGCAAAGAAAACAAGTTCATAATCATTTAGAAACAAAAATACTAATGTTAGGGGTTGAGTTCCCACCTCTGCACAGGTGGAATCTCGAGCCATCTCCTCTGCGGTCTCCCATTCTTTTTCAGCCACAGTGGACCCTGCTCAGCAGAGACATCGGTCCCAGCATCTGGCTCAGCCTGATAATGTGTGGATGGTTACTGCTGCCTTTCCAGGCTCAGCCATTGTAGCCAGTATTGGTCAGCAGCGAGCAGACTTCTTTGGGACTAAGTCCTGCTTTTCCCTTTCTGAGCATGCCCAAGGTAAGACCTCTCGTTGGAGGTTGGGGGTCACATGCTCAGGTACTGTAGCAGCTCCCATTGGTCCTCTAGGAAGGTCCTGAAGTTGCTCTGGTATTGTAGCAGCTCCCATTGGTCCTCTAGGAAGGTCCTGGAGTTGCTGCAGCTATAAAAGGTTCGCATGGCCGCAAGGCCATGCGCTACTATCAACCTATGTCATAAGCTTAGCGTCATTGTGGTCATGTTTGTGTGTGATCAGGGTTTGGCTGAAATAAGCCCCTAGAATACCGGCATCTCCGGTGAGGAGTTTTGTGTATGAGAATTCAGGGCTGGCTTATAGCCATTAGAATTCCGGCTCCACCAGAGAAGAGTTGCTTGTGTGCTATGCTGACTGCATGACCACTCTTTGCTCAATTAGGTATCTGTGCCTCTGTGAGGTTAACAGGGCACAGCGTCTTCATTTCTGTGCAACTCTGTGAAGTAACAGAGTTCGCTTATACCGCCATATAGTGCCGCCATGTCTAGCAGCAGGTTGCTCTCCTGCATGGTGGACCCCAGGTTGCGAAGGCACCGATTACTTCTAATATATATATTCGGTGCGTTCCGCCAACCCTAAAAACTAATGTTTTAATTCAGGAAGAGTTCAGAAATCAATATTTCGCAGAATAACCATGATTTTCAATCACAGCTTTCATGCGTCTTGGCATGCTTTCCACTGGTCTTTCACATTGCTTCTGGCGTAAAAATGTAAGCAGTTCTTCTTTGTTTGATGGCTTGTGACTATCCATCATCATCTTGATTACATTCCAGAGGTTTTCAGTGGGGTTCAGGTCTGGAGATGCCCATGACAGGGTTTTGATGTGGTGGTCTCTTAATTTTTGCCAAAGCTGTATACAAGACTTAGGTTAGCCAATCAATGAGTCTTAAGCAGCATTGAAGAAATAGGCTGGCACACTTGTTAGTATAAGTGCACATTCATACTGTGGCCATTAACAGACAATACCTAGGATAAAACCAAATGAACAAATTCACTGTAGTAAGTAAATAAATAAACTGTAATAATACATGTAAATAACAGAGGAAACTTAGTTGATACTATTTCTCATCAAAAAGCGAAAAAAGCCATCCCACCACCACAGGGTGTACCCAATCAGGATGTTCCTTACCTCTAATAGTTCACCTCGCTATGTGGCAGCAGGCCTCAAAAAGACAGAGGCAGAGCAGGACCTAGACCTGGCTGTTTCACATCTTCCCATGGAAAGCAATATAGACAAGATGAACAGCCCAAAATGGGAGATCCACACCCCTATATATACAAAGTAACATAGTAACATAGTAACATAGTTAGTAAGGCCGAAAAAAGACATTTGTCCATCCAGTTCAGCCTATATTCCATCATAATAAATCCCCAGATCTACATCCTTCTACAGAACCTAATAATTGTATGATACAATATTGTTCTGCTCCAGGAAGACATCCAGGCCTCTCTTGAACCCCTCGACTGTGTTCGCCATCACCACCTCCTCAGGCAAGCAATTCCAGATTCTCACTGCCCTAACAGTAAAGAATCCTCTTCTATGTTGGTGGAAAAACCTTCTCTCCTCCAGACGCAAAGAATGCCCCCTTGTGCCCGTCACCTTCCTTGGTATAAACAGATCCTCAGCAAGTACAAGGATATAATGCAAAACCAAAGAAATGGATTGGCATGGTGGGATGGATTTTACGCTTTTTTGATCAAAACAGAGTGATCTACATTCTCAATGTTATTAGCATGTGCTATTACTATTTACTTACTTTTTTATTTACTTACTGCAGGGTTTTTACTTATTTCTTTTTATCCTAGGCTTTTTCTGGGATGTGCCTCCCCCTTTCTGGGCTGTGCATTTTGTCTATATAGCAGGCAAGTGTGTAACAGTCAGGTCTGGTTCCTGCACTGACCCCCTCGATTTTGAGGCCTGCTGGGCACATAGCGAGATGAATTCCTATACTTAGAGACCATCCTGATTGGGAACACCTTGTTGGGGTGGGATAGCTTTTACATTTTTTTTTACCAAAATAGTGTCATCTAAGTTCCCTGTGTCATTTACATATACTATTACTTTTCATTTACTTAGTGTGGGGTATTTGCTCATTTGTGTTTATCGTAGGTTTAATCAGCAAGTTTTGTTTAAGACTCTTGGGTGATACTCTGGTGCAGTGTCAGACTGGGGTGCCAAGGGCCCACCAATAACATTGTTTTCTGTACAGAGTGAATAAAGTGAATTATGATAAGTACTGCACATACAGTGGGGTTAGGGTCCCAGATCTGCACAGGGGCCCACCGGGGGGATTCACCTGTTCACCTATGGGCCAGTCCGAGCCTGCTTTGGTGTACCAAGTAAACCTGTAATACAATGGCACTTTGTATGGTACATGACTTATACACAAGATCCATTCTATAGGAGTTTAAGTCTTATACTAAGGAAGGTGCACGTGTATCAGTGATTCATACATGCCCACAGTACCAATTTTCCTGGGACAATTCTTCACACTAGACTGTAAAAGGGAAGGAGTTTTGAAAAATCACATCTAAAGTGGCCATTTTGGTTGTGTTTGTGGGCAATATCGACGGGGCATTAATGCCTTGAACTGGAATCCTATATAATGTAATTACACCTCAGAAAAGGGCCTTAACCTAAATGCAATGCAAATACTATAATGGGCCCCCACCTTTTACATATCACCAGACTTTTGTCTTTTAGCCCTTTTTAGGGACCTAGACCCATAGGGAACTGTAGTATCTTCCCGTAAATCCCAATAGTTTAGCATTTAGTCTCATCTTATCCAGCCAAATTCAAACCACACAAGGCCATCATATATGAATTGCATCAGAAAAATCTTTATTTAGGTTATACAAAGCGAAGCAAAAATGTCCAAAGTGTAATGATATTGATGGACAGACCACAAACCACAAGGAGACTGTTGCGCATTAGTGGAACAAACATGGTTTCGGACATTAAACATAATGGAACTGTAAGAATGCAGCAAAAAGAAAGGAAGAAGTAAGGATTATAAATGCGAGTAAGCCTGGCAGGTTTCCATTTTGCTTGAGCAGACATCACCTCTGTTGGCTTTGGTAAGGTTTTTAGTTTCCATCATTTTCTTCAACAACTTCTGATTTCACACTTATCCAACTTTAATGATGTCCGCAATTTTCTTCTCTCTTCTTGTCCTTTTGTTACCTAAAATAAGACAAAAGAGTGTGTACTGTAGACTGTGTCATTGCTTATTCATCTTATTTCCTAAACATGAATGCAGTCTACAACTATCGGAACAATGGAAATCGAAGTTCTGTAGAACCAGAGATTGCGGCTCACTGGTGTACAGTCTACTGTGAATTGTAAGAAATGAGCAATGACAAGACCAGAACTATTGCAAGATATATGTTTGTTAGTGAAGACCCTTATGAAGTGATGCTTCCTTATATAGTTTAAAGGAGATTTTGGGGGTAAAAGTTTTCCTGTTTCATAAATGCAAGAGATTAAAAGTATATCCCCATTAAAAAATTGTGACTATCTGGTATTTCGGCTCTGAGTCATGTGATCAATTCTAATATCAACTTTTATTTTTCTAAATAGCATGCCATAAATCTGGCTTGTGATCCTCAGTATCTCAGAATGAATCCACCCCTAATGTATATTTTGTATAATTACTAATAAGACTATGGGCTATGGTTATGTGACTCCCTAGTCCATGCGCAGCTAATAGTGATCCCACATGTGCAAAAAGCCGCTAGGGTTTTGGAGAGTTAGTGCAAAGATTTGCAGGAGATTTAGTTTGATGCTCGATGAAGGAGCTGTGACATGCCCACAAACTGCATGTGCCAGAAGTGAAGTGACCCACAGTGAATAGACCAGGGGAATAAAATGACATAACATAAAGAGGTGAGTTTATCTTTATTGTATTTAGGTGTACTATGTGCCATTGATTATCTTTATATCCCCCTTAAGTACTTAGTCTTTGACATTGTTGTAACAGTATATGGTTAAATTGCTCCTATGTTGACTTTTCATTGGTGGGATATCTTAATATATGTATCTTGCAATGGGTTGCATTACCTTCAGTATCTTCCGGTAACTTTGGTGGTACTAGACTGAGTTGTCCTTGACGATGAAGATGATGTGGAAGATGATGTTGATGACGTACCACTGCGGATATTGAATAACAGTTATTATCAGTGCATTGGTGCTACCAAAGCAAGGATATTAAAAGCTTGACACTATTGGTCACTGTTACCCTTCTCCTTCCAGAAGCTTGGTGTATGTCGCAATCTCTGCTTCCAGTCTGGTCTTAATGTTTAGTAGGTCTTCGAAATTTGCAGTCTGGCACTCAATGTCAGCTCTAATGTTTGTCAGCTGCTCTTCAATTGAAGCAATTTGTGCTTGCAGTTGTGCAATCTGCATGCAGAAACGTCCTTCTGTCTCTGCCAAGGTATCTTCCAGTGATTTTTTCTGCAAACGAGAAAACTCAACTTTTCAAGCGCTGACAAGTCCTACATTGTTTTTCATAAAAAAAAAAAATTATCCCAAAAAATTCAGAATGAACCGATAAAGTCTACAGATTACTCAGCAAAAGTTAAATATGTGTATGTATAAAAAACAAAACAAAACAAAACTAGATACAGAAAATTGAAACTCACCATGGCAAGCTGTGATTGAAGCTCGATCTCCAAAGCTTGAAGTGACTTTCTTAGTTCAGATACTTCACTCTTGCTGGTCTTAGTTTCTTCTATTCCTTGAGATATCTCTTTCTTAAGCCCTTCACTCTAGAGAGAAAATATATATTTTTATTAATATTTGAAGAAAAACCCTTCCAGAATATCTCTTCTAACTAGGTTTCTCAATTTTTTATGGATCACTAAATATGATCAATCCCATGACCTTTCTAAAACCATTATAAACCAAGCATGTTACATCTTGTTGTTGGAAAATTTGATTGGCCTACATGGAAACTTACCATTTTATTGAATTGGGCTTCAGCATCCTTACGATTCTTCTCAGCTAATGCTTCATACTGTCCTCGCATATCGTTCAGCAACTTTGTCAGATCAATACCTGGTGCAGCATTCATTTCGACGTTGACTTGACCCAAAGTGGTTACTTGGGATCCTTTAGCCTCCTATGGTGGAAAAAGTATAAAATATGTTTCATGTAATCCTTAATGATTAGTGATTTGTATACAATTAAATGTCTAAAATTTCTTCTCCACTTACTTCTTCATGGTTCTTCTTGAGAAGAGCAATCTCTTCAGTGAGGCCTTCAAGCTGAGATTCCAGATCGGATCTGGATAAGGTCAGCTCATCCAGGACTCTACGCAGGCCATTGATATCAGCTTCTACACTTTGACGAAGAGCCAGTTCATTCTCAAATCTGAAAAAATAAGCATATATAGCCTTTAATATTACATTATTATTTGTGAAACAGGAGGTACTTGTAGTTTTGGTTTCTTCATTATGGTGCTAGAAGCATACATTATTCATACTTGTAGGATTGGTTACGTTGATATTTTCCTGAGTTTTTATGCTAGTTAAAGTTATAGCCATTTTGTCCCCCAAAACATCCCACCTTAAAAAGTTAAATTCTATACATATAGTCTGTATTGCTAGACATGTTTGTACTTTTTCGAGTCAAGGTGGTCAATGATTTCATCTTGATTGGGGTTTGTCACTTAATTTTCATTATTTATTGAATTATTTGGTAGAGTCCTCCCAGTGGGCCCAACTCTTGTAACAATAACTCTACCATCCATCAGGACCTCATATGTTAGTTCCCTAGACCTGCCATATGACCTTGATGTCTCTGTAGACAGCCTACAAAGTAACTCATGGATTTTGAGAAGTCTTGAATTCCTTAAAACAAACTTTTTCATTTTTGATCTACTGCATGTGACAAGAAGTTATCGTGTAGAAGTTTTCATAACTTACTTCATCTTGAAGTCATCAGCAGCAAGCCTGGCATTGTCAATTTGCAAGAGTATGCCTGCATTGTCATTAGTAGCTGCAATAATCTGTGAAAAAAGTGATATTGTCACTTTCTATTATTAATGATAATTTCTCCTTTTTTAACATCTGAAATGATTTTTATTGTAATGATTCTTCTCATTTTGATCTGCATGGTCCCGATATGAACTTTTACTATTTGTATCATTATGTTTTATGTCATGAGTATGTCATGAGTGCATCACATTACAAATCCAATCATACAACTCAGTTTCATGGCTTTGCTAAATGCAGGGTCATGTGTATACCTATTATTGGTATGGAGCCAACACAGTGATGTACACAAAATACTGTCCTGTCCCTTCACTCCTTGTCCATATATCGAAAAAATAATTTAGCTTCAACCAAAAAACACACTAGAGCATGACGTAAGTTTAGTTATTAGAAACGAATATAAAAACTAATGTTAACCTGATCAGATTTAAACCCAGAAACCCGAAGCTGACAAGGGCTTATTACTGAGCTACCATAATTTCATAATTGCTTTATGAGGTTCTGGTTTAATTGCCACGCCTTAGACATCTAGCTAAAAATAATCCTGACTATATTTCTATAATACATTAATGCTTATTTTAGTCACTGCTATAAAATCTAAACATTTACTCATTGGCAGGATGCATTGTAATGGGTAAAGTGAACATGCTATGATTTTAATTATATAGCATGGGTACAGAATTACAGTATTGTTTTATGAAGCTTACCTTAGTTTTTAAATCTTCAATTGTGGTAAAATACTTGGAGTAGTCATTTGCTCCCTCACCAGTGGTACTACCAGGCCTTTGCTTTTCATACCATTCCTTAATCTTACGTTCAAGCTCAGCATTTGCTTCTTCCAAGTCACGGACTTTTTGCAAATAACTGGCCAAGCGGTCATTAAGATTCTGCATTGTTTGTTTCTCATTTCCAGTGAAGATGCTGTCACCTCCTCCAAAGCCACCTCCGGCACCACCACCATAGCTTCCTCCAAAAACAGCTCCACTAGCCCCACCACTATAGTTATAGTTAGCAGAAGCACTGTTAAAATCATTTTGACCACCAATGAATCCTCCAGCACCACCATTAAAACCACCAGCTACAGATTGACCAAATCCCCCAGCACCACCACCAAATCCAGAACCTCCTCCAAAACCAACTGCTCCACCACCATAACCGCCAGCTCTACCTTGACCAAAGCCACCTGCACCTCCACTGAAACCTTGGGAGCTTGAGGCTGAAAACTGCTGAGAAGATGACTGTCTAAAAGAATAAGACATATTGTTCAAGCAAAAGGACACCCTTTCCAGATGAAAAAAAAGCAGCTTCTGTGTGAAGAGTGATATCGGCACAGCTTCTATTCTTTATATATATAGATCAGATTTGAAAGGGTGTGTCATTCTTGAATATTAATGTTTTCTCCTTCAAACAGAAGAGTTTCTTGCCAAGTTATTGCCACTGCCTATAACTTGGATCAATTATCATGATTTATCGACTTGCGTCACTCTAGCCGCTGGTTTTTCCACCCTTTGGTTGATTGTCAGGAAAGTTCAATTTGAGGGTGGAGTGCATGGAATTAATGTATCAGGCACCTATAGAGAAATTAATTTCCATGTAGAAGTAGTTCATAATATTCATTTTATAAAGGGATAAAGATTAAATGAAACATATACATTATGAAACTAATGTATTAGAAATCATAATTCCTGAATCATTTATGATTTTTTTAGTAATGATGGGTCATAGGAGAGAGTAGATTCAGTAAACCTGACACTAGATGCAAAATAAAGCCTTTGTGCTTACAGAATATGATGTCGAAAAATCTATATTCTCGTATCTATGCTAGATCAACCGCTATGAAGTTGTGCTCTCTCCAGTGACCCTCTTCTATTCTTTAATTTGTGCCTGATTATAAAGTCAGTCTCAGGATATAGAAGCATATGAGGGAATTAGGAAGAAATGGGCCGGCATACCTGTTGGAATAAGTGCAATCTGTAGGTGCACATTCATACTGTGGCCATTAACAGACAAAACTTAGGATAAAAACAATGAGCAAATACTCTGCAGTAAGTATGTAAATAGTAATAATACATGTAAAATAAGATAAGGTACTTGGTTGATACTATTTTGATCAAAAAAGCGTAAAATCCATCTCACTGCGACAAGGTGTACCCAACCAGGATGGTTTTATCGCTAGTATTTCACCTCAGTAGATGGACACAGAGCAGGATTCCCTTTTGGACTTTGCAAATCAATCAGGCCTGGTTCGCAGTGTGATGTCTTTTACGCTTTTTTGATCAAAATAGTGTCAACCAGGTACCTTATGTTACTTACTGGTGCTATCATTATTTACTCTAGGTTTTTTTCTCTTAATGACCACAGTGTGAAGGTGCACCTACCAGTTTCACTTAAAAAAACAGGTGTGCGGGTCCATTTCTTCGGTTTTCCTTTAGTTCCTTGTACCCGGTACATATCGGGGTGTGACTCCCCCTTTTTAGGTTGTGCATTGTGCCTATATAGCTTTCCACATCCTCTGCCTGCCCTTGTCGTTTGAGGTCTTCCGGCACTTAGAGAGATGAAATACCAGAGATAGGACCTTTGCGATTGGGTACACCTTGTCACGGTGGGATGGCTTTTACGCTTCTTTTTAATCAAAATAGTTTTAAGCAAGTACCCTATGTTATTTACATGTAATATTACTATTTATTTATTAACTGCAGGGTCATTGTTTTTACTAAAGTTTTCATATTACAATTTACTAGCATATTATTTAAAGGGAATGTGTCATGCGAGGTAGTAGGGTGAAGTCATATCTGACTATACATGTCCATTGCAGAGACAGCTGCAAGCTATATGTAGTACAAACAGTGGCCGACACAGACAGAAGAAGGTCCCTGTGCAAGAACAGTTCGTAGTATTTTTGCAGTCTGGTAGTTCTGTCTATGACAGTAGCTGTGTGCTGCGATGGAGCTGGAAGAGGACCCCCACAACTCTTGTGCCCCAGTGGGGCTGAACAGGTTGCACCAATGATATGTCCACCCCTTAGTGTAAGTGTATGTGCACATGGCATCTTTTAGATCCCACACGTACCCACTGAATTTTTCCTGCAAAACACTGGCGGTGTTTTTTTTCAAAAACATCTTTTTTTTTTTACATCTTTTCCAATGTCTTTTGCTGTTTTTTGTTTTTGTTTTAAATGTACGTATGAATAGTGAGAAACTTCTTTTAACTGCTTTGGAAGTCTGAACATATTCACAGCAAGTTGTTTTTACATAGCTATACCTATGTTCATTTTTTTGGCAGTATGTTAGCACTTTTTTAAGAGGCATCCACCTGAAAAAGACGTTTTATGCATGTACCCTTCTATGGGGACCATTCAAGCAAATGGCAGTCCATGTTATATATAGGCAGGTCAGGTCAGTCAGAGTTGGAGCACCCTTTATGACATTAAAGTGCTCTAAAATGAGTCCAATTAGGGCATATTAGATAGATTATTGAAAAGTAGCCGTAACTGTGGAGTGTCACTTTTTTTAATTGGATAAGGAAATTATTACTAGGGATTAATATTGTTCTTAAGTCTTGCAAATATTGTTTGTCTTGAACTGTACTTGTCTCCAAGAAAGTACCCCCCAAAAAATTAAAATTCTAGCAAAGCACTCGATGTGAATACTTTTCTGCCCAATGATGACAGAAGTATTCTAGGAGTGATACCTTTATTGGCTAACCAGAAAATAATATGTTTGCAAGCTTTCAGAGCACAGTGGCTCCTTCTTCAGGCAAGATTACAAAAATCAAAGCACTCATAATTTGTAAAACTGTAACTGAGTTCTTATCGCTTGTAACTGTCCTTTGTCTTTTCACCCTGTCGGTCTACTAGGAAAACTGCAGGCTTCAGATGTCTCCCGAATACCACATGTAGAGACTGGTGTTCTCAAAAGTCTTAGGATGAGGTGTGGCATAATGGACTTGTGAGGTGTCTATCTTCAGAAAAAGGCAGGGCATAACAGAAATGGGCAGTGCATCTTTAGAAACACCTAAAATATATACAACCGTCATAGATAGTAGATGATTTACCCTGGGTAAAGATTTAATCTGCTACCTTAGCCCTGTGTAAAAATACCCTGCCCAAGGTTGAGTGTTTTGTTGGTGCCCCACCTGGCACATGCCCCTTCAGCTCTACCCAGCTATGGCCATGTATGAACATTGGGGCCTGACCATATTGGATCTTCTGTAGGATACCTTTTTCTGGGTAGGCAGCTGCTCCCAGGCTGGTGGCCTGACAAAGTCTCCAGACTTATTTTTTGAATAAGTGGAAAATACTTTAAATTGCCATTGGTGTAAAGATTGCACAGGAACTCTTAGCTCATAGCTCATTAGAAATCTTTTCTTAGATTTAGTTTTCATATGATGACATAAAATCTAATGATTGTAATGACACATTTGATGAATATTTATCTAGTGTTTTTGGCAAGAAGTGAGCCTTCAGCTTCCAACAAGTAGAAAAGCTCCTGGTGCCCCGAGGAGACACTTGTGGTGGGTGTGAGTGAGAGCAGTGGAAACATTAAAGACGTTTAATATTATAGGAGTGAGTGATGTGGGGTTTAGATTTACAGATGCATTATTGTAAATTGATTGTGATGCCTTCCAGAATATTTTTTTGGATGTTTAAGACCTAGTCATGCCACCACCACAAGGTGGCAGATGTTTGCCTGACATGAGCTCCAGCCTGGTAAACCTTATGCATTGGTTTTTAGCATTGCTTCGCTTCGCGTGTATTACTCTAAGAATGACTGACAAAAATCACATCCGGTATAACTTGCATCAAAGAAGTATTTACTTTCTATATTGTATAAAGCAAAAGAAAATATATTGAACATGTAGATGATATTGGACAGAAACAGACTACTAGCATTATGGCAGTGAGAGTATGCTAAAAACAAAAGATTTCCAAATGAACCAGGCAGGTTTCCATTTTGCTTGAGAAGGCATCGTCCTTTTTGGTTTTGGTGGTTATTTTAGTAATCCTCATAACTTTCCACAACTTCTGTTTTTATAACTTTTCCATTCTCCATGATGTCAATAACCTTCTTCACTTTCCTTTGTCTCTTTACCCCTAAAAGAAAATCAAAGGTGGAGTCATTTAGCATTGCTATGAAAGCCAAACGAACATGATTTAGCCACTTTTTGTCCCAGCCTAGAGTCCTTGTTTCTAAAACATTGGTTGCAATTTCTAGTCAATATTGAGTTCAGACCTAGATGTTGAGGTCAGCACCCAGATTTGGTGATGGCAGTCATTGTTCTGAATTGTTCCAAACTTTGTCTCCACACAAACGATGCCAACATTCCATTGTTTAGTGGATTATGAAATAGTGTGCGGCCCAAAGGGGCCATAGGTGGATACTTAGTGGGGCCATAGGTGGATAGAGTGCTACATAAAGGAGGACATTATTACTGTGGAAAGGCATATGGCAGCATGATAATGTTGTGTGGGGTACAGTGCCCGGAGCAACTAATACTGTGAAAAGTGTGAAGAGTGTCTATATTTGACTATATGTACACCTGTGTATCTGGTATCTTCCGCTATGTGGTATTCTTATTGACTGCATTGGTCTTTGTGGTAGCTACAGGTGGCCATGGTGTTGTGGTTTAATTTAAGCCCAGTATGTTAGTAGTATTTGGTAGGTTTATGACTGCAATACTCAGGGGTGTACTATCATATATTCAATAGTGTTTACTATGGGCCAAATTTCTTGGGGGTAAAACTGATGCATTTTGGTAGCTTTCAGTATTGATTTTCTCTATAACAAATTTTCCAGGGATAAACAGTTGAAAACTAAAAATGTATTTTATAGTATTAGTACGGTCAATTTTGGGGGGAGGGGACTGGAGGGATGAGCAAATGCCTTTGTGCTTATTCTCCTGATCTTGAAACATCTTTACAACACCTTTGCCTCTACTTGTCACTGAACACATTGTTTCCTCCTGGTACTTTTCTCTGCCACACTGGGGAGACAGATGCTACAAGAAAGAAACCTGTGTGCCCGATGTTACCTACAAGCCACATTGTGGTCACCATTGGTATATCATATATTATTCAGAGTGTAAGGTCAAGATTTTGATTAACTATAGAAAATGATTACCTGTGTCAGATCCTGAAGCGCTACCGCTTCCACTAGTTTGAGGTGGCTTTGTTTGTTGTGCTCCTGAGCCTGCTCCTGTTCCTGCTCCTGATCCTGCTCCTGTTCCTGATGATCCACTGCTTTGTCCTGAACCACTGCAGTTTTTGATAGATAAAAAATATTAGTGTATTAGTACTGCCAAACTAAGATATATAAAAATGCTTTACTGAAGGTCAAACTTACCTCTCTCCATCCAGAAGTTTGCGGTATGTCTCGATTTCAGCTTCCAGTCTGCTCTTAATGTTCAGCAGCTCTTCATATTCTGCAGACTGGCACTCAATGTCAGATCTAATCTGTACCAGTTGTTCTTCAATTGCGGAAATTTGTATTTGCAGTTGTGAAATCTGCATGCAGTAACGTCCTTCTGTCTCTGCCAATGTATCTTCCAGTGATTTTTTCTGCAAAGAAGACATTGGTGTAAATTATTGCTCTTGGAACTTTTCTATTTTTTTTATTACAGGCAGTGTGCATTTCTTGCACGTATTCTTCTTTTCTCTATAATTAGGGCCTAGCTACAGGAGGTGAAGAGGTAGCAGTTGTGCCAAGAACCTAAAGTATCAAGGGCCCAATGTTCTTTCTGCCACATAAAACACTATTATTATTAATTGCACATGGTAGTTGGCGGATATGTTACAAATTTCACATTGGCACCCAAGGTTCAATTGGAAATGAAAAGTATATTTAAGAAAAAACCTTACCATAGCAAGTTGTGACTGTAGTTCGATTTCCAAAGCTTGAAGTGTCTTCTTCAGGTCAGACATTTCACTCTTATTGGTCTGTACTTGTTCTGCTCCAGTGGATATTTCCTTCTTCAAACCTTCACTCTTCAGGCAAAATTTACAGTTTTAGTCAGAGACATTCGTCCTTAATCTTTCTACAAATAGCACAGCATGTCAACTGCAGAATAAAATGTATCTATGAACCATTTTGTCCCTTTTACATCAGGATAGGTTTAGATATTTTGTCAAGCAAAGTCACATACACAGTCCAACTCCCCCAAGTATTTCTCCGACGTGAGGTCCATAAACCTTGTCTTTGTAACACTTAGGGTAGTGCTACCTATATTGTGCTGCAAGATGAAAAATTCACTGGAAAAGAAGCTAGGAAAAGTCTTACCATCTTATTGAACTGATCCTCAGCATCTTTACGGTTCTTCTCAGCCATAGCTTCATATTGTCCTCGCATATCATTCAGCAACTTCGTCAGATCGTTACCAGGTGCAGCGTTCATTTCTACATTGACTTGACCCACAGTGGTTCCTTGGGATCCCTTCATTTCCTATGGAGAACAAACATTGTATTTTGCAATCCACTATATTAGGTACATAATGAACAATGGAAAGTCTATTTTATTTCTTCCTAACTTACATCTTCATGGTTCTTCTTGAGGAAAGCAATCTCTTCAACGAGACCCTCAAATTGAGATTCCAGATCAGACTTGGACATGGTCAGATCATCCAGGACTCTGCGCAGGCCGTTGATATCGGCTTCTACGCTCTGGCGGAGAGCCAGCTCATTCTCAAACCTGACAATACATGCATATGAGCATTTATGAGTATATACATTACTGGCTTAAAAATTAATCTTAAAAATTGTAAAGGCTTTAGTTAAAGCTGTTGTGTGGTCTAAAACTACAAGTCTACAGTCACTCCATATGACAGCAGACTTATGAATCCTCACATTGCATGCACTGCACGCTGTGGGAATTCTCAACTTTTGGTGCCAGACACGGCAGTCATGTGACCTCAAGTAGGCGATATGCCTATTCCTGGACACATTTCGACTAGAATGCTTCCGACCTTGTTCAATATACTTGCACTGAGCAAAGCTGCCCCCATCTAATCAGAATGTGGCTGGGAGTATGCATATTGCATATTTGAGGTCACATTACCGCCAATCCCAGGGCTGGCAGTAGAATATATTTACAGTTCTCAATGCACCCAATGGGAAAATTCACAAGTCTGCAGTCCCATAGTGACTGCACACTTGTAGTTTTAGAACGGACAACCTCTTTACTTTAGGTAGTATTGATTTGAAAAAATTGTCATTGACAAGTTGTAATCTGGACTAGTATTTGTAAAAATGGCACACTTACTTCATCTTGAAGTCATCGGCTGCAAGCCTTGCATTGTCAATTTGCAAGATTAAGCTTGCGTTGTCATTGGAAGCTGCAATAATCTGTAACAGACAAGTCATTATTGAGATATTTTAAGCACGTAAAACATGATTTTCACTTAATCTTAGGGATGTTGACTTGAAGTTTAAGTCTAGTACAATGCAGTAAATAACATTGGTAAATATAGCATTAAAATTTATGAAACTTGGACTGTGTCTACTCAGTTTTCTTTTGAGGCAATGGACATTAAATTTAAATGAAACCACAAGGATAAGACAAAGTGCTCTTCGGCAATCTTACTTTTACATATCCTTGGGTCATGTACATTTCTAGCTGTTTCTAAACCTTACCTGACCCTTGAGCTTTTCAATTTCATCATAATACTTGGTGTAGTCCTTTCCTCCTTCACCTGAAGCACCACCAGGCCTTTGCTTGTCATACCATTCCTTAATCTTACGTTCAAGCTCAGCATTTGCTTCTTCCAAGGCACGGACTTTATCCAAATAACTGGCCAGGCGGTCGTTAAGATTCTGCATTGTTTGTTTCTCATTTCCAGAGAAGATGCTGTCACCTCCTCCAAAACCACCTCCGGCACCACCACCAAAACCAGCTGCTCCACCACCAAACCCGCCTCCAAAAGCAGCACCACCAGCACTTTCATTAAAGCCATAGTTAGCACCGGCACCTCCTCCAAATCCTTGAGCAGCACCACCACAAAAACCACCTTGACCACCACCAAATCCAGCACCTCCTCCAAATCCTTGAGCAACACCACCACCAAAACCACCAGCTCCACCTTGACCAAAGCCACCTGCACTGTATGCTCGTGAGCTAGAAGCTGAGGCTTGGTGAGATGACTGTCTAAAAGAATAGGACATCTTGTTCAAGCAAAAGGACACCCTTTCCAGATGAAAAAAAGCAGCTTCTATAGAAAGAGTAGCATCTGCACAACTTCTATTCTTTATATACCAGATACCAAGGGTGTGTCATCCCAAAATGTTCATGTTTTTTTCCAGGCATAAAGTTCCTTGCCAAGTTATCTCCATTGCTTATAGCATTTATCAATTACCATTATTAATCAACTTGCATCACTCTAGCCGCTCATCTTCTCACCCTTGGGTTGTTTGTCATGTCAGTGTGGTTTTAGGGTGGAGCACATGTATAACCATCGAATTACTTGAACACCTTGGTAAGATTTATATCATTGAATATACCATAAACATCAATATTAGATTTTTGGATTATAGATGCTGTGGTTATACTCATTTAGTTTTCATTTAGAATATAAAATCAGAAAAACAACGGAAGCTTCTTGCCAATTAAACATTAAAGTTTATTAATAATACATATAAAATCTAAACAAGTCCAATAGTACTCAATGGCGATAATGTGACAGAATCTACTGTCTGCATAGGATAAATACACCACAAAAAACCTATAAATAATCAAATGATCCCAAAAAATGCAAATAAGTAGGCAAAAATAAACCTAAATGTGCATGACATAATATGGCATAAACTTATACAGGCCCAATAATAAAAACAAAGGTGCTGGCTAATAGATTACCGTACATGTGGTTAATATAAACCATACATATATCACAATAGATAAAGGTTTGAAGATATATGGGCTAAAGGTAGCATGCCTACAAGTATATGCACAGCAAAAACATGCCTTAGTTATAATTCAAAAATATGCTACAAAAACCAAGAGTAATAGAGAATGCATGGCAGAAAAACTACCTAAAACAAGGTCTATAGCGGTTCTAAAGATCCAAAGTGGAATTCCTACACTCACTTATATAGTAGCTGTAAAGTGCATATTAGTGCTAAGGTGCAGGGCATGGGGACAGGTCAAGGTGTATTTTACCTGAGATGCAGATCAATAGGAGGACCCCTACTGCATACAAACCGCTATATAAACCCCCACATAGCCACTGCCGATGTGATTATCCCCCTGGACGCAGCCTAACCACAAAATGTGCGTCTGCTCTGTTAATGAGGTGTGACTGCCGATGTCATGCTGAATGACAGACGGCTCATCACTGCCTAATTGCGGGAAGTTGGCTGTCAATCAGCATGATGTAAGTAGTCAAGCCCTGTCGACAGAGCAGAACTAAAGAAGAGAAGCTGCTCTGTAGAAGAGAAGCAGTAGAATTGACGGCAGGAGTGGTCCATAAGCGCTCTGAGCTGGCGTTGTGTAGAACATGCATACAGATGCATCTGTTAGCAGCTACCTACCTATTTGTTTTGAGGCCAATGTTAAAAATAATAATATAGTCCTGGACAACCCTTTTAAAGATAACTGAAAGTTTTAAATTTATTGAGGATTTTGACAAATTTCAATGCACTCCCGCTACATTTTTATATCCATGGAGATATTCTCTGCCTTCCGACATTTCCCAGTTGAGTTTGCTTTGCTCAAGAGGCGCCAGTTGTTTATGTCTTTTGTCAAGGACTTAAAATTGTGCAAGTGCTCCTTACTGTTGGAGCATCCAGGTAATAGATTAATGATTTATTTTGCTTCGATAATGGTTTTGATTTACATTATTAATTCATACTTTATTTAAATCACTTTGTTATTACTAAGGGTGGGAAATAATTGTGGCTGCACCCATTGTCTATTAATTGAAGCCAGCTGTCTGAGTAAGGATCATTAAAACACGTCTTTCTGGTCATAATGCCAATCACAATCTTACAATCATTCCTTTATTCTGCTGCAGACACTAAAGCGGATGATGATAATCTCTACCGGACCATGCAAAGGGCTTGGGATTTGCTCAAAGGTGAAGGGGAAAGCAAACAGCAAACCCTTCTGCCCTGAGTGCTAAAACTGCCACAATGATACGTGGCCCAGTTACACTTTTCTCCATGGGTTACCGTCTCTTCCATATAATTGATTTTATTCAAATCTGGAAATCTGTAATTCAGCAATTCTTAAAGGACTTAGAAGGTCCATATTTAGAAAAAATATAGCTGCTTTTATACCCCAACAGCGGTATATACCGCATACACAGTGCATTTCCATAGCGACGGTGGTCGCAAGCAACAGACGCGCTGCTTCAACCAGTTACCTGCACACAGTATTCAGGCAATTTTTTATAGCCATCCTACAAGCACTTATATCCTTTATCATTGTAGTGATGTAGATTCATTATGCACATTCCTGTTCTCACGATTTTTTCCTTAATGCCACGATATATGTATAGATGGTCCAAATCTCCTGTATTCTACACAGCACGATGCTCTCGCTGGGATATGGTTTCCGTGACCGTGGTCACTTCTGACATCTATTGATATTATCTGACAATTTTTTGATATAATATAATTTTTTATTTCTTATGTACATGTCTCTAAATATACGTATAATATGACATTTATTTTTTTCTTTTCTTTTTACTTTATGCAAATTACAGTATCGTTCTAGAGATAATTCTGATGAAGGTCCAGTGGCGGACCGAAAACGTTCTATAGTGATTTTTTTGTCTGGATGCAAAAATAAATGGAACATTCTTTTTTCACCGATTGAGTGCCAAATTTATTACTGACATTTGACGGGCTGGATACCCTACTTGAGCACCGATCACAAACTTGTATATGAGTGCCGTGTATTTCATATCATATTGCAGGTCTGTTTGATTAAGGTGAATTTTTTTTTATACCGTTCTGCGTGTGGTAAAATTGGTAAGGAAGCTTTATTGTTCGGGTCAGTACGATTACACTGATACCCAATTTATATTTTTTTTAATGTTTTGCCGCTTTTACACAATAAAAACTTTAGAGAAAAAATAATTATTTTTGCATTGCTTTATTCTGAGAGAATTTTATCGGTATTTTATTGCTCACCCATAAACGATTCCATGGTCTGGAGTACATTTCCTTGGTGTATATAATCCTCATAAAACTTGTTAAAAAATGTATTGTTATTATATTGCTCATCCATAGACTATTCTGTGGTCTGGAGTACATTTCGTTGGCACATATCCCTCAAAAAACTTAAAAAATGTATGATTATTATATTGCTCTTCCATAGGGTACTACATTTTCTTGGGTACATTCCGCTGCTATATAAACCTCAAAAAACTTGTTAAAAAATGTATGAGTATTATATTGCTCATGCATAGACTTACATATTATTGGGTAGATTTCAGTCGTATATATGTTAGGAGTCGAGTTTCCTCTGCTGCACAGGGGGAATCTCGATCCGTCTCCGCTGCGGTCTCCCATTCTCCTCCAGCTGCAGTGGAGCCTGCTCAGCAGGGACGTCGATCCCAGCATCTCGCTCAGTCTGACTCTGTGAGAAGAGTTACTGCTGCTTCTCCAGCTTCTGCCTGTAAAGCCTATACTGGTCAGCAGCGAGTGGACTTCTCTGGGACTAAGTCCTTGTCTGTGCACACTGAGCATGCCCAGGGCAAGATCTCCCGTTGGAGATCGAGGGTCATGTGCTCAGACTCTGCAGCGCATTCTATTGGTCCTCTTGGCAGGTCTTGGAAGGGCAAAGTTTCTGTGGCCGCTTCCTGTCCTGCAACTATATAAACTGCGCATGACCGCACGGCCATGCGCTAGTGTACAATTTAATACGTGTGTTTGTTGTGAGTGCAAGTCGTTCTTTAAATACCCCTACCCTATTGTATGATTGTTCGCGTATGGAGTATGGCTGCTATCTAGCGCCCGACTTATCACTCAACGTGTCACACACGTGTCAGCGTCTACTGCTGTGACCGCCAGTGCGGTGCCACGCGCCAGTGTGCGCTTCCTGACCCACGTCTGGGTGCTTAGTGGTGCCTGCCAGCACGGCACAGTTCGCACTTCGGTGCCTTAATTATATAATTCCTTTCACACCCAGTAGCGGTGTAGTGCCAGCAAGGGTCTAATCGGACTACAATCCCTGTTGGGGTTTAGTTCGCTGACCACTTGCTCGCGCTCTATGTGCGGTACCGTGGTCCTGTGACGCAACAGGATCGCTTTCTTCACGCTGGGTGAGGTTTAACCCACGCGTGTATACTTTTGAATACCGCCATATTGTCTGTCATTTCCTAGCAGCAGGTTTCACCTGCACGGTGGACCCCGGACTGCGAACGCATCTATATCATCTCTCTTGGTGCGTTCCGCCAGTCCTAACATTACACTAGCACCAGGGTCTGGCTAGTGATGACAGACAAACAGCAATCTCTGCGGCATATCCAGCAGCTGGAGGGTAGGTTGGCGGCTCTCGAGAGCGCGACCTCAGCTGTGGATGTTACTGCAGTAGCTGTACAGGCTGCCAGCGTGGCTGCAGCTACTATGTCCATTGCCACCCCTGTTCCGACATTATCTCGCCTCCCGCTGCCAGAAAAATTTTCTGGTGATAGCAAGTTTTGTAGGGGATTTGTGAGTCAGTGCTCTATTGACCTCGAGCTCCTGGCTACACGTTTTCCCACAGAGCGGGATAAGGTGGGATTTATTCTGTCTCTATTGTTGGACAGGGCGTTGGAATGGGCTACACCGCTGTGGGAGCGTGGCGATCATGTGGTGCAGAGTGCTCCGCTGTTTCTGAGCGCTCTGAAACAGGTCTTTTTAGGACCTCAAGTCACCCATGATACTGCGCTCCAATTGCTGGCATTAACTCAGGGTGAGTCCTTGGTCAGTCATTTTGCCGTCCAGTTCCGCACCTTAGCATCTGAGCTGGATTGGTCGGATAAAGCTCTTATCCCCATATTTTGGAGGGGCTTGGCTGACCACGTAAAGGACGCTCTGGCCACTAGGGAGATTCCTGCCACACTGGAGGAGTTAATAACTGTCTCCACTCGAATTGACCTCCGTTTTAACGAGCGGAGGTTAGAGCGAGCCCAGTGTAGGCAGAGGTTTCGGCTGGCTCCTACTTTCGCCAAACCTCTGGAATTTCCGGTCCTGGTTCCTGAGTCACATGAGGCCAGGGAAGTGTCACAAGCAGGATCTAAGTCCCGGACCGCTTGTGCACTCAGGGTCTGTCATATTTGCCAGCAGTCAGGACATCTAGCCACCAGATGTCCCCAGCGGTCGAGGAAACGTCAGCGTCTAGTGGTAGTAGGTGGAGGTACACTAGACACGGCGACGTTTGCCTCTAAGTTGTCCTTTAAGGGGACAATTACTATTGGCTCATTCTCCCACTCGGTAGAGCTCTGCGTGGATTCTGGGGCGGAGGGCAATTTTATGTCTTCTGCCTTTGCCCAACGTCACGCAATACCCCTGGTTATGCTTGCTCAACCAGTAACGGTGCGAGTGGTGAATGGGTCGACATTGCCCTCACAGATAACACACCAGACCATCCCTTTTACTCTGTCCATGTCGCCATCTCATCAGGAGATAATTTCTCTGCTCGTCATTCCGGAAGGAATTGATGAGGTCCTGTTGGGAATACCTTGGCTACGGTACCACTCTCCTCATATCGAGTGGTCCTCAGGCAGAATTCTGGGTTGGGGTGAATCTTGTGGGGGTAGGTGTCAGAGGTTGCTACTACTGAGGTACCCGCAGATCTATCCTCTCTCCCCAAGCAGTATTGGTCTTATGCAGACGTGTTCTCCAAAAAGGCGGCGGAGGTCCTTCCGCCTCATCGCCCCTATGACTGTCCTATTGATCTCTTGCCTGGTGCTGAGCCTCCCCGGGCTCGATTTTATCCGCTATCTCTCCCGGAGACGAAGGCAATGTCACAGTACATCCAGGAAAATCTGGCAAGAGGATTCATTAGGAAGTCAGTGTCACCTGCTGGGGCAGGGTTCTTCTTCGTGCAGAAGAAGAATGGGGAATTGCGCCCATGCATAGACTACAGGGGTCTTAACGCCATCACCGTTAAGAATAAGTATCCTTTGCCCTTGATATCTGAGTTATTCGATAGACTTCGGGGAGCAAGGGTATTTACTAAATTAGATTTGCGGGGTGCTTACAACCTGATTCGCATCCGTGAGGGGGACGAATGGAAGATGGCCTTTAACACCAGGGATGGGCACTATGAATATCTGGTGATGCCCTTCGGGCTCTGTAATGCCCCAGCCGTTTTCCAAGACTTTGTGAACGATATCTTCCGGGATATGCTTTCCACCTCGGTCGTAGTCTATCTGGATGATATTCTTATCTACTCTCCAGATATTGACTCCCACCGGAGAGATGTATGCAAAGTCTTCGACCTCCTACGGGCAAACTTCCTCTATGCCAAATTGGAGAAGTGTATGTTTGAGCAGGAGTCTTTACCTTTCCTGGGCTACATCATCTCGGCCCAGGGATTGGCTATGGATCCTGCCAAACTACAGGCAGTGATGGACTGGCAGGAACCCCATTCTCTGAAAGCGGTGCAGCGCTTTATGGGGTTCATAAATTACTATCGTCAGTTCATCCCCCACTTCTCAACCCTGGTAGCTCCCTTGGTATCCCTCACCAAGAAGGGAGCGAATCCTAAATCGTGGTCCGAAGAGGTCTCCAAGGCCTTCACTTCTATTAAGTCCCACTTTGCTAGCGCTCCCATCCTACATCGTCCCGATGTGGATAAGCCATTCCTAATGGAGGTGGATGCCTCTTCCGTTGGTGCAGGAGCAGTCCTCTATCAAAAGGATGCTCAAGGTCGGAAGCATCCATGCTTCTTCTTCTCAAAAACCTTCTCACCAGCGGAGAGAAATTACTCCATCGGGGATAGGGAGTTGCTGGCAATGAAGTTGGCCTTTTCGGAATGGAGACATCTCTTGGAGGGTGCTCGGTTCCCATTCCAAGTCTTCACGGACCACAAGAATTTGGTCTATTTACAGACAGCCCAGCGGCTGAATTCTCGTCAGGCCAGATGGTCCTTGTTTTTCTCCCAGTTCCACTTCACTCTACATTATCTCGCCGGGGAGAAGAACATTCGTGCTGACGCTCTCTCTCGCTCCCTGGTGTCAACTGTGGAGGAGGAGGACGAGCCTCGGCTCATTGTCCCTTCAGAGAGTCTGAGAACCGTAGCTTCAGTTTCGCTTGAGTCTGTGCCTCCGGGCAAGACTTTTGTCCCCATCAATTTGCGTCCGGAGGTTCTCTCGTGGGCTCATTCGTCCAGAGTGGGTGGACACTTTGGGGCAAAGAGGACATCTGAGTTGTTGGCGAGAATGTATTGGTGGCCACATATGGTTCGTGACGTTGGAGACTACGTTCGGGCATGTGTCTCTTGTGCCAAAAATAAGTCTCTCCGTCAACGGCCAGCTGGGTTGTTATACCCTCTGCCGGTGGCAGACAGGCCCTGGGAGATGGTCGGGATGGACTTTGTGGTGGGTTTGCCCAAGTCACGTGGCTGTACTGTCATTTGGGTTATCACCGACCATTTTTCTAAAATGGTGCATTTGGTGCCGCTTCCCCGGCTACCTTCTGCACGGGCCTTGGCAGCATTGTTTGTTAAACACATCTTCCGTCTTCACGGTATGCCAGACAAAATTGTCAGTGACCGGGGTCCCCAGTTTGCGTCTCGGTTCTGGAGAGAGCTTTGTCGCCTTCTCAGTATCGAGTTGAATCTCTCTTCGGCATATCATCCCGAGACGAATGGGTTGGTGGAGAGAGCCAACCAGACCTTGGTCACATATCTGCGACATTTTGTCTCTGCTAAACAAGATGACTGGGCATCTTTGCTACCGTGGGCGGAGTTTGCGCTTAACAATGATGTAGCTGACTCCACTGGACAGACCCCATTCCTCCTTAACTATGGTCAGCATCCGCGGGTACCTGTGCCCATGCCCGTGTCTTCCGCCGATTCCAGGGTGGCAGACTGGGCTGTGGAGGCACGGGACATTTGGGATCGCACTCAGGATGCCATTCGGGCTTCCAAGGAGAGAATGAGGTCCTCCGCCGATGTTCATCGGCGCCCCGCTCCGACCTTTGCTCCTGGCGACTTGGTGTGGCTCTCCGCCCGTAACATCAGGCTGCGAGTTGAGTCCACTAAGTTTGCGCCTCGCTACTTGGGTCCCTTCAAGGTTCCCGAACAGGTTAATCCTGTGGTCTACCGCCTGGCTCTTCCTCCACGCTTGGGTATCACTGACACCTTTCATGTGTCCCTCTTGAAACCCGTATACATGTCCCGGTTTTCCGAGTCATCTGCCGGGACATCGGGTTCGTCTACGGACGATTACGAGGTGAACGCTATTTTGGGGTGTAAGGTAGTATGCGGCAAAAAGTTCTATCTGGTGGATTGGAAGGGTTATGGTCCAGAGAACAGGTCATGGGAGCCTGCTGAAAACATTCGGGCCCCACAGCTCATTGCTGCCTTCGAACGTAGCGAGGCCCTAGGAGGGGGGGTAATGTTAGGAGTCGAGTTTCCTCTGCTGCACAGGGGGAATCTCGATCCGTCTCCGCTGCGGTCTCCCATTCTCCTCCAGCCGCAGTGGAGCCTGCTCAGCAGGGACGTCGATCCCAGCGTCTCGCTCAGTCTGACTCTGTGAGAAGAGTTACTGCTGCTTCTCCAGCTTCTGCCTGTAAAGCCTATACTGGTCAGCAGCGAGTGGACTTCTCTGGGACTAAGTCCTTGTCTGTGCACACTGAGCATGCCCAGGGCAAGATCTCCCGTTGGAGATCGAGGGTCATGTGCTCAGACTCTGCAGCGCATTCTATTGGTCCTCTTGGCAGGTCTTGGAAGGGCAAAGTTTCTGTGGCCGCTTCCTGTCCTGCAACTATATAAACTGCGCATGACCGCACGGCCATGCGCTAGTGTACAATTTAATACGAGTGTTTGTTGTGAGTGCAAGTCGTTCTTTAAATACCCCTACCCTATTGTATGATTGTTCGCGTATGGAGTATGGCTGCTATCTAGCGCCCGACTTATCACTCAACGTGTCACACACGTGTCAGCGTCTACTGCTGTGACCGCCAGTGCGGTGCCACGCGCCAGTGTGCGCTTCCTGACCCACGTCTGGGTGCTTAGTGGTGCCTGCCAGCACGGCACAGTTCGCACTTCGGTGCCTTAATTATATAATTCCTTTCACACCCAGTAGCGGTGTAGTGCCAGCAAGGGTCTAATCGGACTACAATCCCTGTTGGGGTTTAGTTCGCTGACCACTTGCTCGCGCTCTATGTGCGGTACCGCGGTCCTGTGACGCAACAGGATCGCTTTCTTCACGCTGGGTGAGGTTTAACCCACGCGTGTATACTTTTGAATACCGCCATATTGTCTGTCATTTCCTAGCAGCAGGTTTCACCTGCACGGTGGACCCCGGACTGCGAACGCATCTATATCATCTCTCTTGGTGCGTTCCGCCAGTCCTAACAATATAAACCTCAAAAAATTTCCTATATTTCTGTATTATATTGCTCACCCATAGACTATTTCGAAGTCTGGAATACATTTCATTGCTATATAACCCTACAAAAACTTGGTAAAAAATGTATCAGTTATTATATTGCTCATCTATAGGGTATTACATCTTCTTGAGTATATTTCATTACTATATAAACCGCAAAAAACTTGCTCAAACATTTATCAGTATTATATTGCTTCCATAGATTTTACCTATTCTTGGGTAGATTTCCTTGGTATAATAACTCTCAAAAAACTTGATAAAATTTTAGCATTATTATACTGCTCATCATCAGACTATTCCATGGTCCGGAGTAATTTTCGTTGCTATGTAATCCTCAAAAAACTTGTTCAAAAATTTATTGGTATTATTTTGCTTACTTATAGACTATTCTGTGGTCTGGAGTAAATAACCCTCAAAAAACTTGTTCAAAATTTTATCTGTATTATATTGCTCACCAAGAGACTATTCCGTGGTTTGAAGTACATTTTATTTGAATATATCCCTACAAAAACTTGGTCAAAAATGCATCATTATTATATTGCTCATCCATAGGGTATTACATCTTCTTAGGCACATTTAGCTGCTATATAAGCCTCAAAAACCTTGTTCAAAAATGCTTCAGTATAATATTGCTCATCCATAGACTTATACAAATACTTCGCTAGATTACAGTGGTATATAAGCCTCAAAAAACTTGTTAAAAATTGTATTGGTATTATATTGCTCACCTCTGGACTATTCCGTGGTCTGGTGTACATTTTGTTGGTATATAACCCTTAAAACACTTATTTAAAAATGTATCGGCATTATACTGCTCATCCATAGACTATTTCATAGTCTGGAGTACATTTCATTGTTGTATGACCCTATAAAAACTTGGTAAAAATGTATCATTATTATATTGCTCATCTATAGGGTATTACATCTTCTTGGAAACATTTAATTGCTACATAAGAATAAAAAAACTTGTTCAAACATTTATCAGTATTATATTGATCATCCATAGATTTTACATATTCTTGAGTATATTTTCTTGGTATAAAAACCCTCAAAAAACTTTATCAAAATTTTATCATTATTATATTGCTCAATATTAGACTATACCATGATCTGGAGTAAATTTCGTTGCTATATAATCCTCAAAAAACTTGTTCAAAAATTAATTGGTATTATATTGCTCATCCATAGACTATTCTGTGGTGTGGAGTACATTTCCGTATAATTTACAAGTTGCCAAATGGCAAATGGACTAACTAAACTAAAGATTCTAAGATGAAATGTAACTTTTATTTAAGAGAACCTGTCACCCCCCCAGGGTGTTTTTAAGTAAAAAAGCCACCTTCAGCAGCACTTGCTTTGCTTGCCATACCTCTATTGTGCCCCGGAGATATGTCTTCTCCCCCGGTGTCAACCACCTCCGAGACGTCAATCATCACCCTCTTGTGTCAGTGATCCGCCTCCTGTGTTTCTGTTACATGCCCGGTGCCTGCGCTCTGCCAACATTTTACTTAAAAACGCCCTGGGGGGGTGACAGGTTCTCTTTAAACTATAACTGTAATAATGAAATAGTGCTCATTTAAAATTATAGAGTCCATATTAGTTAGTAATGTCCCAACTTACTGTAATAGCCATCAGTGGTGAATATAATTCCTCCTCTCACAATGAAATTACTGCTCCAATTTCAAATGTCTGATGGCTATTATTCAGGGGTAAGTATTATTCAATCCTTTCCCCTTATTTTCCTTTTTAGTTTTTTTTTTTTATAAGCAATCTCACATGTGGGTATTATTTTGCAGCCTCATTTCCCTGAAGAAGCCAGCAATGGCGAAACATGTCGGGGAGGCAGCTGTTTAATATTTTGGAGCAGTTAGTCCATATTGGTGACATATGAGAAGAGTGGTCTCCGGCTACCAAGGCTAAAACATCACTGACATTAACAATTTAAAGTCTGGTTACTGTTGATAGGCCTCATATGGGGAAATATTGAATAATATTTACCCCCCTATGCCTAATCAGTCAGACAAATTAATCACTAAGAATAATGCAAGGGGAGGGATTGAATAATACCCACCCCCGTGTGAGATTGCTTATCAAAAAACCTAAAAAGGAAAATAAAGGGGAAAAACTGAATAATACTTACCTGTAAATGACAGCCATCAGACATTTGAAATTGGAGAGGAGGAATTATATTCACCCCTAATGGCTATTACAGTAAGTTGGGACATTACTATCTAATATGGACTCTGTATTTTTAAATTAGCACAATTGCATTATTATTGTTATAGTTTAATAAAAGTTACGTTTTATCTTAGAATCGTTAGTTAGGGTCTATTTGCCATTCGGCAACTTGTAAATTATATTGTCAAACCCTACGCTGATTGTATTTTGAACATTTTTGGATAACGAGTAAATTTCTTTGGTGTATAACCCTCAAAAGTACATAGTTTTTATCAGTAGTAGAGTAGTATGAGGAGTATTTTGGTTTACTTAAATTATATTTTTTTTAATCTTTTTTGACTATGGCCTTATACACAAGTCATTACAGGAAAAAATTATTGTTAACATTTTTTTCTCTCTGTAAAATGCAATTTCTCGTTGGTTTGGAATGTTTTGTTGTCACTGCTTAAAAGTAAGGCTATGTACACACGTTCAGGTTTTTTCGCGTTTTTTTCATGGTAAAAATGATATAAAAACTCATTAAAAAGGCATGCATTATGCATCCTATCATTTAGAATGCATTCTGCATGTTTTTATGCACATGATGTGTTTTGTTCCGCAAAAAAAAGCATCGCAGTAAAAAAAGCAGCATGTTCATTAATTTTGCGGATTTTCTGCGTTTTTCCCGCTATTCTATGCATTTGGGAAAAAACGCACCAAAAACTCACCAAAAACGCGACAAAAACGCATGCGGATTTCTGGCAGAAATGTCTGGTTTTTGTCAGGAAAATTTCTGCAAGAAATCCTGATGTATGCACATACCCTGAAAGTTTGACCCCATTGTTCTCAGCAGCAATCTGGGAGTCACAGATGATTCCAGGGGTCTTCCCCATGCTGTTCTCCTTCCATTCAGCAGTTTTCCCATCCATTTGAACATTTTCTTTGCCCACCAGACCTCTTTGTAGAGTCTGTCTGAAAAAAGCTTGGATTTCCCATTGACTCTCATTATTCTTGAAACGAACATTTGAGTATTAGGAATTGCTCGGTTCGAGCAACGAGCACCCAATTATTTTTAGTATTTTATTTTGGCCAAGAATACTTAATGCAACTTCCCTTCTAAATCATGAGATATTCAACATAAAAATGAGCAACCTTGTTCGGAAAATGTTTGCCAATCTCAAATTTGGCATGAACGTAGCACATTCAAATTCGTGTTGGGTTTTCTGACCATATTTACTCAAAGTCGACAAAATTTGGACACAGTTCGGTAAATCATCGTATTTCCACTAACGCTTTTGTTATCACTTTGGCTGGGATATTTGTGCTCTATGATTAGCATGGGGGAATGGGGGATGTGTTTGATGAGGGGAGGGGATGTGTCTAGGTCAGAGTTGCTGCAGAGTGTTTTTTTTAATAACTTAATGTGTATACATTCCGTCAGCTAATCAGGGTGCAGTAACCATCCACACATCGTCATAACACATGGTCTTCTGTGATTGGATGCCAAAGTCACATGTCCCTGTCCATATAAAAAGCGGATATCTTGTTTTGCTGGCGCCATTTTCACTGTGTCACTGTGCAGAGAGGCAAGCTCCTTTTCTGCTGCTACTGAAAGTGAACTTGTCAGTTAGCTAGATACAATCCTGTCATGTGTGAAATCGATCATCAAGCATCTAACTATATTGTGCTAAAACTGTGTTGCAGTCTCAGGAGAACCCATTTGAGAAATTCAGAAGGCCAGATTTCCAGGCCAGAAGGGCAGATTTAAAAATCGTTAGGCCTAATATTGGGGTACAGCCAGGAGGCCCAATTTGCTAATCCAAATAGTTTGTGACAAAACTGTGTTTTAATCAGAAATCAGAAGGTCAGATTTCCACTTAAAAATCGTTAGGCCTAATAATGGGATACAGCCAGGCCCAATTTGCTAATCTAAAAAAGTTTCAGTAAGAATTCAGAAGGCCACATTTCCTCTTAAAAATTGTTAGGTATAACAGTATTGTTCAGGCACACTATCTAAGAAAATAGCCATTATTCATTTAGTGACAGGCAACTGACAGCTGTGGACCTATGGTTGTGAAACAGCAGGTTACAGGAGGGGAAGAGTACATACAACATAAACGGGAAAAAGTAAGGTTGTGGTGGAAGGGAGAATAACCTTGGTAATCGACTTGCACGTGGGTTAAGTGTTAATGATAATGAAAGCTCAAATGAGCAAACAACATCTTGTCCCATCCAAAGACCACTGACAACATCTGTCAATGAACGGGCTACTCGACTCCCTTTCTTTGGCAGTGGCACAGCGGTACGGCATGTAGATGAAGACCAGAAAGAGCATGTGCTCCAGTGGATGTTAAGCACTGTATCAAGTGGCCTCTCCTTCTTTTCCTCCACCTTAGATCACACACAGTACAATCCCCAAAGTTGGCACCCCAATCACCCTTGTTTCCCCATGTGTCACAAATTTCCAGACACCCAACTGATTGTGCGGAACCACAGATGGGCCATTCTGTAGAGCCCAAAATGTTTTCATATTTAATCTGGGGCCAGACAAAATAGGGTCCAAGCAGAATACAAACCATCATCACCAGAAATTGACCACCGGGGATGGGGTTGATCTCGATGAGACTCAGATACCAGAGATGCAGACGGCCTGTACTGTGTTGTCAGGGCAGCAAAAGGAGGAGGGTGACTCTCAGGGTGAAGAATGTGAGAATAGAGAAGATGATGAGATTGTAAATACCACTTGGTATGACGCCAGAGGTACGTAGCTGACTAGCTCAGCAGGGAAGGTGGAGGAGGAGGAAGACAAGGAGGTTACATTGCAGCTTCCTGCACAGAAACAAAGTAATGCAACCATGACAAGCACTGCATGCTCAGCCACAACTCTGGCTGTGGCCAGCACTGGTCACAAGTGTACAGTTTACAGGGATGACAAGGGTTGCCTAGCCTGGGCATTTTTAAGACCGCAAAAGATGACCCAATTCACGTTATCTGCCAAATTTGCAAAAAAAACTCAATAGAGGCAAAAATTGCAATAATTTGACAACCACATGCATGAATGGTCACAAGCATGATCAACATGCCTTAGTCTGGGATTCTCACTGTTATGGAAGTGGAGATACCTGCTGTTTTTGTGTCACCTAGCACAACACATATTTCTCAATCCACCAAAGCATCTTTGCCTGCACCTAACTCACAGTCCAGCAGTTTGTCCTGTTCACCCTACTTCACCCTCTCTCAGCACAGCAGCAAGTCCTTGGTCCCAAAGTTGTGGTCTTGTAAAAGAATGCTTCCTCCTACACTTGCCAAAGCTAAGAGCTTGAACTCCACCATCTCCAATCTGCTAGCCATGGAAATGCTGCCATTCTGTTTGGTGGATACAGATTCAGAAAGTTGATGGCCATTGCAATCCCCCACTACCAGTTGCTCATTGGCTACTACTTTTCTAAGAAAGTTGTAAGTATGCTACACCAGCGTGTCTCAGACAACATCACCCTTTCCCTGAAAAAATCTATGTCTGCCAGGGTGCATTTCACCACTGTCACCTGAATGAGCAAACTTCGGCAGGGGCATTACTTCTCACTGACTGGGCACTGGGTGACTCTGGTAACTGTGGGGGCAGGCATTTAAGGGGCTGCTCCACAAATCTTGGAATCCCCAAGACTTGCGGAACAAACCTCTGTATCTAGCACTTCCTCCACTGCTTTTGGCTCCTCCACCTCCTCTCCGGCCTCCACCTGTTCCCTCAATCTTTCCCTTAACCCCTTTACCCCCAAGGGTGGTTTGCACGTTAATGACCGGGCCAATTTTTACAATTCTGACCACCGTCCCTTTATGAGGTTATAACTCTGGAAAGCTTGCACCGATCCCGGTGATTCTGACAGTATTTTCTCGTGACATATTGTACTTCATGATAGTGGTAAAATTTCCTTGACACATTATTTGAGTTTATTTGTAAAAAAAACCCAGAAATTTGGTGAAAAGTTTGAAAACTGCGCAATTTTCCAAATTTGAATTTTCATGCCCTTAAATCACAGAGATACGTCACACAAAATACTTAATAAGTAACATTTCCCACACGTCAAATTCACAACAGCACAATTTTGGAACCAACATTTTTTTTGGTTAGGGAGTTATAAGGGTTAAAATTTAACCAGCAATTTCTCATTTTTACAACACCTTTTTTTTAGGGACCACATCACATTTGAAGTCACTTAGAGGGGTCTATATGATAGAAAATACCCAAGTCTGACACCATTCTAAAAACTGCACCCCTCAAGGTACTCAAAACCACATTCAAGAAGTTTTTTAACCCTTCAGATGTTCACAGGAATTTTTGGAATGTTTTAAAAAAAATGAACATTTAACTTTTTTTTCACAAAAAACTTACTTTCCAAAGCGTTTGATACCGTGCCGCACAAGAGGTTGGTACACAAAATGAGAATGCTTGGTCTGGGGGAAAATGTGTGTAAATGGGTTAGTAACTGGCTTAGTGATAGAAAGCAGAGGGTGGTTATAAATGGTATAGTCTCTAACTGGGTCGCTGTGACCAGTGGGGTACCGCAGGGGTCAGTATTGGGACCTGTTCTCTTCAACATATTCATTAATGATCTGGTAGAAGGTTTACACAGTAAAATATCGATATTTGCAGATGATACAAAACTATGTAAAGCAGTTAATACAAGAGAAGATATTATTCTGCTACAGATGGATCTGGATAAGTTGGAAACTTGGGCTGAAAGGTGGCAGATGAGGTTTAACAATGATAAATGTAAGGTTATACACATGGGAAGAAGGAATCAATATCACCATTACACACTGAACGGGAAACCACTGGGTAAATCTGACAGGGAGAAGGACTTGGGGATCCTAGTTAATGATAAACTTACCTGGAGCAGCCAGTGCCAGGCAGCAGCTGCCAAGGCAAACAGGATCATGGGGTGCATTAAAAGAGGTCTGGATACACATGATGAGAGCATTATACTGCCTCTGTACAAATCCCTAGTTAGACCGCACATGGAGTACTGTGTCCAGTTTTGGGCACCGGTGCTCAGGAAGGATATAATGGAACTAGAGAGAGTACAAAGGAGGGCAACAAAATTAATAAAGGGGATGGGAGAACTACAATACCCAGATAAATTAGCGAAATTAGGATTATTTAGTCTAGAAAAAAGACGATCTAATAACCATGTATAAGTATATAAGGGGACAATACAAATATCTCGCTGAGGATCTGTTTATACCAGGAGATCGCGGCGGCCATTTTCCCAAAGCCGAGATGCAAACTCGGCTTTGGGAAAATGGCCGCCGCGAACTCTAATGCGCACGCGCGGCATCCCGTGGCCATTTTCCTGAAGCCCCGTGCAGCAGAGCACTCGATCTGCGCACGCGCGGCCCCAGGAAGATGGCCGCCCCCACCGACGAAAGGGATGACAGCGCAGATCGCGCGCTGTGTCTTCACCACTACGCCACTACGCCACCAACGTAAAGCTGAGGAAGAACCAGCGATGTCACCACGCCCTCCCGACCTGACCAGCCTGATTGACAGGCGAAAACGGCGACTTTGGTAAGTTATTTCTCAGCATACATGGGGAATCGGGGTACACTACATACACTATAGGAACACACAGCGCAGGCCCTATTTAACAGTATTTATAGCTCAATCTCAAAAAACGGGGTGACAGGTTCCCTTTAAGCCCCAACCCTAACCCTAATGGTAAAATGGAAATAAATACTTTTTTTAATTTTATTATTTTTCCCTAACTAAGGCAATGATAAAGGGGAGTTTGATTTACTATTTATAGCGGGTTTTTATAGCGGGTTTTTATGTTTGGCAGCTGTCACACACTAAAAGACGCTTTTTATTGCAAAAAATATTTTTTGCGTTACCACATTCTGAGAGCTATAATTTTTCTGTATTTTGGTCCACAGGGTCATGTGAGGTCTTGTTTTTTGCGGGACAAGTTGTCGTTTTTATTGCTTCCATTTTCGGGCACATGACATTTTTTGATTGCTTTTTATTCCGATTTTTGCTAGTTATAATGAACAAAAACCAGCAATTCGTAAATTTTGGGGGGACGTTTATACAGTTATGCGTTTGGTGAAATTGATAAAGCAGTTTTATTCTTTGGGTCAGTATGATTACAGCGATACCTCATTTATATAATTTTTTTATGCTTTTGGCACTTTTATACAATAAAAACTATTTTATAGAAAAAATAATTATTTTTGCATAACTTTATTCTGAGGGCTATAACTTTTTCATTTTTTTACTGATGATGTTTTATGGTGGGTCATTTTTTGTGGGACAAGATGACGTGTTCGGCAGTACCATGTTTATTTATATCCGTCTTTTTTGATCGCGTGTTATTCCACTTTTTGTTCGGCGGTATGATGATAAAGCATTGTTTTTTCCCTGTTTTTTTTTACGGTGTTCACTGAAGGGGTTAACTAGTGGGCCAGTTTTATAGGTCAGGTCGTTACTGACGTGGCGATACTAAATATGTGTACTATTATTGTTTTGTTTTTTATTTACATAAAGAAATGTATTTATTGGAACAATATATATATATATATTTTTATTTATCTATGATTTTTTTTTTTATTTTACACATGTAAATATTTTTATTTTACTTTTTTACTTTGTCCCAGGGTGGGACATCATGGTATAGTTTCAGATCGCTGATCTGAAACTTTGCACAGCACTGTGTCAGATCAGCGATCTGACAGACAGTGCTGCAGGCTTGCCTGCACCTGCTCTCAGCAGGCGCTTGCAAGCCACCTCCATGCAGGACCCGGAAGGCCCCCTGTGGCCATCTTGGTTCCAGGGCCTGCAGGGGGAGGATGGAGGAGACGCTCAGAACAACGAGATCACGTTGCGTTGTTCCAAGGGTCTCAGGGAAGCACGCAGGGAGCCCCCTCCCTGCGCGATGCTTCCCTATGCCGCCAGAACACTGCGATCATGTTTGATCGCAGTGTTCTGGGGTTAATGTACCGGATGTCAGCTGTGATAATTAGCTGACACCCGTCCGCGATCGGCCACGCTCCCCCCGTGAGCGCGGGTGATCAGTGATGAAGTTCTATCCCATCGGTGGTCATAGGGGCCCAGACCACCTTGACGGGATACCCATGTGCCTTGCATGACTCACGTCGTAAACTTGGTGGTAAAGCAATTTCTATTCCACTATCCTGGCCTGGATGCACTGATGCAGAAAGCAAAGTCTCTGTGTGCTCACTTGGGACGATCGTGCCCTGCAGGTCATTGACTTGAATCACTACAGAGGTCTTTCGGCCTACCGTTTAACTATTTGATTTGCGATGTTCCGACATGGTGTAATTCCACTCTGCACATGTTGCCTGTAGTGGAAGGTGTGTTAGAGGCCTATATACTGCTTCTAATCTGTGGAAATTGATGCCATTTTAGTGATGTGTGACAATAAGTTTTATAAATGTGGAGACTCCAAGTTGGGTCTCCATCTGGTGGGTTGCCTGTGTAAGTAGAGCTCTCAGACAAGCACACCTGTGCTTTCACTCACCTACCTGTGTTACTTTCCTTACATTTTTCTGCCAATAGTACTGTATGAAACTGATGTTTGTGCCATCTGAGTGTAGCTGAAAAATTTTTTTGGGGAGGTGTTGCATGAGGTACAGCGCTCCCAGCTAAAAAGACTTACACTTCACCCTTAATCACCAGGTCCTCATTGAAACTTCAATTCCAAGCTGTAAATGCTGGCCCATACCCTGATACCTCTTTCATGGCCCAAGTGTGACTGCTGCTGTGCCATTTGAAAATTTCTACTGTGGGTCAATTGATTACACTTTTCATGATATCTTTCCATAATTTTAACTGTCTGGAAAGCTTTTTGTCACCCCTTAAGGTGTTGTGTAGGCATTTGGTTTTGCTTCCATTGAATTTAATGGGGTTCGGGTACGTTTGTCGAACCGTTCACCGAAGGTATAAACGTTAGGCGAATCGAACCGAACCTTAAAAGGCTTGTTCATCTCTAATGAAGAAACACTTCTGAAACTGTTGAAATAATGCTTATTATTGTATACTAGATGGTGGCCCGATTCTAAGGCATCGGGTATTCTAGAATATGTATGTAGTTTATTGATGAAGTTTTCAGAATAATGCAATTTATACACAGGATTCGGCCGGCTGGGCGTGACCAATTAGCGAAGCATGGTTCAAATTCCGCGCCAATTTGTGGCCAGACTGCGCCTGTCGCTGATTGTTCGCGGCCGGCTGGGCGTGACCAATCAATGAAGCTAGGGCCTGCTCCAGATTTTTGAGGGCCCTGGGCTAAAAAGTATCAGTGGGCCCCCTCTTTAACACATACCACGATTCATGATGCACAGATACAGCAGAGAAATATAGCACAGCCAAGTAGCATATAACAGAGCCCACGTAGCATATAGCACAGCCATGTAGCATATAGCACAGGCCACGTAGTATATAGCACAGGCCACGTAGTATATAACACAGCCCACGTAGCAAATAGCACAGCCCACGTAGCATATAGCACAGCCACATAGCATATAACACAGCCACGTAGTATATCACAGCCCATGTAGCATATAACAGCCCACGAAGTATATAGCACAGCCACATAGTATATAGCACAGCCACGTTGTATATAGCACAGCCCACGCAGTGTACAACACAGCCCACGTAGTATATAACACAGCCCACGCAGTGTATAACACAGTCCACGTAGTATATAACACAGGCCACATAGTGTTAGGGCTAGCGGAACGCACCAAATAATAAGACAGATAGAGTATGGTGCGTTCGCAGCCCGGGGTCCACCGTGCAGAGATGGAACCTGCTGCCAAGTAATGACGGACTATATGGCGGTACTCATAAGTATACACACGTGGGTTAAACTTCACCCAGCGTGAAGGAAGCGATCCTGTTGCGTCACAGGACCGCAGTACCGCACATAGAGCGCGAGCAAGTAGTCAGCGAACTCAACCCCAACTAGGATTGAAGTCCGATTAGACCCTTGCTGGCACAACACCGCAACTGGGTGTGTAAGGAAACTATATAACAATATTAAGGCACAAGAGTGCATGCGGTGCCGCACTGACGAACGCCATTAACCACCCATGCATGGGTAAGGAAAGCACAGAGGAAGTGCACGGCGCCGTACTGGCGGTCACAGCAACTGGACGCTGTAATGTGTGATTCGTGCAGTAGGATAAGTCGGGCGCTAGATAGCAGCCATACACCTTCCGCGAACAGACATTCAATAGGGTAGGGGTATCCAAGGACGACTTGCACTCACAACATACACACATTACCAATTGTACACTAGCGCATGGCCGTGCGGTCATGCGCAGTTTATATAGCTGCAGCACAGGAAGTGGCCACAGAAACTTTGCCCTTCCAAGACCTGCCAAGAGGACCAATGGAATGTGCTGCAGAGCCTGAGCACATGACCCTCGATCTCCAACGGGAGATCTTGCCCTGGGCATGCTCAGTGTGTGCAGACAAGGACTTAGTCCCAGAGAAGTTCGCTCGCTGCTGACCAGCACTGGCTTTAATGGCAGAAGCTGAAGAAGCAGCAGTAACTCTCTGTACAGAGTGAGACTGAGCAAGACGCTGGGACCGACGTCCCTGCTGAGCAGGCTCCACTGCGGCTGGATAAGAATGGGAGACCGCAGCGGAGATGGCTCGAGATTCCCCCTGTGCAGAAGCGGGAATTCGAGACCTAACATTACCCCCCCTCCTAGGGCCCCCCCCTCCTTGGGCCTCGCTACGCTCGAAGGCAGCAATGAGCTGCGGGGACCGAATGTTTTCAGCAGGCTCCCATGACCTGTCCTCTGGGCCATAACCCTTCCAATCCACCAGATAGAACTTTTTGCCGCGTACCACCTTGCACCCCAAAATAGCGTTCACCTCGTAATCGTCCGTAGACGAACCCGATGTCCCGGCAGATGACTCGGAAAACCGAGACATGTACACGGGTTTCAAGAGGGACACATGAAAGGTGTCGGTGATACCCAAGCGTGGAGGAAGAGCCAAACGGTAGACCACAGGATTAACCCGTTCGAGAACCTTGAAGGGACCCAAGTAGCGAGGAGAAAACTTAGTGGACTCAACTCGCAGCCTGATGTTACGGGCGGAGAGCCACACCAAGTCGCCAGGAGCAAAGGTCGGAGCGGGGCGCCGATGAACATCGGCGGAAGACCTCATTCTCTCCTTGGAGGCCCGAATGGCATCCTGCGTGCGGTCCCAAATGTCCCGTGCCTCCACAGCCCAGTCTGCCACCCTGGAGTCAGCAGAAGACACAGGCATGGGCACAGGAACACGCGGATGCTGGCCGTAATTTAGGAGGAATGGAGTCTGACCGGTGGAGTCGGCTATGGCATTGTTAAGTGCAAACTCTGCCCACGGTAGCAAGGATGCCCAGTCATCCTGCCTGGCAGAAACAAAATGTCGTAAATATGTGACCAAGGTCTGGTTGGCCCTCTCTACCAACCCATTCGTCTCGGGATGATATGCTGAAGAGAGATTCAACTCAATACTGAGTAGACAACAAAGCTCTCTCCAGAATCGAGATACAAACTGGGGACCCCGGTTACTAACAATTTTGTCTGGCATACCGTGTAGGCGAAAGATATGCTTAACGAACAAGACAGCCAACGCCCGTGCAGAAGGTAGCCGTGGAAGAGGCACCAAGTGCACCATTTTGGAAAAATGGTTGGTGATCACCCAGATAATTGTGCAATTACGAGACTTGGGTAAGCCCACCACAAAGTCCATCCCGACCATCTCCCAGGGCCTGTCCGCCACCGGCAGAGGATAAAGCAAACCAGCTGGCCGTTGCCGAGGAGTCTTGTTCTTGGCGCAAGAGACACACGCCCGAACATACTCTGCGACATCACGAGCCATATGCGGCCACCAGTATGTCCTCGCCAGTAACTCAGATGTCCTTTTGGTACCAAAATGTCCACCCACCCTGGACGAGTGTGCCCAAGAGAGAACCTCCGGTCGCAAACTGGATGGAACAAAAGTCTTGCCCGGGGGCACAGACTCTAGCGAAACCGGGGCCACAGTTCTCAAGCTCCCGGTGGGGACAATAAGCCGAGGCTCCTCCTCCTCCTCCGCAGATGACACAACGGAGCGAGAGAGAGCGTCGGCCCGAATGTTCTTCTCCCCAGAAAGAAAATGGAGGGTGAAATGAAACCAGGAGAAGAATAAGGACCATCTGGCCTAGCGAGAATTCAACCGCTGGGCTGTCTGCAGGTACACCAAATTTTTATGGTCTGTGAAGACTTGGAAGGGAAAACGTGCTCCCTCCAAGAGATGTCTCCACTCCGAGAAAGCCAACTTCATGGCTAGCAACTCCCTGTCCCCGATGGAATAATTCCTCTCTGCTGGTGAGAAGGTCTTGGAGAAAAAGAAGCAGGGATGCTTCCGACCTTGAGCATCCTTTTGGAAGAGGACTGCTCCAGCACCAACAGAAGAGGCATCCACCTCCATGATAAATGGCTTATCAACATCAGGGGCGATGTTGGATGGGAGCGCTAGCGAAGTGTGACTTTATAGAGTTAAAGGCCTTGGAGACCTCCTCAGACCACAATTTGGGATTTGCCCCCTTCTTGGTGAGGGCAACCAAGGGAGCTACCAAAGTTGAGAAGTGCGGAATGAACTGGCGATAATAATTAATGAACCCCATAAAGCGCTGCACCGCTTTAAGAGAATGGGGTTCCTGCCAGTCCATCACAGCCTGTAGTTTGGCAGGATCCATAGCCAATCCCTGGGCTGAGATGATGTAGCCCAGGAAAGGTAAGGACTCCTGCTCAAACATACACTTCTCGAACTTGGCATAGAGGGAGTTTGTCCGTAGGAGGTCGAAGACTTTGCAAACGTCTCTCCGGTGGGAGTCAATATCTGGAGAGTAGATGAGAATATCATCCAGATAGACTACGACCGAGGTGGAAAGCATATCCCGGAAGATATTGTTCACAAAGTCTTGGAAAACGGCTGGGGCATTACAGAGCCCGAAGGGCATCACCAGATATTCATAGTGCCCATCCCTGGTGTTAAAAGCCGTCTTCCATTCGTCCCCCTCACGGATGCGAATCAGGTTGTAAGCACCCCGCAGATCTAGTTTAGTAAATACCCTTGCTCCCCGAAGCCTATCGAAGAGCTCAGATATCAAGGGCAAAGGATACTTATTTTTAACGGTGATGGCATTAAGACCCCTGTAGTCTATGCATGGACGCAATTCCCCATTCTTCTTCTGCACGAAGAAGAACCCTGCCCCAGCAGGTGACACTGACTTTCTAATGAATCCTCTTGCCAGATTTTCCTGAATGTACTGTGACATTGCCTCCGTCTCCGGGAGAGATAGCGGATAGACTCGACCCCGGGGAGGCTCAGCACCAGGCAAGAGATCAATAGGACAGTCATAGGGGCGATGGGGCAGAAGGATCTCCGCCACCTTTTTGGAGAACACGTCTGCATAAGACCAATACTGCTTGGGGAGAGAGGAAAGATCTGTGGGTACCTCAGTAGTAGCAACCTGAACGCACTCCCTCTGACACCTACCCCCACAAGATTCGCCCCATCCCAGGATTCTGCCAGAGGACCACTCGATATGAGGAGAGTGGTACCGTAGCCAAGGTATTCCCAACAGGACCTCATCAATTCCCTCAGGAATGACGAGCAGAGATATAATCTCCTGATGAGATGGCGACATGGACAGAGTAAAAGGAATGGTCTGGTGTGTTATCTGTGAGGGCAGTGTCGACCCATTCACCACTCGTACCGTTACTGGTTGAGCTAGCATAACCAGGGGTATTGCGTGACATTGGGCGAAGGCAGAAGACATAAAATTGCCCTCTGCCCCAGAATCCACGCAGAGCTCTACCGAGTAGGAGAATGAGCCTATAGTAATTGTCCCCTTAAAGGACAATTTAGAGGCAAACATCGCCGTGTCTAGTGTACCTCCACCTACTACCACTAGACGCTGACGTTTCCTCGACCGCTGAGAACATCTGGTGGCTAGATGTCCTGACTGCTGGCAAACATGACAGACCTTGAGTGCACAAGCGGTCCGGGACTTAGATCCCGCTTGTGACACTTCCCTGGCCTCATGTGACTCAGGAACCGGGACCGGAGATTCCAGAGGTTTGGCGAAGGTAGGAGCCAGCCGAAACCTCTGCCTACACTGGGCTCGCTCTAACCTCCGCTCGTTAAAACGGAGGTCAATTCGAGTGGAGACAGTTATTAACTCCTCCAGTGTGGCAGGAACCTCCCTAGTGGCCAGAGCGTCCTTAACGTGGTCAGCCAGGCCCCTCCAAAATATGGGGATAAGAGCTTTATCCGACCAATCCAGCTCAGAAGCTAAAGTGCGGAATTGGACGGCAAAATGACTGACCAAGGACTCACCCTGAGTTAATGCCAGCAGTTGGAGCGCAGTATCATGGGTGACTTGAGGTCCTAAAAAGACCTGTTTCAGAGTGCTCAGAAACAGCGGAGCACTCTGCACCACATGATCGCCACGCTCCCACAGCGGCGTAGCCCATTCCAACGCCCTGTCCGACAAGAGAGACACTATAAATCCCACCTTAGCCCGCTCTGTGGGAAAACGTGCAGCCAGGAGCTCGAGGTGAATAGAGCACTGACTCACAAATCCCCTACAAAATTTGCTATCACCAGAAAATTTTTCTGGCAGCGGGAGGCGAGAAAATGTCGGAGCAGGGGTGGCAATGGACAGGGTTGCTGCAGCCACGCTAGCAGCCTGTACAGCAACTGCGGTAACATCCACAGCTGAGGTTGCGCTCTCAAGAGCCGCCAAACCTACCCTCCAGCTGCTGGATATACCGCAAGGATTGCTGTTTGTCCGTCATTACTAGCCAGACCCTGGCGCTAGTGTAATGTTAGGGCTAGCGGAACGCACCAAATAATAAGACAGATAGAGTATGGTGCGTTCGCAGCCCGGGGTCCACCGTGCAGAGATGGAACCTGCTGTCAAGTAATGACGGACTATATGGCGGTACTCATAAGTATACACACGTGGGTTAAACTTCACCCAGCGTGAAGGAAGCGATCCTGTTGCGTCACAGGACCGCGGTACCGCACATAGAGCGCGAGCAAGTAGTCAGCGAACTCAACCCCAACTAGGATTGAAGTCCGATTAGACCCTTGCTGGCACAACACCGCAACTGGGTGTGTAAGGAAACTATATAACAATATTAAGGCACAAGAGTGCATGCGGTGCTGTACTGACGAACGCCACTAACCACCCAGGCATGGGTAAGGAAAGCACAGAGGAAGTGCACGGCGCCGTACTGGCGGTCACAGCAACTGGACGCTGTAATGTGTGATTCGTGCAGTAGGATAAGTCGGGCGCTAGATAGCAGCCATACACCTTCCGCGAACAGACATTCAATAGGGTAGGGGTATCCAAGGACGACTTGCACTCACAACATACACACATTACCAATTGTACACTAGCGCATGGCCGTGCGGTCATGCGCAGTTTATATAGCTGCAGCACAGGAAGTGGCCACAGAAACTTTGCCCTTCCAAGACCTGCCAAGAGGACCAATGGAATGTGCTGCAGAGCCTGAGCACATGACCCTCGATCTCCAACGGGAGATCTTGCCCTGGGCATGCTCAGTGTGTGCAGACAAGGACTTAGTCCCAGAGAAGTCCGCTCGCTGCTGACCAGCACTGGCTTTAATGGCAGAAGCTGAAGAAGCAGCAGTAACTCTCTGTACAGAGTGAGACTGAGCAAGACGCTGGGACCGACGTCCCTGCTGAGCAGGCTCCACTGCGGCTGGATAAGAATGGGAGACCGCAGCGGAGATGGCTCGAGATTCCCCCTGTGCAGAAGCGGGAATTCGAGACCTAACACATAGTATATAACACAGCCCACGTAGTAATAACACAGCCACGTAGTATATAGCACATCCACGTAGTATATTGCCCAGCCAAGTATATTGCACAGCTACATAGTATATAGCACAGACCACGTAGTATATAGCACAGAGACATAGTATATAACACAGCCCATGCAGTATATAACACAGCCCACATAGTATTTAACACAGCCCACGTAGTATATAGCAATGTGAGCACCATATCCCTGTTAAAAAAAAAATTAAAATAAAAAATTGTTATATACTCACCTTCCGGCGGCCTCCGGATCCAGCCCAGGCGTTTAGCGACACTCCTCGCGATGCTCCGGTCCTAAGAATGCATTGCGGTCTCACGAGACTGCTACGCCATCATCTCGCGAGACCGCAATGCATGGACCGGATCGTCGCGAGGAGCGGGAAAGGCGCCAGAAGGTGAGTACATAATGATTTTTTTTTTCATTATTTTTAACATTAGATCATTTTACTATTGATGCTGCATAGGCAGCATCAATAGTAAAAAGTTGGTCACACAGGGTTAATAGCAGCGTTAACGGACTGCGTTACACCACGGCATAACGCGGTGTAACACAGCCATTAACCCTGTGTGAGCGCTGACTGGAGGGGAGTATGGAGGGGTCACTGACGGAGAGTAGGAAGGGACGAATTCGCGGCCGGACTGTGACCTGTCGACCGCGACCAATCAGCGTTGCGGGATTTTCGTTACAGACAGACAGACAGACAGACAGAAGTGACCCTTAGATCATTATATAGATAGATATTGCAACAACTACTATTTACTACTGTTTAATAGTGCATGAGTTTCTGTCTCCAGCAATGGTGTTATATTGCCAATAGTGCATTGTAGAAATAAATAAAAAAAAGAACCAAGAAGTTCACTGTCTGTGTGTAACTGGAGCACAGTTTTCATTTCTATTTGCAAGCTGACATACAAGATGCTAAGATCCTAAGCTATAATAAATATCAGTTGTAAGCTGTGTTATCTTTGTTCCTGAATAAATATATATTTACTGTTGAATGGCTACAGAGATTAATCCGCTGCCAACAGAAACAAAGCAGAGTGTATATTAAACCTTAGACTTTTCAAATTATCCTCCTTTCACTCTTACAACAGCTATCCACAACATGACATTCTTTCAATCAGCTTCATCAGAAAGTCACATGGAAATTTTGAAGCAGTTCCCAGAGCTGAAGAGCATTTGTTCAGTGCTGCTTTGCTTTCACTCTGTGGTCCAATTCATCCCAAACAATCTCAACTGCATTGAGGTCAGGTGACTGTGGATGCCATGTCTTCTGATACAGCACTCCATCACTCTCCTTCTTGGTCACATAGCCCTTACATAACCTCGATATGTGTTTCAGGTCATTATTCTCTTGCAAGTTAATATCAAATAATCTTTTCTTTGACTGTTCCACTATGACTGCCGATGGTCCCTTGTAATAATTATATATGTGCACAATTAACAATGCACCAACATTTGTCCTTATGTAAGGAATACATTTTGGGATTGCGCCTGCTATGTAATTTAAGAATGATCCCAATTTGCTGGTTTCCCACTTTTTAATTATAATTAAAAGGCACAGAGGAATAACGGAGGACATTTGTACGATCTGCAAGGTACTCCCTCACCTCTGTGCCATCATGACTGTGAGTGGAGAGGGAAAAAGACATACACAGAATGAAACCAGGATGAGCACAGGAGGCCAGTCTAGCTAAATAGATAGGACAGGATGGAATACTGTGCGGTCAGTATAAAACACTACAAAAATCCACGCAGAGTTTACAAAAAAAAACTCCACACCTGACTAAAGGTGTGGAGGGCAAATCTGCCTCCCAGAGCTTCCAGCAAGACAGAATCAATACACACTGATAAGCTGGACAAACATAGAAAGCACAGAATGGATAAGTCCACAATCTATGGACAGAAAAGAGCAAGCAAAAACTTAGCTTAGCTGAACTGGTCAGGATAACAGGGAGCTCCAAAGAGATGTGAATCCAACCAGGAACCATTTACAAGTGGCACTGGCTGAAGACAGAGCCAGACCTAAATAGCCGAGCAGAAGAGAAGATAAGTGGAGGCAGCTGATGACAGCTAACTCCAAGGAGCAGCCATACCACTAGAAACCACAAGAGGGAGCCCAAGAGCAGAACTCACAAAAGTGCCACTTACAACCACAGGAGGGAGCCCAAGAGCGGAATTCACAACAGTACCCCCCTTGAGGAGGGGTCACCGAACCCTCACCAGAGCCCCCAGGCCGATCAGGACGAGCCAAGTGAAAAGCACGAACCAAATCGGTGGCATGAACATCGGAGGCAACAACCCAAGAATTATCCTCCTGGCCATAACCCTTCCACTTGACAAGATACTGAAGCCTCCTCCTCGAAAAACGAGAATCCAAAATCTTCTCAACCTCATACTCCAACTCTCCCTCAACCAACACCGGGGCAGGAGGGTCAACCGAGGGAACAACGGGCACCACATATCTCCGCAACAAAGATCTATGGAAAACATTATGAATGGCAAAAGAGGCAGGAAGAGCCAAACGAAAAGACACCGGATTAATAATTTCAGAAATTTTATAAGGACCAATAAACCGAGGCTTAAACTTAGGAGTAGAAACCTTCATAGGAACATGACGAGAAGACAACCAAACCAAATCTCCCACACGAAGCCGGGGACCAACACACCGACGGCGGTTAGCAAAACGTTGAGCCCTTTCCTGAGACAACGTCAAATTGTCCACCACATGAGTCCAAATCTGCTGCAGCCTGTCCACCACAGAATTAACACCAGGACAATCAGAAGGCTCAACCTGCCCAGAAGAAAAATGAGGATGAAAACCAAAATTACAAAAGAAAGGTGAAACCAAAGTAGCCGAACTAGCCCGATTATTAAGGAAACAGGAACACATGGGCTACTTGCACAGTGAACAAGTCTGTATGATCATGTTCACACACCACCAAGAAACCTGAAGACACAAAAGAGAATAGTAAAACCAAAAACACTCAGTTTGAAAAGATGTTGCAGTAATCCGCAAGTGCTAGTAAAAGATGTAAAAAACAGGGTATTTGGTTGATACGTTTTTTGCAAAAAATGTATACTAAGCTGCTCTACCAATCTTCACGGTATACCCTTATCAGAGCAGTCCTAACTAATGTATGCAATCCCTATCTGATGTATTTAAAAACCTGATCATCTGTATATAACCTGTGTGAACAGGGTTCAGAGAGGAAAAATCCATGTATGCACACATGGATTTTTCCTCTCTGAACCCTGTTCACACAGGTTATATACAGATGATCAGGTTTTTAAATACATCAGATAGGGATTGCATACATTAGTTAGGACTGCTCTGATAAGGGTATACCGTGAAGATTGGTAGAGCAGCTTAGTATACATTTTTTGCAAAAAACGTATCAACCAAATACCCTGTTTTTTACATCTTTTACTAGCACTTGCGGATTACTGCAACATCTTTTCAAACTGAGTGTTTTTGGTTTTACTATTCTCTTTTGTGTCTTCCCGATTATTAAGGGCAAACTCGGCCAACGGCAAGAAAGACACCCAATCATCCTGATCAGCAGACACAAAGCATCTCAAATAGGTCTCCAAGGTCTGATTAGTTCGCTCAGTTTGGCCATTAGTCTGAGGATGAAACGCCGAAGAAAAAGACAAATCAATGCCCATCCTAGCACAAAAGGCCCGCCAAAATCTAGAGACAAACTGAGAACCTCTGTCAGACACAATATTCTCCGGAATGCCATGCAAACGAACCACATACTGAAAAAATAATGGAACCAGATCTGAGGAGGAAGGCAACTTAGGCAAAGGTACCAGATGGACCATTTTAAAGAACCGGTCACAAACAGCCCAGATAACAGACATCTTCTGGGAAACAGGAAGATCCGAAATAAAATCCATGGAAATATGCGTCCAGGGCCTCTCAGGGACCGGCAAAGGCAAAAGCAACCCACTAGCGCGGGAACAGCAAGGCTTGGCCCAGGTGCAAGTCCCACAGGACTGCACAAAAGCACGCACATCGCGCTACAAGGAAGGCCACCAAAAGGACCTAGCAACCAAATCTCTGGTACCAAAAATCCCAGGATGACCAGCCAACACTGAACAATGAACCTCAGAAATTACCTTACTTGTCCATCTATCAGGAACAAACAGCTTCCCCACTGGACAGCGGTCAGGCCTATCAGCCTGAAATTCCTGAAGCACCCGCCGCAAATCAGGGGAGATAGCAGAAAGAATCACCCCCTCCTTAAGAATGCCAACCGGCTCAAGGACTCCAGGAGAACCAGGCGAAAAACTCCTAGAGAGGGCATCAGCCTTAACATTCTTAGATCCCGGAAGATACGAGACCACAAAATCAAAACGGGAGAAACACAGGGACCATCGAGCCTGTCTAGGATTTAGCCGCTTGGCCGACTAGAGGTAAATCAGATTCTTATGATCGGTCAGGACCACAACACGGTGTTTTGCTCCCTCAAGCCAATGTCGCCACTCCTCAAACGCCCACTTCATAGCCAACAACTCCCGATTGCCGACATCATAATTGCGTTCTGCAGGCGAAAACTTTCTGGAAAAAAAAGCACACGGTTTCATCAAAGAACCATCAGACTCCCTCTGAGACAAAACGGACCCTGCCCCAATCTCAGAAGCGTCGACCTCAACCTGAAAAGGAAGAGAAACATCCGGTTGACGCAACACAGGGGCAGAAGTAAATCAGCGTTTAAGCTCCTGAAAGGCCTCAACAGCCTCAGAGGACCAATTAGTCACATCAGTGCCTTTCTTCGTCAAATCAGTAAGGGGCTTAACCACACTGGAAAAATTGGCAATGAAGCGGCGATAGAAATTAGCAAAGCCCAAAAATTTTTGAAGACCCTTCACAGATGTGGGTTGGATCCAGTCATGAATAGCTTGGACCTTAACAGGATCCATTTCTATAGACGAGGGAGAAAAAATAAAACCCAAAAAAGAGACCTTCTGAACTCCGAATAGGCACTTAGACCCCTTCACAAATAAAGCATTATCACGAAGGATCTGGAACACCATCCTGACCTGCTTCACATGAGACTCCCAATCATCGGAAAAAATCAAAATATCATCCAAATATACTACCATGAATTTATCAAGATAATTGCGGAAAATATCATGCATGAAAGACTGGAACACAGATGGAGCATTAGAGAGCCCAAATGGCATCACAAGGTATTCAAAATGGCCTTCGGGCGTATTAAATGCAGTTTTCCATTCGTCACCCTGTTTAATACGAACAAGATTATATGCCCCTCGGAGGTCAATCTTAGTAAACCAACTAGCCCCCTTAATCTGAGCAAACAAATCAGTAAGCAAAGGCAAGGGGTATTGGAATTTGACCATGATCTTATTAAGAAGACGATAATCAATACAGGGTCTCAAGGAGCCATCCTTCTTAGCAACAAAGAAGAAACCCGCTCCCAATGGTGACGAAGAGGGACGAATATGCCCTTTCTCCAAAGATTCCTTAACATAGCTCCGCATGGCGGCATGCTCTGGCACAGACAGATTGAAAAGTCGGCCCTTAGGGAACTTACAACCAGGAATCAAGTTAATAGCACAATCACAGTCCCTGTGCGGAGGAAGGGAACTGGACTTGGGCTCATCAAATACATCCTGGAAATCCGACAAAAACTCAGGGACCTCAGAAGAAGGGGAAGAGGAAATTGACATCAAAGGAACGTCACTATGTACTCCTCGACAACCCCAACTAGTCACCGACATAGTTTTCCAATCCAGCACCGGATTATGTTCCTGTAACCATGGAAATCCCAGTACAACAACATCATGCAGGTTATGCAACACCAGAAAACGGCAATCTTCCTGATGTGCAGGAGCCATGTACATAGTCATCTGTGTCCAGTACTGAGGTTTATCCTTGGCCAAGGGTGTAGCATCAATGCCCCTCAAAGGAATAGGGCTCTGCAAAGGCTGCAAGGAAAAACCACAGCGCCTGGCGAATTCTAAGTCCATTAAGTTCAGGGCAGCGCATGAATCCACAAATGCCATGACAGAAAAGGACGACAATGAGCAAATCAGGGTCACAGATAAGAGAAATTTAGGCTGTATAGTACTAATGGTAACAGACCTAGCGACTCTCTTAGTACGCTTAGGGCAATCAGAGATAACATGAGTCGAATCACCACAGTAAAAACACAGCCTATTCTGACGTATGAATTCCTGCCGTTCTATTCTAGTCAAAATCCTATCACATTGCATAGGTTCAGGACTTTGCTCAGAGGATACTGCCATATGGTGCACAGCTTTGCGCTCGTGCAGACGCCGATCAATCTGAATGGCTAGAGACATAGATTCGCTCAAGCCGGCAGGCGTAGGAAAGCCCACCATAACATCTTTAAGGGTTCCAGAAAGACCTTTTCTGAAAATAGCAGCCAGAGCCTCTTCATTCAATTTAGTGAGCACAGACCATTTTCTAAATTTCTGGCAGCATAATTCTGCCTCTTCCTGACCTTGACACAAGGCCAACAGGGTTTTTTCTGCATGATCCACAGAATTAGGTTCGTCATACAATAATCCGAGCGCTTGAAAAAATGCATCTCCATTCAATAATGCTGGATCCCCTGTTTCAAGAGAAAAAGCCCAGTCTTGAGGGTCACCACGCAGCAAGGATATGATGATTTTTACTTGCTGAATGGGATCACCAGAAGAACGGGGTTTCAAAGCAGAAAACAATTTGCAGTTATTTTTAAAGTTCAAAAACTTGGATCTGTCCCCAAAAAACAAATCAGGAGTAGGAATTCTGGGCTCTAAAGCCGGAGTCTGGACAACATAGTCCTGGATACTCTGTACTCTTGCAGCAAGTTGATCCACACGAGAAAACAAACCCTGAACATCCATGCCAAAGCATATATCCTGAACCACCCAGATATCAAGAGGAAAAAAAAAAAAGACAAACCAATGCACAGAAAAAAAAATGGTTCAGAACTTTTTTTTCCTTCTTTTGAGATGCATTTAATTCATTTTTGGCCGCTTGTACTGTTATGATACGGTGGTCTAGGAGCAACATGGAACGAGCTCTGAAAGACGTGGTAACTGTACTGACCGCAGTCCCTAAGCTCAACACAACACTAGAAGTAGCCGTGGAATGCTCCTAACTCTCCCTAGGCATCTCGTCACAGCCTAAGAGCTAACTACCCCCAAAGAAAGAAGCAGGAAAACTATTTTGCCTCAGAGAAAATCCCCAAAGGATAGATTAGCCCCCCACAAATAATGACTGTGAGTGGAGAGGGAAAAAGACATACACAGAATGAAACCAGGATGAGCACAGGAGGCCAGTCTAGCTAAATAGATAGGACAGGATGGAATACTGTGTGGTCAGTATAAAACACTACAAAAATCCACGCAGAGTTTACAAAAAAAAACTCCACACCTGACTAAAGGTGTGGAGGGCAAATCTGCCTCCCAGAGCTTCCAGCAAGACAGAATCAATACACACTGATAAGCTGGACAAACATAGAAAGCACAGAATGGATAAGTCCACAATCTATGGACAGAAAAGAGCAAGCAAAAACTTAGCTTAGCTGAACTGGTCAGGATAACAGGGAGCTCCAAAGAGATGTGAATCCAACCAGGAACCATTTACAAGTGGCACTGGCTGAAGACAGAGCCAGACCTAAATAGCCGAGCAGAAGAGAAGATAAGTGGAGGCAGCTGATGACAGCTAACTCCAAGGAGCAGCCATACCACTAGAAACCACAAGAGGGAGCCCAAGAGCAGAACTCACAAAAGTGCCACTTACAACCACAGGAGGGAGCCCAAGAGCGGAATTCACAACAGTACCCCCCTTGAGGAGGGGTCACCGAACCCTCACCAGAGCCCCCAGGCCGATCAGGACGAGCCAAGTGAAAAGCACGAACCAAATCGGTGGCATGAACATCGGAGGCAACAACCCAAGAATTATCCTCCTGGCCATAACCCTTCCACTTGACAAGATACTGAAGCCTCCTCCTCGAAAAACGAGAATCCAAAATCTTCTCAACCTCATACTCCAACTCTCCCTCAACCAACACCGGGGCAGGAGGGTCAACCGAGGGAACAACGGGCACCACATATCTCCGCAACAAAGATCTATGGAAAACATTATGAATGGCAAAAGAGGCAGGAAGAGCCAAACGAAAAGACACCGGATTAATAATTTCAGAAATTTTATAAGGACCAATAAACCGAGGCTTAAACTTAGGAGTAGAAACCTTCATAGGAACATGACGAGAAGACAACCAAACCAAATCTCCCACACGAAGCCGGGGACCAACACACCGACGGCGGTTAGCAAAACGTTGAGCCCTTTCCTGAGACAACGTCAAATTGTCCACCACATGAGTCCAAATCTGCTGCAGCCTGTCCACCACAGAATTAACACCAGGACAATCAGAAGGCTCAACCTGCCCAGAAGAAAAATGAGGATGAAAACCAAAATTACAAAAGAAAGGTGAAACCAAAGTAGCCGAACTAGCCCGATTATTAAGGAAACAGGAACACATGGGCTACTTGCACAGTGAACAAGTCTGTATGATCATGTTCACACACCACCAAGAAACCTGAAGACACAAAAGAGAATAGTAAAACCAAAAACACTCAGTTTGAAAAGATGTTGCAGTAATCCGCAAGTGCTAGTAAAAGATGTAAAAAACAGGGTATTTGGTTGATACGTTTTTTGCAAAAAATGTATACTAAGCTGCTCTACCAATCTTCACGGTATACCCTTATCAGAGCAGTCCTAACTAATGTATGCAATCCCTATCTGATGTATTTAAAAACCTGATCATCTGTATATAACCTGTGTGAACAGGGTTCAGAGAGGAAAAATCCATGTATGCACACATGGATTTTTCCTCTCTGAACCCTGTTCACACAGGTTATATACAGATGATCAGGTTTTTAAATACATCAGATAGGGATTGCATACATTAGTTAGGACTGCTCTGATAAGGGTATACCGTGAAGATTGGTAGAGCAGCTTAGTATACATTTTTTGCAAAAAACGTATCAACCAAATACCCTGTTTTTTACATCTTTTACTAGCACTTGCGGATTACTGCAACATCTTTTCAAACTGAGTGTTTTTGGTTTTACTATTCTCTTTTGTGTCTTCCCGATTATTAAGGGCAAACTCGGCCAACGGCAAGAAAGACACCCAATCATCCTGATCAGCAGACACAAAGCATCTCAAATAGGTCTCCAAGGTCTGATTAGTTCGCTCAGTTTGGCCATTAGTCTGAGGATGAAACGCCGAAGAAAAAGACAAATCAATGCCCATCCTAGCACAAAAGGCCCGCCAAAATCTAGAGACAAACTGAGAACCTCTGTCAGACACAATATTCTCCGGAATGCCATGCTAACGAACCACATACTGAAAAAATAATGGAACCAGATCTGAGGAGGAAGGCAACTTAGGCAAAGGTACCAGATGGACCATTTTAAAGAACCGGTCACAAACAGCCCAGATAACAGACATCTTCTGGGAAACAGGAAGATCCGAAATAAAATCCATGGAAATATGCGTCCAGGGCCTCTCAGGGACCGGCAAAGGCAAAAGCAACCCACTAGCGCGGGAACAGCAAGGCTTGGCCCAGGCGCAAGTCCCACAGGACTGCACAAAAGCACGCACATCGCGCTACAAGGAAGGCCACCAAAAGGACCTAGCAACCAAATCTCTGGTACCAAAAATCCCAGGATGACCAGCCAACACTGAACAATGAACCTCAGAAATTACCTTACTTGTCCATCTATCAGGAACAAACAGCTTCCCCACTGGACAGCGGTCAGGCCTATCAGCCTGAAATTCCTGAAGCACCCGCCGCAAATCAGGGGAGATAGCAGAAAGAATCACCCCCTCCTTAAGAATGCCAACCGGCTCAAGGACTCCAGGAGAACCAGGCGAAAAACTCCTAGAGAGGGCATCAGCCTTAACATTCTTAGATCCCGGAAGATACGAGACCACAAAATCAAAACGGGAGAAACACAGGGACCATCGAGCCTGTCTAGGATTTAGCCGCTTGGCCGACTAGAGGTAAATCAGATTCTTATGATCGGTCAGGACCACAACACGGTGTTTAGCTCCCTCAAGCCAATGTCGCCACTCCTCAAACGCCCACTTCATAGCCAACAACTCCCGATTGCCGACATCATAATTGCGTTCTGCAGGCGAAAACTTTCTGGAAAAAAAAGCACACGGTTTCATCAAAGAACCATCAGACTCCCTCTGAGACAAAACGGACCCTGCCCCAATCTCAGAAGCGTCGACCTCAACCTGAAAAGGAAGAGAAACATCCGGTTGACGCAACACAGGGGCAGAAGTAAATCAGCGTTTAAGCTCCTGAAAGGCCTCAACAGCCTCAGAGGACCAATTAGTCACATCAGTGCCTTTCTTCGTCAAATCAGTAAGGGGCTTAACCACACTGGAAAAATTGGCAATGAAACAGCGATAGAAATTAGCAAAGCCCAAAAATTTTTGAAGACCCTTCACAGATGTGGGTTGGATCCAGTCATGAATAGCTTGGACCTTAACAGGATCCATTTCTATAGACGAGGGAGAAAAAATAAAACCCAAAAAAGAGACCTTCTGAACTCCGAATAGGCACTTAGACCCCTTCACAAATAAAGCATTATCACGAAGGATCTGGAACACCATCCTGACCTGCTTCACATGAGACTCCCAATCATCGGAAAAAATCAAAATATCATCCAAATATACTACCATGAATTTATCAAGATAATTGCGGAAAATATCATGCATGAAAGACTGGAACACAGATGGAGCATTAGAGAGCCCAAATGGCATCACAAGGTATTCAAAATGGCCTTCGGGCGTATTAAATGCAGTTTTCCATTCGTCACCCTGTTTAATACGAACAAGATTATATGCCCCTCGGAGGTCAATCTTAGTAAACCAACTAGCCCCCTTAATCTGAGCAAACAAATCAGTAAGCAAAGGCAAGGGGTATTGGAATTTGACCATGATCTTATTAAGAAGACGATAATCAATACAGGGTCTCAAGGAGCCATCCTTCTTAGCAACAAAGAAGAAACCCGCTCCCAATGGTGACGAAGAGGGACGAATATGCCCTTTCTCCAAAGATTCCTTAACATAGCTCCGCATGGCGGCATGCTCTGGCACAGACAGATTGAAAAGTCGGCCCTTAGGGAACTTACAACCAGGAATCAAGTTAATAGCACAATCACAGTCCCTGTGCGGAGGAAGGGAACTGGACTTGGGCTCATCAAATACATCCTGGAAATCCGACAAAAACTCAGGGACCTCAGAAGAAGGGGAAGAGGAAATTGACATCAAAGGAACGTCACTATGTACTCCTCGACAACCCCAACTAGTCACCGACATAGTTTTCCAATCCAGCACCGGATTATGTTCCTGTAACCATGGAAATCCCAGTACAACAACATCATGCAGGTTATGCAACACCAGAAAACGGCAATCTTCCTGATGTGCAGGAGCCATGTACATAGTCATCTGTGTCCAGTACTGAGGTTTATCCTTGGCCAAGGGTGTAGCATCAATACCCCTCAAAGGAATAGGGCTCTGCAAAGGCTGCAAGGAAAAACCACAGCGCCTGGCGAATTCTAAGTCCATTAAGTTCAGGGCAGCGCATGAATCCACAAATGCCATGACAGAAAAGGACGACAATGAGCAAATCAGGGTCACAGATAAGAGAAATTTAGGCTGTATAGTACTAATGGTAACAGACCTAGCGACTCTCTTAGTACGCTTAGGGCAATCAGAGATAACATGAGTCGAATCACCACAGTAAAAACACAGCCTATTCTGACGTATGAATTCCTGCCGTTCTATTCTAGTCAAAATCCTATCACATTGCATAGGTTCAGGACTTTGCTCAGAGGATACTGCCATATGGTGCACAGCTTTGCGCTCGTGCAGACGCCGATCAATCTGAATGGCTAGAGACATAGATTCGCTCAAGCCGGCAGGCGTAGGAAAGCCCATCATAACATCTTTAAGGGTTCCAGAAAGACCTTTTCTGAAAATAGCAGCCAGAGCCTCTTCATTCCATTTAGTGAGCACAGACCATTTTCTAAATTTCTGGCAGCATAATTCTGCCTCTTCCTGACCTTGACACAAGGCCAACAGGGTTTTTTCTGCATGATCCACAGAATTAGGTTCGTCATACAATAATCCGAGCGCTTGAAAAAATGCATCTCCATTCAATAATGCTGGATCCCCTGTTTCAAGAGAAAAAGCCCAGTCTTGAGGGTCACCACGCAGCAAGGATATGATGATTTTTACTTGCTGAATGGGATCACCAGAAGAACGGGGTTTCAAAGCAGAAAACAATTTGCAGTTATTTTTAAAGTTCAAAAACTTGGATCTGTCCCCAAAAAACAAATCAGGAGTAGGAATTCTGGGCTCTAAAGCCGGAGTCTGGACAACATAGTCCTGGATACTCTGTACTCTTGCAGCAAGTTGATCCACACGAGAAAACAAACCCTGAACATCCATGCCAAAGCATATATCCTGAACCACCCAGATATCAAGAGGAAAAAAAAAAAGACAAACCAATGCACAGAAAAAAAAATGGTTCAGAACTTTTTTTTCCTTCTTTTGAGATGCATTTAATTCATTTTTGGCCGCTTGTACTGTTATGATACGGTGGTCTAGGAGCAACATGGAACGAGCTCTGAAAGACGTGGTAACTGTACTGACCACAGTCCCTAAGCTCAACACAACACTAGAAGTAGCCGTGGAATGCTCCTAACTCTCCCTAGGCATCTCGTCACAGCCTAAGAGCTAACTACCCCCAAAGAAAGAAGCAGGAAAACTATTTTGCCTCAGAGAAAATCCCCAAAGGATAGATTAGCCCCCCACAAATAATGACTGTGAGTGGAGAGGGAAAAAGACATACACAGAATGAAACCAGGATGAGCACAGGAGGCCAGTCTAGCTAAATAGATAGGACAGGATGGAATACTGTGCGGTCAGTATAAAACACTACAAAAATCCACGCAGAGTTTACAAAAAAAAACTCCACACCTGACTAAAGGCGTGGAGGGCAAATCTGCCTCCCAGAGCTTCCAGCAAGACAGAATCAATACACACTGATAAGCTGGACAAACATAGAAAGCACAGAATGGATAAGTCCACAATCTATGGACAGAAAAGAGCAAGCAAAAACTTAGCTTAGCTGAACTGGTCAGGATAATAGGGAACTCCAAAGAGATGTGAATCCAACCAGGAACCATTTACAAGTGGCACTGGCTGAAGACAGAGCCAGACCTAAATAGCCGAGCAGAAGAGAAGATAAGTGGAGGCAGCTGATGACAGCTAACTCCAAGGAGCAGCCATACCACTAGAAACCACAAGAGGGAGCCCAAGAGCAGAACTCACAAAAGTGCCACTTGCAACCACCGGAGGGAGCCCAAGAGCGGAATTCACAACAGTAATCCCCCTGTATGGTTCCTTGCTCCATGTCCTCGTGCTCTGCCTGCAATGCATCCTCTTTAATTGTGAGCAGAGAGGTTTTCAGATGCTGAGAAGCGGGATGGTGATGCTGATTATGGCATCATCGCCGCTCACCATCTTGGTGCAGTCCTCAAATTTTGGAGGATGGTACATATGTCGGACATCCATGTCCACTCCTGAGGTCTTATGTGTGGAGTCTGAGCTGAATATCGATGGCCTTGTTGATATTGGTAGTCAACAACTGCACTCTTCTGCTCACAAAGCCTTTCCAACATAAGCAGCGTAGAGTTCCAGCGCGTGGGGACATCACACACCAGCCGGTGAGCTGGAAGCTGCAAATGCTGCTGAAGCATGGCAAGGGTGGCTGAAGCTGTTGCTGACTTTCTAAAATGGGCAGACAGACGGCGTACTTTCACTAGCAGATCCGGCAGCTCTGGGTAGCTTTCCATAAAACGTTGAACCACGAGATTAAGCACATGGGCCAAGCAAGGTACGTGTGTGATCTCACCTTGCCTCAGAGCCGCCACCAGGTTACAGTCATTGTCACACACGACCATTCCTGGCTGTAGGTTCAGCGGTGTCATCCAAACATCTGACTGCTCTTTCAGCGCTGTCCACAACTCTTCTGCATTGTGCGGTTTGTCATCTATGCAGATTAGCTTCAGCCCAGCCTGTTGCCGCTTGACTGAGGCAGTGCTGCAGTGCTTCCAGCTTCTGACTGATGTATTGATTTCAGAGATGGAGGATGAAGAGGAGGAGGAGGTGCAGGAGCTGTAGACTGTGTGGGCAACCCTGATTGACGTAGGGCCAGCAATCCTCTGCGTGGGGAAGATGTGTTCCATCCCAAGGTCCGACTGGGTCCCGGCTTCCACTATGTTAACCCAGTGTGCCGTCAGTGAGATGTACCGTCCCTGCCCAAAAGCACTTGTCCATGTGTCCGTGGTTAGGTGGACTTTCCCTGTAACAGCATTGTTGAGGGCACGGGTAATGTTGTGGGACACATGCTGGTGTAATGCCGGTATGGCACAACGGGAAAAATAGTGGTGACTGGGGACTGAGTACGTTGGGATGGCCGCCACCATCAGGTTGTGGAAAGCTTCCATCTCAACGAGCCTAGAAGGGAACATTTCTAGCACAGGCAGAAGACAAATATTAGAATTTAGGACTGTGGCCTGTGGGGTGTTGGTGGGGTATTTCGGCTTGCATTCCAAAGACTGGGTTATAGACAATTGAAGGCTGTGCTGGGACAAGGACGTGGACAGGCTTGATGATGGTGCTGCTTGATTGTGGGCCACAACAGGTGCAGGGCTAGAGGCATCTTCACATGCACGGTGTACTGGGTATTGGCTTCACTGCAAAACAGTCAAAGAAGCAGTGGTGTGACCTGCAGGCAGTGGTCCTGGAGCCTGAGGTTCGGCCCACAATGTCGGGTGCTTTGATGCCATGTGCCTGATCATGCTGGTGGTGGTCAGGCTGGTTGTTTTGCTACCCTTGCTGATGCGCACATGGCAGGTGCTGCAAATGGCCTGTTTGGGGTTATCGGCAGAGTCTTTAAAAAATATCCAAACTCGGGAAGATCTAACAGTTGGAAGGGCTACTTCTCTCATGTTGGTGTTACGGGGAACGGATGCACGCCTTCTGTCTGTGGCCACCACACTGCTTCTTCCTGCCTGTTGTGGTGATATGCCTCCTTCTCATGTGTGCTGCTGCCCTTGCTCTGCATGTCCTCCAGCCAGGTTGGGTCAATCACTATGTCATCCACCACCTCATCTTCCACATCCGCAACCTGCTCCTCCTCCTGACTTTCTGGCAATTGTGTCTCATCATCGTCCACCTCTTCTGACACTTTCCCACTATTGTCTTCGCATGACCAGGGCTGGTCAAAGCTTTGGGCATCTGTACATGCGGTCTCATCTTTCCCCACTTCAGGCTGATCGGCCGAGAGTTCAGAATCTTGAAATGGAAACTGAACAGCTCTTCAGAGTGTCCAAGTGTGGGATCAGTTGTCTCAGGGCACTCGGCATGGTGGGAGGAAGGAGGATCAGGGTGAGGAATATCCGGGCCACACGCACGGCTACTCAGATTTGACCGCGTGGAAGACATGATGGTGGTGGCTAAGTGACTGGAAGCATTATCCGCTATCCAACCAACAACCGTTTCACACTGCTCTGGCTTCAATAGTGGTGTGCTGCGGTCCCCTAGAAACTGGGACAAAAAGGTCGAGCGAGAAGATGAGGGTCATTGTTGTTGCCCACTTTCACCATGGCCACGGTCTCGTCCTCTGCATGCACCATTATCATCACGTCTACTTCCCCTTCCCTTGCCCCTTGCCTTGCCCATTTTAAATGGACTACTGCACTATTTCAAATGTTCAACACAAATATATTTTTTAGTAGCGAAATAATATCTGATCAGTATGTCTGCAAATCCATAATTTTTCAAACCCAAAAGTACATTTATGCTAAAAAGTGCTGTATAGAATGAGAGTAACAGACATCAAAACAAGGGGTCCACCGGCCTACAATGACCAAACTTGGAGCACGCAGATATATGAGGGCTGTCACGGAAATACCACACTGGCAAAAATGTGGCCTGTTTTTTTTTTTTTAAATGCAAAATAGTGCTGTATATAATTAGAGAAACAGACAGCAAAAAAGGGATACACCGGCCTACAACGACCAAACTTGGAGCACGCAAATATATGAGGGCTGTCATGGAAATACTACACTGGCAAATATGTGGCCTTTTTTATATATGTAAAATAGTGCTGTATAGAATGAGAGTATCAGACAGGAAAGAAAGTGGTACACCGGCCTACAATGACAAAACTTGGAGCACGCAGATATATGAGGGCTGTCACGGAAATACCACACTGGCAAATATGTGGCCTTTTTTATAAGTTAAATAGGGCTGTATATAATTAGAGTCTCAGACAGCAAAAAAAGGGGTCCACCGGCCTACAATGCCCAAAGTTGGAGCACGCAGATATATGAGGCATTTTTCGGTGAATTTAACACACACAAAAAAAAGTGGCACAAGGCTAGCACACACAACTTTGCTACTTATGCCTGACAAACTATGATTTTTCAACGGGCCTCAGTCTGACAGAACAGACTGTATATTTTTGTTTTTCTGAGGTGAATTTTTGGAAAAAAAATTACAACTAGGTATATAATAAAGAAGCTGCAGCAGCAGACAGTTATGGAGCTTTAGGAGAGATGCAGTGGGAGCAATGGACGCACATACAGTGCCTGCAGGCATTGCACGAATGTGGATATGCTGTGCCCTGCCTACCTAGTGCTGCAATATCGGGACCCACAAATTAGCCCTAAAAGGACTTTTGTTTTCTCAGGAGTTGTGGATTTAACAGTTACAGACCTACACTACCTCTAAAAACCACGATTCTGACCCTATCTCAGCAGCCTCTCGCTGAATCCGGCGCAGAATGCGGCGAGCAGGGCAGCGCCAGGACTCTTATACTGACGATGATGCTGTGCGGCCAAGCGAATCACTGCACGACCACAACAAAGATGGCTGCAGCGTTTCATGGCCTGGCAGACAATCCCTGCACCGTGATTGTGTCTCTAAAAACGCTGGGTGGAGACACCAGTTATCGCCGAATAATCCCGTAAATGCTCTCTGCTCTCCGAGTACACCGAGCATAGTGATAATCGGGTGAGTAACGGGTAGTGGCGAGAACGTTCGCTCATCACTAATCATTTCCTTTACATTTCACAAGTACTTGCTACTTTGTATTGTTATTTCACATAAAATCAGAATTAAATAAACTTTAAGTTTGTGGGTGTAAAGTAAAAAAATGTGGAAAAGTTAATGGGTATGGTATGGTATGAATACTTTTCCAAACCACTGTAAATTCACATTTGTTTCCTGAGTAAAAAATCCCCCACACTGCACAGCTAAATACCAATATGTACTACACCATTAATATATTAGCCATTGTGCAACCCACCATTCCACAAATAAATTAATAAGCCAGCACTATGCTCCCATTAATTATTAGCCATGCTTCCCCCTCTCAAGAAAAAATATAAATTAATTAACCACTGTACTCTTTCCACCAATTCATTACCAGTCACTCTTCTGTCTTCTATTCTCCATGACTGTGCTCCTCCTACTTCCCCAAATTATTATAATTACAAGCCCACCAATTAATTAGGTTGTCTTCTCTCCCCTACAAAACACATAAGATCCAAAAAAAGCCAAAGGGGCACCAGATATACAGAATCTTATAGATATCAGTCGGGCTGAAAGACTGCCCACATTAAATTCCTCAATTTTATCTAACCTTGCGCAACTAGGGTTCTCTCGAGGCAATAGCTTTTGTCAATATATGAGTACTGTGTGCCCACTAAACAATAACAAAGTCAAAAACAAAAAAGCAAAGCCATGAGCAAGAAAACATCTGTGTAAGTATAATGGAACACTCTCACCCGGGTTCATGTGCATCAGTTCATCCCGGTCTCTGAGATGGCTCCAATGGTGATTCAGATAATCCAGAGGTGGGGGGTGGATGAACACAGATCCCAATTTACTTCAAAACCCACCATTGAGGATTACAGATAATAGATCATTACCCCATGTAACCTCCCAACGCATTTCATTTCTCAACTCATCAGGGGAGGAAAAGATCAGGTAACAGGGTTGGGGGAGGAAGGCGTTTTCCTATAAGGAATAAACCTCCTTCTCATTCAGAAACATATTGCGGTCCGCATTATTATCTTTAATCCTTGGGGGTAGCCAAGGGTTGTTTCTGATTGTAATGGATGAAGCAGAAGCTGTAGATTTTTCGGTTGCTCCTAGGGATGAGCAAGCACTAAAGTAGCAAGTATAGTGGTCGTCAATTGGAAAGTCAAGCTTATTTTCAGGCAGACCTTACAAAGAGGTCTGGGGGGCAGTGAAAATGTTCAAATGGATGTGAAAAGTGCTGAATGGAAGGAGAAGAGGATGGGGAAGACTTATGGAAGCATCTCTGACACCCAAATCCCTGCTGTGAATAATGGCGTCACACTTTTACTCCACTTTAAGGAGTGACACTAAAACATTCCAAACAAACGAGAAATTGCATTTTGCTGGAAAAAAATGTTAAGAAACATTTTTTCATGTATAATGACTTGAATATAAGGCAAAATTTTAAAAGTATGTAAAAAATATAATTTAATTAAACCAAAATAGTTTTTTATTAAAAAAAAAAGAAAATATTAGTTTAATTTATGAAGGAAGCAAGAACTGCCAAAAATTAGAGAATGAGAGGGTCTCAGATACACCCTGTATTAGACGTAAAGGAGCGCCTCATACACATTCTGTTCAAATTGTCATGTATTCGTACTTCTAAACTCATAAAGGCTATGCACTTTTGAGGGTTATATACCATGGAAATGTACTCCAGACCAAGGATTAGTCTATCGGTGAGCAATATAATACCAATAAGGGTATGTGCACGTGTTGAGTAAAATGTCAGCACCATTTCTGCATCTCTTGGCAGGAAAAACGCCGCTGCAAAAACATGCATTTTTGGTGCTTTTTTTGCCCTTGGTTTTTGGTTGATTTGAGTGAACTAAATGGTGAAAATCTCAGCGCAAGTGCGTACAGAGAATTCACATGCTGCAGATTATTTTCTGAACCCAATCTGCAAGTCAAAAATACTTAACTTGTGCATGACACTTTAGGTTTCTCATTCACGTTGCTGGCATCAGGTTTTGATTCAGGTTTTGTCACAAATCTGCGTTGAAAAAGTTTTTGAAGGCTTATATAGCAGCGAACTATACCCAAGAAGATGTAATACCCTATGGTTGACAAATATGATACAGATACATTTTTAATACCGACAAATTCGAACATGTTTTTTTAGGCTTTTATAGCAACGAAATGTACAAAAGAAGATGTAGTATCCTGTGGGTGAGAAATATGATACAAATAAATTTTAAACTCGTTTTTCCGAGGCTTTCATAGCAACTAAATGTACCCAAGAATATGTAATACCCTATGGTTGAGGAATATAATACCATTACATTGTGAACAAGTTTTTTGAGGGTTAAATAGCAAGGAAATGTACTCTAGACCACGGAATAGTCTATAGATAATCAATATAATAATGATAACATTTTTAAAACATTTTTGTAGGGTTATGTACTCAAAAACATGTAATACTGTATGGCTGAGAAATGTAACCAAGCAAAATTTTTCTACTTTTTTGGAGTCTGATATATCATGAAAATGTACCACAGAACACAGAACGGTGTATGAATAAGAAATGTGAAGAAGCCACAATATTTTCAAACTCTTTTTTCTACTGTTACAGTATATACCACCAGAATGTGACAGAAAGCACGTAATACTTTATGGATGAGTAATGTAATCCTGAACTATTTTTCTATGCTTTTTGTACATTTTATATACCACTGTAAAGCAACATTACCCGTATTAAACTGTATGGATTGAATCCAAAACAGCATTTTGAACCAAAATATTTTGAAAGTGTAGTTGACGTACAGTCCAAAAGGCTTTGCAGAAAGTGCAAAAACAGATAGAAAACATGATTATGGTCATCCATAGACCCCTGAAAGGCAACAACTGGCATACCTCGTTAAAATCTTGAATATTACAAACAATTTATGTGCTGCTGTCATCTAGTGGTGTGAAAAAATATGGGCTAATCCAGGCTTTGTTCATTTTTATGAAAATGAACCTCTCTGCATTCTCTGTTGACAGGCAAAAGCGCCTGTCTGTTATGATCCCCCGGTGGCACTAAAAATCAGCTCAGACAAGACGTGAGCAGCAGGGCAGCACAACACCTCCTAGGCATAGAGGAACAGTTCATGCTAGGTGTCCAGCTTTAAGACCCAATATTTGAAAGTCGTAGAGGAATTAGGGAGTATTGCTTGACTGTCTTTAAGACTGTTTCCCTCCTTGCCAAAAATACCCGGTCATCAGGCCGTGGACGCTGGGCTGGTGACATGAAATTCGTCCATGCCTATGACAGTGTACCCCTGCCTCTGCTGTGTGTCTCCCTGGCCTCTTCTCTTTGGTTGGGCAAGGAACTTACCCCTCGCTGCTAGTGTTGTTTGCTGGTAGTTTTTTCAACATATTTTCCACAATGATCTTTTGGTATAGAACCATTTTAGAAGACTTCTCCGACCTCAGGAAGAAGAGATGCAAAGTTCTTGGTGTAGTGTGTGTCCAGCAGGGTGAACAATCAGTACTCTTTTTTGGCCAATATGAATGTAACGTGAGAGTCACAGAAAAGGCAGCGGTACATAAATTTGGCCACGTGCAAAGCTCCATACAACCAACACTTCCCTGTCTCCACTATGATGACAACTCTCCATCTCCTCCTCCTCCTCCCTCTTTCCTCCTCATTCCCAACCCCAGCCCATCCACATCGGAGACAAGATGAAGGTTGTGTGGCTACTAGCCTCTGTTGCACAAGCCACCAGCTTCTGTTCCTCCTCCTCAGTGTCCACCACCTGAGCAGATGACATGAGGCTGGGCTGGCTATAATCTCTCAGTGTTTTGTCTACCTCCATCCCCACCTGGTCCCCATGCAAAGCTTCATGTTTAATTGTGAGCAGCGACTGTTAAGAAGGCACAAAAGTGGGATAATTGCACTGGCTATGGCGTCATCGCCACTCACCATGTTTGTGGAGTCCTCAAAGTATTGGAGAACCAAACAAATGTCAGACATACATGCCCACTCTTCAGTTGTTATGTGTGGAGGCTGACCAGAATACCGATGGGCGTTTTGGAGCTTGAACTGAACCACTGTCCACTTCTACTCATAAAGCCTTACCAGCATGTGCAGTGTGGAGTTCCTGCATGTGGTGACGTCGTACACCAGTCGGTCAGCTGGTACTTGCATTCCCTGCTTGCAACACTGCCAAAGCAGCGGCAGTTATAGCTGACTTGTGGAAATGTGCGCTAACATGGCATACCTTGACCAGAAACTCTAGCAAATCTGGGTATGTTTTCAGAAACCCCTGAACTACCAAGTTGAGCACATGTGCCAAGCATGGTACGTCTGTGAGCTTGCTAGGCCTCAAAGCTGTCACCAGGTTACGTCCATTACACGTCCATGCCTGGTTGGAGGGTCAGCGGAAAAACCACACATCTGTATCATCTGTTATTCCTTTAAGTAACTGTGTTGCACTGCGTGGTTTGTCTCCTAGAAAAACAACTTCAGCAGAGCCTGTTGCCGCTTCACTGAGGCAATGCTGCAGAGCTTCCAGCTTCTGGCAGATGTGGATGACGTGCTCTGAGATAGCACATTGGAGATGGAGGATGAGGAGGAGCAGGAGTGGGTGCAGGACCTGCTATAGGAGGTGGAGAAAACCCTGATAGAATGTAGGGCCAGCAATCCTTGGCGTCGGGAGCACATGCGCCATGTCAGGATGTGACTCGGCACCAGCCTCCACAATGTTCACCCAGTGTCTCATCAGGGAATTGTAGCGACCCTGGCCACAAGTGCTTGTCCACATGTCAATTGTTAAGTGGATAATGCCAGCAAGTGCCTTGGTAAAGGCACGGGTGATGTTCCTGGACACATGCTGGTACAAGGTGGGGGCGCCAAATCGGGAGAAAAAGTGGCAGATGGGGACCGAGACGGCAGCCATCATGAGTTGGCGGAAATCCTCTGGGTCTACCAGCCTAAATGGCAACATTTTCACTTCAAGCAGCCTGGATATGTGCCTGTTTATCATTTCGGCCTGTGGGTGGGTGGCTGGGAGCTTTCTTTTTCATTCCAAGTCAAAATATGCAAGGACTGCAGAGCGAAAGGCATCTACGCCAGTGTTTTGGACACAAGATTGGGAGGCACCTAGCACAGGGGAAGTGGCAGTGGTGTCACCAGATGGCAACAATTGTGGACACAGGCATTCGGACCACTGAGTCGGGTGCTTAAATAACATGCCTGATCATGCTGATGGTGGTTAAGTTCTTAGTGATCAAGTCCATGTTGATCTTAGCATGGTACAGCTTGCAAATAACCATTTTGTTATTTTCAGAACTCTCTTTAAAAAAGTCCCAAACTGGGGAACACCTCACTCTTTGACGGAGAAATGCAGGAGTGTTGGTGCTCTGCTGAACAGTTTCCCACCTTGTTCCTCTGGTCACCCCACTGCCTCTTCCTGTCTTTTTCAGTGCTACTAATCTCTCCCTCTCAGCATTGCTGGCCTTGCTCTCAATGCCAGCTTACTAGGTTAGGTCGGTGACTTCGTCATCCACCACCTCATCTTCCACCACCACACCCTGCTCCTCCTGACTTTGTGACTTAACAACAAGACTTAGCGGCAGCTGTGTCTCATCATCATCATCTTTTTCACTGTCCCAAATTTGCTGTTCCCCACCATCATGTTCTTGTGACCGTGACTGCTCCACATTTTGTGCATCGCTAAACAGCATGTTGTCCTATCCTTCTTGGAGCATGTAGGTTGAGAGGCCACAATCAAGAAATGTTTGGTAAAGAGGTCCTCGGAGCATCTTAGTGTGGGATCACTAGTCTTGTGAGACTCAAAATGGTGGGAGGAAGGAGGATTAGAGTGAGGATTAAGTTATCCAGACTTTAGGCTGGTGATACTGGACTGTGTATAATGGAGCGCCTCCAGACACAGGGCCACGTGCTTTGGTACCGGGCCTCTCTGGTTCGGTTCTGAGGCTGTCACGGTGGCTAGACCCGGTCCGCGACCCTGCTAAGGGGCGTCCAATGAAAGTAGTAAAGCAGTCTGTCAGGGATTCGTGACGCCACCTGTGGTGTTCGGTCAGGGTGACCGACGCTGCTATGGGGTCCGCTGGGGTGATGGAATGGCAGCTAGATGGTATACCTTCCCACAGGTGAAGTATGTCCCCAGGGCTTCCCAGTGGTGTAGGTGGCGATGGTGTGAGGTGCAGGCAATAACGAGGACACAAGGTTGCAGTCTCTTTACCTCTTTACTGAAGGCTTCAGGATCCTCAATCCAGAGTACGTTTAAAAGGGCTCTCAGAGACCGGCCGGTCCGATGGGCACATCCAGAGTTTCCCTCACAGATGGAAATCGTTGCCTACCACTAGCGCCTGTGTGTTGCAGTCCTACCCTGCTGAGCATTCGGAATAGTCCTCACAACTGCTGTTCTCATTCGTTTGTTCTCTACAGCTCTCTCTCGTTCTTTGGTTCCAGATGTTGCTAGTTTCTAACGTCCCCCAGGTATGTTATGGCTAGGACGCCACCCGTCTGACAGGAAGGCTTGGAGGTCTTCCGGGACCCTAGAGACGCCCCTCTCCCAATGTTGATCCCTTCGTAGGTGTGGAAAGGTAGACAGCCAACCTATGATTAACTGTCCAGCGGAGTTTGAAGTAAGGCCTGAAGTCAGTTACTCCTACGGTGTTCCGTTCACCGACTACGCGCCTCAGTAAGATGTTGCCTCTCTCTCTCTCGGCACGACTCTTACTGGCTCTCCTTTGTGCTTGATCTCGTTTACACGGTTCCACAATATCCTTCTCTTCGTGTCTCTTTCTTAGGATACCGCCGCAGGGTGTGCGCTGCGGTTCTGTTACATTCTGTTCTGTTCGCTAGGCACCTGCCAGGTTCCTACGCCTGACAGGGACCCCCCTGTGCCTTCTCCCTGCAACACCCCCTGCCACGGGATGTTGCCTGGTTCCAACCCAGTCAGCTTCTGACTAACTTCCTCCCCAGCCCCTAGTTTTACCAGTTTCTCCCCCTAGTGGCCGGAGTGTGAAGTGTAATGTGCTCTAGTGATACCTGGTCAGGAGAACTCCTTAGTGCCATCAGACGTACCGCTGCTCCCCTTAGCGGCAGAGCGCCATACTGCAAAGACCAGGCCTCTGGGGCGCTGCATATAAGACTGTATGGTGCTGTTAAGCCTGCTGGAAGCGTTATCTGTTGTCCAACCGACCACCTGTTCGCACTCCTCTGGCTTCAGATGTGGTGTACTTTGCCTCAATGCAAAGTGGGACTTATGTGTCATGGTTGGGCATGTTTCTTGTGCTCAGCAACAGGCATAATTGCACCTGCCCATCATTCTCGGCATCTGCATGCACCATCATCAGCACTTCCACTTCTCTGTCCCATAATGTACGCATCTCGCATTTTGTAATTGTAAGGTATCTTGAAACGAAGTTTATTTTTAATAAAATAACAAATTAGATCACCTGCAGCAATCAAAGCGGTTTTTGTGAGTTTACTCCACCACATTGTAACAGAAAGAACGCAAAAGTATACGGATGACAATTAAATTCAATCCACAAGAATGTTTTAATGGTTTTTCTCAGTTTTAAAGATCACATAAATGTTTATACATGACACTGTATGTCTGAGAAATGGAAACATACAAAAGTTTTTAGGAGCTTTTGTTCACTTTTAGAGATCACAGAAATATTCAGAAAGTAACACTTTGTGTCTGAGAAATGGAGGACTACAACATTTTTAAAAGCTTTTTAACAGTTTTAGAGATCACAGAAATGTTCACAGACCACATTAAACTGTATGTCAGGGAAATGAAAGCCTACAAAATTTTTAAAAGCTTTTGTTCACTTTTAGAGATCACAGAAATATTCAGAAAGTAACACTTTGTGTCTGAGAAATGGAAGCCTACAAATGTTTAAAAGCTTTTTAACAGTTTTTCAGATCACAGAAATGTTCACAGACCACGTGACACTGTATGTATGAGAAAAGGAAGTCTACAAAATGCTTAAAAGCTTTTGTTCTCTTTTAGAGATCACAGAAATATTCACAAAGTAACACCATATGTCGGAGAAATGGAGGCCTACAAAATTATTAAAAGCTTTTTAGCAGTTTTAGGGATTACAGAAATTTACTCCACACTACAGAATAGTGTATGGCTGAGAAATGTAGCCCAGGAAAATGATTTTTGGGTGTGTTATATAACACAAAAAAGGACCTCAAAGCACGTAATACTTGATTAATCAAAATATATTCAATTCTTTGAACCCCCACAAACAAAAACCTGCAGCTATTTATTTGCCAACGGATTGCACAGACCTAATCCCTGTCTACAGACTGGATTCTGTCACTCATCCTGCTCCTGCGACACTCAATCCCTTCCTAGGGTAAATACAAAATGTATGTGCTGGAAACAATTAGCCCTTAGAAGGGCTGTTAATATGATGGCTCCGCTTCAGCACCAGTATCAACACTACAGGACTCTGATTCATTATACTGGGCACACACAAAACCAGAAAAGCACTACTTCCCTCCAATATGAAGTGTCCCACCAAAAGCTGGGCAATGGCTTCATTACAGTGAGTCACAGGCAATCTCCGCATGCTCATTAGCTGTGTAACAGGTGCCAAAGATGCGGGGAGTTGATTTTGAACTTGAGCACCGCCCATTGCCCACTGAATAATGAGCACATTCGAGCACATTCGCTCATCCCTAGATACTACCCAATTTAATTAATTTGAAGAGGGACTTTGTCAGAGAAAGCTGGATAGTTGAAGCCATTGGGAAGAATACTACCCTTTAAAGTGCAGGAATATAGTGGAGTGAATAGACCTGAAACCCAAGGAAGTAGATACAGAGTCTAAGGCCTATCCTTTCACGAGAACTGCTCAGTATATCTATGTACTGTGAATTTCCTGCCGTTGTGTAATATTTTTGCCTGTGCCCCTGAATATTACAGAAGATGCAACCATACAGATTTGTGCATTACATGTAAATGTGAGAGCTGACAAATGCTACAATGTGTCTCTTATTAAAAGTTATTAAAAATCTTGGATTAATTTTTGGGGTTACTCTTATTGGATTACTCTTATTAAACTTATTAAGTTATCAAAAAATTTGGGTTACTCCGCATCACTACACCAGCTACGGAATCAGTACAACCCAAGGTTACCCCATTGTTATTTTCTAATGGTGTTAATAGCACAAGGAAGCGAACATGGCCACTACCTGTAACACGTACCACCTTAGCCCTTTACTCTTGTGCGCATACTCTCACATCACAGCGGGTGCACCACTCTGCCAGTAAGGGTCAACACATACTGTATTCCTAGACACAGACCACCAACCTTTCCACCCGTTACATGCTCACCCGGTCACTTTCCCCAACAATGAATGATCTGGAAATTGCTCTATTTACTTACAATAGAAATGTGTGTTAAAACCGATGTGGCGAACAGATACTTTACCATGTATTGTCTTTGAGAGGTGTTAGCAACGATACTATAACTAAAGCTTCACTTACAGAGTTAGATCTGAGAGATCTATAATTACTTAAATAATACTTATAAACCCATGTGACTCATCTACAAACAAGTTCTCCCATAAAAAAAAATAAATCAGGTTCATAACTAGGATTGCAAACTATGTTCCAGAAATGCTTACTAAATGATAAATCAAATGTTTGACAGGCAATATATCAGGTGCAGAAGTAACCTGAATATTTCCTAATTTACTTACTACCATGTTGGGAAACATATGTTGTTTGTGTAAGTAAATGGCTGTTGAATGTCATTAATATGCTGCAAAAAAAAGTATCCCTGAGGGATTAAATGGAATGTGTCATCAGAAATGGCCTATTTAGATCAGGTTTTTATGCTTAAGATATTTTTGTTCTATTAGCATCTTCAAAGCTGACAATTTTGAATCCAGCCACTGAACCTCCTAAAAGGTTAATACTTTTTGTTCTGTAAAGTTCATGTAAGATCTGTGTGTGTGGTAGGGGTGCACCTTCAGTATATCATGGCTCTTGGTAGCAGAGTGGAACTCCAAATAGGGGTGGGTAACTCAGGAGACAGTTCAGCAACTCAAGAAGCCGCAGCAGGCTTAGTGGTTACAGAGCCTTATAATACAGTAGGCAATGGCTTTGTATCAATGGGTTTTTACTTGGGACACTGTACACAGCCTGCTAGCAATCTCTACTGCTGCTCTTTCTTTACTCTGACACCATCTCTTTGTCACTGTCAATGCAACACAGCAGTCTCTCAGTGTTTAGTCAAGCCCCTCTTTTGGTCACCCCTCTCTCGGCCAACAATGCACTGTTGTAGCTTGTCTGGCACCTTTGCACACCGGAGCTACCTACTCCTTACATTAATGCATGACAACGTTTCACAACTCTCCTTGTCATCACGTTGTCTACCTTTTTCCAAGACAGGTATCAGCATACAGACTCTGTGATGTGGTGACATCTTGTCCCTCTTTCTTAGTCCAATGGTGGTGCTTTCACATATTTGGTCCTTTCCATCTGGGAAAAACAGTGACAGCAGTACAGACTGGAGGTGTTTACATGCTGAGTACAACTCACCCCCACTTGCTGACTTACTATGACTCAGACACCTTCTGCTTGGCAGCAGAGCTTTGCCTTCTGACTGGTTACTCCATCTGCCTTTATCTGACCTCTACTAGTGGGAGACAGGAGCCTTCTCTAAGCTTTCTATCATTCTTACAGGGAGTGTGGGTGCGCTTGGAGCGCCCAGCCAGGGCAATGGGGTACTCGGTACCGGGTCCGGTCTCAACGGGGATGTCACGGTGGTTGCGACCCGGTCCGTGGCCCTGGGGCTCAACGTTAAAGGGGAACGGTCTTTAAAGGGGAAAATGTTTATGAGTCTGTTGCGACACCATCTGTGGCGCTTGGTCAGCAGTGGGACCTACGCTGCATTGAAGGGGTCTCCTGGGGGATGTTGTGGCAGCACGGGTGTTACACTTCCCACAGGTGAAGCGGGGTCCCCAGGGGTCCTATGGTGTGTGGCCAAGATGATGGTATGTGCCAATGAATAAATGGAGGAGAAAAGCTGTAACTCTTTACCTGGTTTACTGTAGTTGGCAGGCCACAGTCCAGGGTACCAGGCATAGATGATGGTGGTCCGGCCGGCTCAGAGATAATGGAGGGTTCCTTTGTTCCAGTAGAGGTCTGTAAGCCTTTCCAACTAGCGCCATTAATGGTGAGGTCCCTGCTGTCTGAAGCTTCCTGCAGAGTCCTCTATTCCCCCTTTCCTAAGACAGGTACCTACATGACGGGCAGCTTGAGCCTTTTTACAGGGACTCTATCATGCCCCGGGCTCCTCAGGTGCTGCATGCGTCTCAGGTGTGGTGTGGGCAATGTGTGTATGATCTTATGCCCTCCGGTTTTGCCAAGTGTCGTACAGTTCCACTCTAGCCGTGGGCTCCTGGTACCCTGCTTCTGCGCTATGGCTCTGAGGGTGTCCTATTGCTGTTCCCCTCTGAGCCCTGTTCCTTTCCTTTGCTCCTTCCCTTCCGGGCTACTCCACATCCAACCCTTCCAGGTTATCTGTCCCTTCAGAGGCTGCATCGCCCTCGTGGATGCCAGGCATCTCACGTATTCTCCAGACGTCCTTCCACTTCAGTGTCTCTCACTAACTAGCCTAACTCCTCCTCCATGTCAGGATACATGTAGCCTAAGGAAGCTCCCCTGAAGGGTCTTGAGCTCCCCCTCCTGGCCTGGATTCAGAATGTGTTGCATGTGTGTACCTTACCTGGTGAAGAGAACTCTATTGCCTCTGAGCATGACATTATCCTCCCAGAAGGAAAAGTAATGTCACTGCAGCAACCGGTTACCTGGGGTGCTGCAATGACATGTAACATTTGTTGTATAAAGGTTGAACTTGATGGACCTAGGTCTTCTTTTCAATCTATATAACTATATATATGCCTATGCCTAGTAGGCTATCGAGTTCAGATCAGAAAGGTCATGGCAGGATTGATCATCGCCGTCCATACTTGGCTCATAACACATGGATATATGAATCTGACCTTAGTCTATGGTGCTTTTATATAAGACTCATAAGCTTATATGGGGAATGCAATTGCTGATCCGCATAGAAGATGTATGAGCCATCTCGGCTGAGTAGCGGCCGAGTGGTGCAGAAAAGGATCATGTCATGATCCTATGGTAGTTTTCGGACTGAGGTGCCAGGGGTTAATTATTTGTGGACTTTTTCTGCTTCTGGGAGGGCTTTTTATAGCCTTGGTTAGCTCGAGTCCTTGTCAGTTATACTCCTGCTCTCGGCTGAGTTAAGTTGACCCTGGTGTTTTGTGTGTTTGTGCCTTGTGCCTGCTCTGCGTGAATATTTCCTGTTGCTGAACCGGTCTGTCCCCTACTTTGCTGTTGCCTGTTGATTCTGTACTTCGTTATTCAGTTCTATTGTTTATTGACTCCAGCTTGTCTCACTCCTTTTGTCCTGCGCTGTCCTCCTGTTACTGACCTTGGCTTGTCTGACCCCACTCCCGGCATTGCCGACTCTTATTTTCAGACTTGCGCGCCAGTACGCTCGGGTGCTAGCTCTTGTCTTTAGGACCTTCCCGCTCTGGTCACATGACACGCCAGGTCTTTGTCTGTGTCTCTTCAGCCTGCTACTCTCTCCTTCCTTCCCCCTCTGGAGTGTGCGCACGGTAAGCACAGTCTTCTTCGGTACAGTCCTCTCCCTCTCTAGCAGATATTTAATCACATCTACACTGCGCTAAAGCTGCATTGACACTGAAATGACTATCTTTCAGTTTAAACAGAAGGCTGATTATCCAATATGATCATTTCTACTGGCGAGGACATGGCAGCCTCTATGCACAACGAGCATCATTTACAGCAGGGGTGGGGGACCTCTGGCCCCTGGGCCATTTATATAATTTTCTCCAACCTGCAGGCAGATTCCCAGGGAATGCAATATTCGGGCCAGCAGCCCTGTTTTGCCATCCGCCGATCCTTTAATTGCCAGTGCCAGCGTTAGGATGTACTTTGTGGGTGGAGTTAGCGCTTTCTGTGCCAATATGACCAATGAAGACAACAGTTCCAATATTTCCTATGTCATGCTCCAGTCCCATCATCTCCTATGTGAAGCATATGCTCTAGCCCCCAGTCTCTATTTGATGTATAGTATATGCCCCAGTCCCAGCATCTCTTATATAATGTATATGCCCCAGCATCTCCTATGCGATGTACATGGGAAATGTTTTTCCCACTTTCTAGTATGCTATGTGGTAAAACGAATGATTTAATTCAAAAGTACAACTTGCCCTGCAATAAACAAGCCTTCATATGTCTATGTGGACAGAACAAATAAAAGAATTACTGCTCTGGGAAGAAGGGGAGGAAAAAAATTGAAACACAAAAATTGAAATATAGCCAGGAGATGTTTAGTAAGCATGCTCTATGGTCTGTGCAGAGGTATTAGTGCAGGGAGTGGGGAAGAGGTGAGCAGTGACCTTTGTGAATGGTAGATCCTGTATTATTTAAATATAGCAATTATTTTTTTTATTGTGATCAGCCTGTAATGATAATAAGATGACTTCTGAGACATGATTATAACAAGGTTGAAAATGAGTCTACTAATTATAAAAACTAAGGACTGATGTCACCTAAACCCCACTGATATCTTCTGAAATGTGCAGAAACTGAGATCCTTTATTACCTGCTCTGTTTTACTGTTGATCCTTTTGCGGGAAAGGTACAATCTGGTTACCTAGTTGGCCTTATTGTAATGCAAATGTTACAATAAATCTTCTGTTATGACACGCAATGTGTTATCTTATGTTGTTCAACCTACTGCTTACCACTGCCAATTTCTGTACTGCTAAATAGTATTGTGTCTATTAAGCTAGGTACATACTGAAATGTAAATAATTATTTCTATTACTGTCATCCCACGCAGGATGCCATAGGTAATGGTGATGAGGTTTGAAGTGCTGTTTATTAAAAGTAAAGGTTGCGCTGTGTCCTTTAACCAATATGCATTGAGTTGCAAGTGACACTGCCTGGTCCATGGCCAGTATGGGATCAGGGTCATAAGTGTGCAGCACGCCAGGTAATCGGTTGCTTTTCCTTCGGGGAAGGTAACGTCATGCTCAAAGGCAATGGAGTTCTCTTCACCAGGTAAGGCACACATATGCAACACATTCTGAAACCAGGCCAGGAGGGGGAGCTCAAGACCCGGATTCAGGGGTGCTTCCCTGAGATACTGTATATGTATCCTGACCTGGAGGAGGAGCTAGGCAGTTGGTCCTATGAGACCAAGGAGGCTAGTTGGTGAGAGAGACTGAAGTGGAAGGACGTCTGGAGCAGACGTGAGAGGCCTGGCAGCCACGAGGGAGCTGCAGCCTCTGAAGGGACAGATAACCTGGAAGGGTTGGATGTGGAATAGCCGGAAGGGAAGGAGCAAAGGAGAGGAACAGAGCTCAGAGGGGAACAGCGATAGGACACCCTCAGAGCCATAGCGCAGAAGCTGAGTACCGGGAGCCCGAGGCTTTAGTGGAACTGCACGACATTTGGCAGAACCGGAGGGCATAAGATTATACAGACATTGCCCACACCACACCTGAGACGCAGCAGCACCTGAGGAGCTCGGGGCATGATAGAGTCCCTGTAAAAAGGCTCAAGCTGCCTGTCATGCAGGTACCTGTCTTAGGACAGGGGGAATAGAGGACTCTGCAGGAAGCTTCAGGCAGCAGGGACCTCACCTTTAATGGTGCTAGTTGGAAAGGCTCACGGACCTCTACTGGAACAAGGGAACCCTCCATTGCCTCTGAGCCGGCCGGACCACCATCATCCATGCCAGGTACCCTGGACTGTGGCCTGCCAACTACAGTAAACCAGGTAAAGACTTACAGCTCGTCTACTCCATTTATTCATTGGCAAAATATGGTGTGTGGCCAAAATTCATCTTGGCCACACACCATAGGACCCATGGGGACCCCACTTCACCTGTGGGAAGTGTAATACCCGTGCTGGCACAACATCCCCCAGGAGACCCCTTCAATGCAGCGTTGGTCCCACTACTGACTGAGCACCACAGGTGGCGTCACGACAGACTCATAAACATTTTCCCCTTTAAAGACCGTTCCCCTTTAATGTTGAGCCCCAAGGCCATGGACTCGGTCGCAGCCACCGTGACTTCCCCATTGAGACCGGACCTGGTACCAAGTACCCCACTGTGCTGGCTGGGCGCTCCATTGTTACTAATCTAGCTATAACCAGCAATGTTATGTGTATCCATTAAATCTTCCAGCACTTTTTTAAAAGCTGCTATAGTGTCTGCTATTACTGCCTCTTGTGGTCGGCATTCCACAGTCTGACTGCTGTAACTGTAAAGAACCCTTTACTATGTAGCTGCCGGAATCGCCTTTCTTCCACCCGTAGTAAGTGCACCATGGTCCTTAGTATGGTCTTTGGAAGGAATAAGTCATGTGCCAGTGTTTTTACAAGTCTGTGGATTTTGTGTCAGGTGACATTGATGTTTAAATTGGGAAAGAAATTACTGGCCTGCACAGAAGATGTAGTACAGAAGTGGATCGGAAAGTTGCTGGGAATTATAGAAGATGATGATTGGTTGGTGTTTAATCCTAATTTACTCAATACATATTGATAGGGGATTATGAAATAGCATTTCTGCAGAGAATTCATTAAGCATGAAACTGGTTCAAAACAATGGGCAGGAGTGGCACATCAGTAGTTGTGATCTGCTATGCCAGGGTCTGATTCATCATCAATGAACCACACCTATAATATGCGACCTGCTTCACAACAGATGAGGTGCATGTTCATCTGCTTGCACCTACGAAACTATAATCCACAATAGACAGCGTTATACAAATACACTGATCATGTGTAGACCCGAGCAGAGGATGGGAGACTCCAGACGTGCAGGAGGCTAATTTGGTAGATGAAAGGCCAGACAGAATAACAAATCTGCAGGTGGTTGGGCATCTAGGAAATAGCGACCACAATAATGTACAGTTTCACCTGTCTTTCACTAGGGGGACTTGTCAGGGAGTCACAAAAACACTGAACTTTAGGAAGGCAAAGTTTGACCAGCTTAGAGATGCCCTTAATCTGGTAGACTGGGACAATATCCTCAGAAATAAGAATACAGATAATAAATGGGAAATGTTTAAGAACATCCTAAATAGGCAGTGTAAGCGGTTTATACCTTGTGGGAATAAAAGGACTAGAAATAGGAAAAACCCAATGTGGCTAAACAAAGAAGTAAGACAGGCAATTAACAGTAAAAAGATAGCATTTGCACTACTAAAGCAGGATGGCACCACTGAAGCTCTAAAAAACTATAGGGAGAAAAATACTTTATCTAAAAAACTAATTAAAGCTGCCAAAAAGGAAACAGAGAAGCACATTGCTAAGGAGAGTAAAACTAATCCCAAACTGTTCTTCAACTATATCAATAGTAAAAGAATAAAAACTGAAAATGTAGGCCCCTTAAAAAATAGTGAGGAAAGAATGGTTGTAGATGACGAGGAAAAAGCTAACATATTAAACACCTTCTTCTCCACGGTATTCACGGTGGAAAATGAAATGCTAGGTGAAATCCCAAGAAACAATGAAAACCCTATATTAAGGGTCACCAATCTAACCCAAGAAGAGGTGCGAAACCGGCTAAATAAGATTAAAATAGATAAATCTCCGGGTCCGGATGGCATACACCCACGAGTACTAAGAGAACTAAGTAATGTAATAGATAAACCATTATTTCTTATTTTTAGGGACTCTATAGCGACAGGGTCTGTTCCGCAGGATTGGCGCATAGCAAATGTGGTGCCAATATTCAAAAAGGGCTCCAAAAGTGAACCTGGAAATTATAGGCCAGTAAGTCTAACCTCTATTGTTGGTAAAATATTTGAAGGGTTTCTGAGGGATGTTATTCTGGATTATCTCAATGAGAATAACTGTTTAACTCCATATCAGCATGGGTTTATGAGAAATCGCTCCTGTCAAACCAATCTAATCAGTTTTTATGAAGAGGTAAGCTATAGGCTGGACCACGGTGAGTCATTGGACGTGGTATATCTCGATTTTTCCAAAGCGTTTGATACCGTGCCGCACAAGAGGTTGGTACACAAAATGAGAATGCTTGGTCTGGGGGAAAATGTGTGTAAATGGGTTAGTAACTGGCTTAGTGATAGAAAGCAGAGGGTGGTTATAAATGGTATAGTCTCTAACTGGGTCGCTGTGACCAGTGGGGTACCGCAGGGGTCGGTATTGGGACCTGTTCTCTTCAACATATTCATTAATGATCTGGTAGAAGGTTTACACAGTAAAATATCGATATTTGCAGATGATACAAAACTATGTAAAGCAGTTAATACAAGAGAAGATAGTATTCTGCTACAGATGGATCTGGATAAGTTGGAAACTTGGGCTGAAAGGTGGCAGATGAGGTTTAACAATGATAAATGTAAGGTTATACACATGGGAAGAAGGAATCAATGTCACCATTACACACTGAATGGGAAACCACTGGGTAAATCTGACAGGGAGAAGGACTTGGGGATCCTAGTTAATGATAAACTTACCTGGAGCAGCCAGTGCCAGGCAGCAGCTGCCAAGGCAAACAGGATTATGGGGTGCATTAAAAGAGGTCTGGATACACATGATGAGAGCATTATACTGCCTCTGTACAAATCCCTAGTTAGACCGCACATGGAGTACTGTGTCCAGTTTTGGGCACCGGTGCTCAGGAAGGATATAATGGAACTAGAGAGAGTACAAAGGAGGGCAACAAAATTAATAAAGGGGATGGGAGAACTACAATACCCAGATAGATTAGCGAAATTAGGATTATTTAGTCTAGAAAAAAGACGACTGAGGGGCGATCTAATAACCATGTATAAGTATATAAGGGGACAATACAAATATCTCGCTGAGGATCTGTTTATACCAAGGAAGGTGACGGGCACAAGGGGGCATTCTTTGCGTCTGGAGGAGAGAAGGTTTTTCCACCAACATAGAAGAGGATTCTTTACTGTTAGGGCAGTGAGAATCTGGAATTGCTTGCCTGAGGAGGTGGTGATGGCGAACTCAGTCGAGGGGTTCAAGAGAGGCCTGGATGTCTTCCTGGAGCAGAACAATATTGTATCATACAATTAGGTTCTGTAGAAGGACGTAGATCTGGGGATTTATTATGATGGAATATAGGCTGAACTGGATGGACAAATGTCTTTTTTCGGCCTTACTAACTATGTTACTATGTATGTTTTACATTTCCCCTGCAGGGGCCACATCTTCCTCTCAGCAATAATCTCTGCGTCAGAAGTTGAACCCACCAAACAATAATACAAACAGTGGTAACATACAGTTTGTCTCATCACTGGGACTCTCACTAATCACAAAAATGCAAATGTTGTGCTCATCCATTCAAAGTCTCATTTTTAAAATGGTCTTCGGCTCGATCTCGAACCATGGTGACTTGATGGATGAACGATCTGTAGGAAGATCGATCTTGTGCAAGCCTAGATAGGTCAACCAGGGTCTTCTCTGCCATTATCTTGATAGTGTCTAGTCATTGGGTTTCTGGTCTTTCTCTTCACCTTGTTCCTTCTATTCTTCCAACCACGATGTCCTTCTCCAGTGATTGGTCTCTGAAAATGATGGGTCAAATGTAGCTTGGTGATCTTTGCTTCGAGTGACATGTCTGGCTTGATTTGTTCCAAAATTGATTTGTTTGTTTTTCTTGCCATCCATGCAGTAGTGTAAGTACTGGGCTGGCAGAAGTTACAGTTGCCTGAGGCCCCATGTTCAGAGGGGTCCACCCGGAGCTACTGCTACGCTTAACTATGTCAGTGGGCTCAGCTTGCATGATCTTCCTGCACAACCGCTCTTTGGTGCTTAGACCACAGTTCGCCTGCTCAACCGCTCTTTGGTGCATAGACCACAGGTCGCTTTATGCCTGTGCCTGCGGTCTATAGACCAGCAGGGAGATGCAGTGACCGAGGTACCGGCGCACGCACAAGATGTCAGATTCTCAGCATGGTGATGTCATCGTGGGGTGTCGGGACACTGCATGCATCAGCACTATAACATCAGTGCATTGATCTGCCGAGTTTCGCTTGTGAACTCATCAGGATCCTGGATTAAGTGAGTATATGATATTTTTAGATTTTAATTAAAATTTTGGTGGACTGTTGGGGCATCATAATGTATGGGGGACCATCATATAGTGTAGGGGCCCTAACACATGGTAGTGACTATTGTGGGGGCACTCATACATTGTAGGGGGCACTCATAACGTGGGAGGAGCTCTGGGGACATTATATTGCTTATGGGAGAGCTGTGGGTCCTTTATACTGTGTATAGGGGAACTAAGGGCCCGCCCTGCTTTGTAGAGAGGAACTGTGTTCCTATCATACTGTGTATAGTGAAGGTTTGGGGACATTATACTGTGTATAGGGGTGCTGGGGTCCCACAATACTATGTATAGGGGAGATGTGGGCCCAACATACTGTATATAGGAAAGCTGTGCAGGTATTATACTGTGTATAGGAGAGCTGTAGGCCCATCATACTGTGTATACAGGAGCTGTACATGGGGGGCTTAGGGGATACTACTAAATGTTAAGTGGGCACATAGGAAGCATTATTATTATGGGGCAAACAGGGTATTGACTGTATTGACTGTCAAAGATGCACAGAGGGCATTATTACTTTTAGGGGCAAAAAGTGGACACTGTTTTCTAGGGCTTTTGTACAGGACATCCATATTTTCTAAGTTCCTAGGGGGCAATTTTACCATCTGCAAAACAGCAGGTGCAGTAATAGGGACATGTATAGCATCAGCAGCTCAGCTTGGGCATCAGTAGCTTCTGCGGGTCGAGAATAGATGGGGTCCATGCTGTAAATGTGAGAATGTGAGAAGTCAAAAAGTCTTGTAATTTCTGCTGATGAGTCCTATCTGGAAGAAGTTGTCATGTTGGTTGTTGACAGATGGAACAGAAGTGAAAAGAGAACAACTCCATAAAAAAAACATTAGCTGTATGTCACTATCGGTAATTGTACTGTAATAACCTGTATGTTCTGCAGGACTGGTAACTACCGGTATATGTCACCATATGGCGGTATTACCAGGGTTAGTCATTTTGTAGAGACTTATTTTCAGTAACAGCATAGTCATCTGTTTAGGGTCTCCTATACCACGGTTAGAGTGTGCACAGCGCCACCATACTTGTAAGACTATGTCTTTGTCACCAGTGAAATGTTCCTAGATTTGAAGACCTTGTCCAGTGGCTTCATTGTTGAGTTGCCCATAGCTATTCTCCTATGGATTTCCGGTGTCATTGCTGCATCTTGAATGATCATTGATCCAAATAGGCTGAAATCCTTTACAACTTCCAGTTCATCAACATCCATCTCAAATGTGTCCCGGTTGTACCTGGAAGTACTCACTATCTTTGTCTTCCTTGTGTTGAGTAGCAGTACTACAGGTGCTTCTCACAACATTAGAATATTATCAAAAAGTTCATTTATTTCAGTTCTTCAATACAAAAAGTGAAACTCGTATATTAGAGTTATAACAAAAAGAGTGATCTATTTCAAGTGTTTATTTCTGTTAATGTTGATGATTATGGCTTAGAGCCAATGAAAACACAAAAGTCATTATTAGAATAATTAACAAAAAAACACCTGTAAAGGCTTCTTAAGCATTTAAAAAAGTTCTTTAGTCTGTTTCAGTAGGCTCCACAATCATGGGGAAGACTGCCGACTTGACAGATGTCCAGAAGGCAGTCATTGACACACTCCACAAAGAGGGTAAGCCACAAAAGGTCATTGCTAAAGAAGATGGCTGTTCACAGAGTGCTGTATCCAAGCATAATAATGGAAAGTTGAGTGGAAGGAAAAAGTGTGGTAGAAAAAGGTGCACAAGCAACCAGGATAACCGCAGCCTTGAAAGGATTGTTAAGAAAAGGCCATTCAAAAATTTTGGGGAGATTCACAAGGAGTGGACTACTGCTGGAGTCATTGCTTCAAGAGCCACCACATACAGAAGTATCCAGGACATGGGCTACAAGTGTCGCATTCCTTGTGTGAAGCCATTCATGACCAGTAGACAACGCCAGAAGTGTCTTACTTAGGCCAAGGAGAAAAAGAGCTGGACTGTTGCTCAGTGGTCCAAGGTGTTGTTTACATATGAAAGTAAATTTTGCATTTCATTTGGAAATCAAGGTCCCAGAGTGTGGAGGAAGAGTGAAGAGGCCACAATCCAAGCTGCTTGAGGTCTAGTGTTAGAGAATATAAAGAGATAACAAAAACACTGTGACAGAGTGTCATAACCCTATGTAGCCACTAGAGGGAAATAAACCATAAAGAAGGTCCAGTGCAGCCGAGCATGAGAACATACATAAGAAAAATGCACATAGAGATCAAAAATTTAGTAAAATATTGTTTATTGACAAAATCTTAAAACAGAGTAAAAATGCAATAAAATGCAGAGCAAAAGGAAAGTAGTGACCAGGCAATGAAAAACACCAAAAGAGTGGAACCACAGGTCTGAGGGGCAAACATAAATACAAGATCCCTCTGTAAACCATGAACCATTCACGTGTATATCAAGTACGTCATTAAAAAAAATCATAATGAGACCATAAGGGAAAATTCTGTAAAAGGGGAACCTGAAAAAAAGTAGCAATGGTTATTACCTCAGACCTGTGGTGCCACAGCCCCTATGCGCGTTTTGACTTTGTGCCTTCTTCCGAAAAGCCGAAATGTGTGTCAGGGCTGTGGCACCGCAAGTCTGAGGTAATAACCATCACTAGTTTTTGTTTTCAGGTTCCTCCTTTTACATAATTTTCACTTAGGGTCTTATTGTGATTTTTTTCAATGACCTACTTGATATACACGTGAATGGTTCATGGTTTCATTACCTCAGACCTGTGGTTCCACTCTTTTGGGGTGTTTTTTCATTGCCTGGTCACCCCTTTCCTTTTGCTCTGCATTTTATTGCATTTTTATACTGTTTTAAGATTTTGCCAAAAACAATATTTTATTATGCTGTATTTTGGTTCTCTATGTGCATTTTTCTCATGCATATTCTCTTGAGATCTAGTGTGATGGTTCGATGAGCCATGTCATCTGCTGGTGTAGGTCCACAGTGTTTTTCCAAGACCAAAGTCAGTGCAGCCGTCTACCAGGAAATTTTAGAGCACTTCATGCTTCCCTCTGCTGACAAGCTTTTTGGAGATGGAAATTTCATACTTCAGCAGGACTTAGTGTCCGCACTGTCAAAAGTACCAATACCTTGTTTAAAAACAACAGTATCACTGTGTTTGATTAGCCAGCAAACTCGCCTGACCTAAACCCCATAGAGAATCTATGGGATATTGTCAATAGGAAGATAAGAGACACCAGACCCAATAATGCAGAGGAGCTGAAGGCTGCTATCAAAGCAACCTGGGCTTCCATAACATCTCATCAGTGCCCAGGGCTAGCGTTAGGGGCAGTCAAACCAGGCAACTGCATGGGGCCTTCGCTCACCAAGGGGCCCTCAGCTAGGGGCACATCACGCAGCCATTATGGGGCCCCTGTGAGGCAGGGGGGCCCGCCTGCCGCCAGCGTCGACTGCCCTGCCGCATTGAACTATACCGGCATCTGCCGCTACAGTTCAAAGCAATGATGGAGGAGAGAGCGTCAGCTAATGCTCCCTCTCCCATCATTCCCCGCTCTGCTTCTGACACACTGCAGGTGCACGCATACTCACTGTGTGCCAGCCGGCAGTGCAGCCGCTGAGACAGAAGCAGGGAGTAGCGCAGGCACGAGGAGAGGTGTTTTTTTTTTACTGGACTGTGGGGCCATTCTCGGGGGGAGAGATGCGAGCTGTGTTATATACTACGTGGGCTGTGTTATATACTACATGGGCTATGTTATATACTATGTGGGCTGTGTTATATACTACGTGGGCTGTGTTATATACTATGTGGGCTGTGTTATACACTGCATGGGCTGAGTTATATACTGCATGGGCTGTGTTATATACTATGTGGTTGTGTTATATTTTACGTGGGCTGTGTTATATACTGAGTGGCTGTGCTATATACTATGTGGCTGTCCTATATACTATGTGGGCTGTTATATACTCCGTGGGCTGTGCTATATACTGCGTGGCTGTGCTATATACTACATGGACTGTGTTGTATACTACGTGGCTGTGTTATATGCTATGTGGCTGTGCTATATGCTACATGGCTGTGCTATAAACTATGTGGGCTGTGTTATATCCTACGTGACTGTGCTATATTCTATGCAAGTTGTGTTATATACTACATGGCTGTGTTATATACTATGTGAGCTGTGTTGTATACTATGTGAGCTGTGTGTTATATACTACGTGGGCTGTGTTATATACTGCGTGGCTGTGCTATATACTACATGGACTGTGTTGTATACTACGTGGCTGTGCTATACACTACGTGGCTGTGTTATATGCTACGTGGCTGTGCTATATGCTACATGGCTGTGCTATAAACTACGTGGGCTGTGTTATATGCTTCGTGGCTGTGCTGTATACTACGTGGCTGTGTTATATGCTACGTGGCTGTGCTATATGCTACATGGTTGTGCTATAAACTATGTGGGCTGTGTTATATGCTGCGTGGCTGTGCTATATACTACATGGGCTGTGTTATACTACGTGACTGTGCCGTATACTACGTGGGCTGTTATATACTACGTGTGCTGTGCAATATACTACATGTGCTGTGTGTTATACTATGTGGGCTGTGCAATATACTACGTGGGCTGTGTTATATACTATGTGGCTGTTATATGAAAAAGTTTGGGCACCCCTATTAATCTTAAGCTTAATCTTTTATAAAAATTGTTTTTTTTGCAACAGCTATTTCAGTTTCATATATCTAATAACTGTTGGACACAGTAATGTTTCTGCCTTGAAATGAGGTTTATTGTACTAACAGAAAATGTGCAATCTGCATTCAAACAAAATTTGACAGGTGCATAAGTATGGGCACCCCACTAGAAAAGTGACATTAATATTTAGTAGATCCTCCTTTTGCAAAAATAACAGCCTCTTATCGCTTCCTGTAGCTTTTAATGAGTTCCTGGATCCTGGATGAAGGTATTTTTGACCATTCCTCTTTACAAAACAATTCCAGTTCAGTTAAGTTTGATGGTCGCCGAGCATGGACAGCCCTCTTCAAATGATCCCACAGATGTTCAATGATATTCAGGTCTGGGGACTGGGATGGCCATTCCAGAAAAGTGTAATTGTTCTTCTGCATGAATGCCTGAGTAGACTTGGAGCGGTGTTTTGGATCATTGTCTTGCTGAAAGATCCATCCCCTGCGTAACTTCAACTTTGTCACTGATTCATGAACATTATTGTCAAGAATCTGCTGATACTGAGAGGAATCCATGCGTCCCTCAACTTTAACAAGATTCCCGGTGCCGACATTGGCCACACAGCCCCAAAGCATGATGGAACCTCCACCAAAGTTTACTGTGGAATGCTGTGTTTTTTTGCCACCATGCATAACGCCTTTTTGTATGACCAAACAACTCAATCTTGGTTTCATCAGTCCACAGGACCTTCTTCCAAAAAGAAATTGGCTTCTCCAAATGTGCTTTTGCATACCTCAGCCAACTCTGTTTGTGGCGTGCTTGCAGAAACGGCTTCTTTTCGCCTCACTCTCCCATACAGCTTCTCCCTGTGCAAAGTGCGTTGTATAGTTGACCGATGCACAGTGACACCATCTGCAGCAAATTGATGCTGCAGCTCTCTGGAGGTGGTCTGAGGATTGTCCTTGACTGATCTCACCATTCTTCTCTGCCTTTCTGATGTTTTTCTTGGCCTGCCACTTCTGGCCTTAACAAGAACTGTACCTGTGTTCTTCCATTTCTTTACTATGTTCCTCACAGTGGAAATTGACAGGTTAAATCTCTGAGACAGCTTTTTGTATCCTTCCCCTGAACAACTATGTTGAATAATCTTTGTTTTCAGATCATTATACAGTTGTTTTGAGGAGCCCATGATGCCACTCTTCAGAGGAGATTCAAACAGGAGAAAAACTTGCAAGTGGCCACTTTAAGTAGCTTTTCTTATGATTGCATACACCTGGCTATGAGGTTCAAAGCTCAATGAGGTTAGAAAACCAAAAAAGTGCTTTAGTAAGTCAGTAAAAAGTAGGTAGGAGTATTTAAAACAAGACGTGGGCTGTGTTATATACTGCGTGGCTGTGCTATATACTACATGGACTGTGTTGTATACTACGTGGCTGTGCTATATACTACGTGGCTGTGTTATATGCTACATGGCTGTGCTATAAACTACGTGGGCTGTGTTATATGCTTCGTGGCTGTGCTGTATACTACGTGGCTGTGTTATATGCTATGTGGCTGTGTTATATGCTACATGGCTGTGCTATAAACTACGTGGGCTGTGTTATATGCTGCGTTTTATTTATATAGCGCCAACAAATTCCGCAGCACTTTACAATTAAGCGGGGACATGTACAGACAATAAATTCAGTACAAGTTAAGACAATTTAAACAGTGACATTAGGGGTGAGGTCCCTGCTCGCAAGCTTACAATCTATAAGGAAATGGGGGGACACAATAGGTGAAAAGTGCTTGTTATTTCAGGTCTGGCAATTATAATAAATAGGGATTTTCATATAAAGCTGCATGATCCGGTCATCAGCCCGTGTGTTTAAGTGCAATAGTCAAGTATCAAGTGCAGTTATGTGCATGGAGGGTGTGGAGACAGATGAATAGTAGGGTGCAGATTCACATGCAGATAATATTTAGAAGGAGGGAACAGGACAAAGTTAGTTTACTGAGTAGTTGATTTGGTAGGCTTGTTTGAAGAGATGGGTTTTTAGAGCGCTTTAATAGGTCGGGGCTAGGTATCAGTCTGATATTCTATGGGGAAGACGGTGTTGTATACTATGTTTCTGTATTATATACTATTGGGGGTATATTATATTCTATGGGGGAGGATGTGTTATTTTCTATGGGGGGTATATTATATTCTGTGGGGAAGCTGTGTTATATATACTATGTGGCAATATTATATATTTTGGGGGTACATTATATTCTATGGGGGAGGCTGTGTTATACTATGGGGGTACATTATATTCTATGGGGGTGGCTGTGTTATATACTATGGGGGGTATATTATATTCTATGGGGGAGGCTGTGTTGTATACTTTGGGGGTATATTATATTCTATGGGGGAGGCTGTTATATACTATGTGGCTGTATTACAGAGGCTGTGTTATATTCTATGGGGGGTATATTATATTCTTTGGGGAGGCTGTGCTATATAATATTATAATATTGGGGGGTATATTATATTCTATGGGGGAGGATGTGTTATATTATATGGGGGGTATATTCTATTCTATCGGGGAAGCTGTGTTATTTACTATGTGGCTGTATTATATATTTGGGGGATACATTATACATTATATTCTATGGTGGAGGCTGTGTTATATACTATGGGGGTACATTATATTCTATGGGGAGGCTGTGTTATATACTATGTGGCTGTGTTATATACTTTATGGGGTATATTCTATTCTATGGGGGAGGCTGTGTTATATACTATGGGGGGTATACTATATTCTATGGAGGAGGTTGTGTTATATACTATGTGGCTGTATTATGGAGGCTGTGTTATATACTGTGGGGGTATGTTATATTCTATGGGGGAGGCTGTGTTATATACTATGTGACTATTATATATTTGGGGGATACATTATACAATATATTCTATGAGGGAGGCTGTGTTATATATTATGGATGGTATATTATATTCTATGGCGGAGGCTGTGTTATATACTGTGTGGCTGTGTTATATACTATGGGGGTATATTATATTCTATGGGGGAGGCTGTGTTATATACTATGTTTCTGTATTATATATTTTGGGGTGTACATTATATTCTATGAGGGAGGCTGCGTTATATAATATGGGGGTACATTATATTCTATAGAGGAGGCTGTGTTATATACTATGGGGGTATATTATATTCTATGGGGGAGGCTGTATTATATACTATGTGGCTGTGTTATCTACTATTGGGGTTATATTCTATTCTATGGGGGAGGCTGTTATATAGTATGGGGGCTGCATTATATTCTATAGGGGCTACATTATATACTATGGGGGAGGCTGTGTTATATACTATGTGACTGTATTATATATTTGGGGGGTACATTTTACATTATATTCTATGAGGGAGGCTGTGTTATATATTATGGACAGTATATTATATTCTATGGAGGAGGCTGTGTTATATACTATGTGGCTGTGTTATATACTATGGGGGTATATTCTATTCTATTGGGGACCCTGTGTGATATACTATGTTTCTGTATTATATATTTTGGGGTCTACATTATACGTTATATTCTATGAGGGAGGCTGTGTTATATAATATGGAGGTACATTATATTCTATAGGGGAGGCTGTGATATATACTATGGGGGTATATTATATTCTATGGGGGAGGCTGTGTAATATACTATGTGACTGTATTATGTACTATTGGGGGTATATTATATTCTATGGGGGAGGCTGTGTTATATACTATGTGGCTGTGTTATATTCTATGGGGGCTACATTATATACTATGGGGAGGTGGGTTGTATTATATTCTATGGTGGGCTACATTATATTCTATGGGGGCTGTATTAGATTTTATGAGGGATGATTGCATCATACTCTTTGATGGGGCTACATTATGTTCTATGGGGAGGTGGGCTGTATTATATTCTATTTGGGGCTACATTATATTCTATGGGGGGCTGTATTATATGTATATTCATATATTCTATGAGGGGTGATTGCATCATACTCTGTGAGGGGGCTACATTATACTATATGAGGGGGCTGCATCAAATTCTCTAGGGGGGTTGCATTATACTCTGTGGGGTGGCTGCATTATACTCTGTGGGGTGGCTGCATTATACTCTGTGGGGTGGTGGCTGCATTATACTATATGTGGACTATGGGGAATACATTAAACTATATGAAAAACTATGGGTTCATTATACTATGGGAAATGAATTGTACTACATGGATGGATGTACTACTATGGCGGTGCATTATACTATATGGAGCACTGTGAGGAGTGTATTATGCTATACGGAGGACTGAGCAGTGTATTATGCTATGTGGAGGACTGAGCAGTGTATTTTAATATATGGAGGGCTATGAGGAGTGTATTATACTTTATGGAAGACTATGAGGAGTGTATAATACTATATGGAGGACTGAGGAGTGTATTATACTATATGGAGGACTATGGGGCACATTATACTATGTGGAAGACGGGTGTATTATACTAAACAAGTAAAATGCTGCATATTCATCGAGTGATTGGATTGTTTATGCCGGAACAAAAATCATTGTTCTCAGCAGCACATCGCCGGTGTAAACTGTAGATGTGCTTCTGATAACATGATACTGTATGGTGATCTGTTAGTGATCTACTAGTGATCATTCTGTCCCCATCATTATTCTTCAGCCGGTGTAAAGAGGCCTGGAAAAAAGCGTTGAACGACTTCAATATTGTCGATCACACTCATTTAGCGGCCTGAACTCAGCGCATGTAAATACAACCGAAATGCTTCTCTGTGATGTGCAATATGTTAGCATTTGAGGCCCCATTTTAAATTTTGCCTAGGGCCCCATTTTGCCTAAAACTGGCCCTGGCAGTGCCACAGGCTGATCGCCTCCATGCCACGCCGCATTGATGCATTAATTGATGCAAAAGGAGCCCCGGACCAAGTATTGAGTGCATTTACTGACCATACATTTCAGTAGGCCGACATTTCAGATTTTAAAATAATTTTTCAAGCTGTTGTTATAAAATATTCAAATTTACTGAGATAATGACTTTTGGGTTTTCATTCGCTGTAAGCCATAATCATCAACATTAACAGAAATAAACACTTGAAATAGATCACTCTGTTTGTGATGACTCTATATAATATAGGAGTTTCACTTTTTGTATTGAAGAACTGAAATAAATTAACTTTTTGATGATATTCTAATTTAGTGAGAAGCACCTGTATGTTCAAGCTTCCCATCTTGACACTCCGCAGTAAGTGCTTCATTCCATCTACTCTTGTTGCTATCAATGTTATGTTGTCTGTGAATTTAACATTGTTGATGATTCATCCAACAATTTGGATTCCTTCTTTTTTTTTGCATGTCCAGCCTTCCTTCAAATAGATTCTGCATTTAAATTGTAAAGAAATAGCGGCAGGATGCAGTTTATTCCTGTACAGCTAAGTACCATTATCACTTAATAGGTTGGAAATAACAGTAAAGTCTCTGTTAAAGTGTCCAGGGAATAAATGCTGTATAGTGTTATTTCCATAAGGGGCAATAGTTTCCAATTGATTAAAGGGCTCAGCTACATGGTGAGGTTTATGGTGTAAATGCACCTCCTGCTGGTCTGTATGAGGTAGTACATGCAAAAATCATTTGACCTGGGGAAAAAAACAGGATTATTTGTTTTACTACATTGTTTTTTCGGCTGGGAAACAAGATTAAATAATACGATTATCATTTAACAGCATCCACACATATGCACATATATAAAATATATGAAGAGACATACATACACTATATAAAGAGTATAAAGAGAAACATAAATATATATTAAAGAAATATATATACAGTACAGACCAAAAGTTTGGACACACCTTCTCATTTAAAGATTTTTCTGTATTTTCATGACTATGAAAATTGTACATTCACACTGAAGGCATCAAAACTGTGAATTAACACATGTGGAATTATATACTTAACAAAAAAGTCTGAAACAACTGAAATTATGCCTTATATTCTAGGTTCTTCAAAGTAGCCACCTTTTGCTTTGATGACTGCTTTGCACACTCTTGGCATTCTCTTGATGAGCTTCAAGAGGTAGTCACCAGGAATGGTTTTCACTTCACAGGTGTGCCCTGTCAGGTTTAATAAGTGGGATTTCTTGCCTTATAAATGGGGTTGGGACCATCAGTTGTGTTGAGCAGGAGTCTGGTGGATACACAGCTGATAGTCCTACTGAATAGACAGTTAGAATTTGTATTATGGCAAGAAAAAAGCAGCAAAGTAAAGAAAAACGAGTGGCCATCATTACTTTAAGAAATGAAGGTCAGTCAGTCCGAAAAATTGGGAAAACTTTGAAAGTGTCCCCAAGTACAGTGGCAAAAACCATCAAGCGCTACAAAGAAACTGGCTCACATGAGGATCGCCCCAGGAAAGGAAGACCAAGAGTCACCTCTGCTTCTGAGGATAAGTTTATCCGAGTCACCAGCCTCAGAAATCGCAGGTTAACAGCAGCTCAGATTAGAGACCATGTCAATGCCACACAGAGTTCTAGCAGCAGACACATCTCTACAACAACTGTTAAGAGGAGACTTTGTGCAGCAGGCCTTCATGGTAAAATAGCTGCTAGGAAACCACTGCTAAGGACAGGCAACAAGCAGAAGAGACTTGTTTGGGCTAAAAAACACAAGGAATGGACATTAGACCAGTGGAAATCTGTGCTTTGGTCTGATGAGTCCACATTTAAGATCTTTGGTTCCAACCACCGTGTATTTGTGAGATGCAGAAAAGGTTAACAGATGGACTCTACATGACTGGTTCACACCGTGAAGCATGGAGGAGGAGGTGTGATGGTGTGGGGGTGCTTTGCTGGTGACACTGTTAGGGATTTATTCAAAATTGAAGGGATACTGAACCAGCATGGCTACCACAGCATCTTGCAGCGGCATGCTATTCCATCCGATTTGCGTTTAGTTGGACCATCATTATTTTTCAACAGGACAATGACCCCAAACACACCTCCAGGCTGTGTAAGGGCTATTTGACCAAGAAGGAGAGTGATGGGGTGCTGCGCCAGATGACCTGGCCTCCACAGTCACCAGACCTGAACCCAATCGAGATGGTTTGGGGTGAGCTGGACCGCAGAGTGAAGGCAAAAGGGCCAACAAGTGCTAAGCATCTCTGGGAACTCCTTCAAGATTGTTGGAAGACCATTCCCAGTGACTACCTCTTGAAGCCCATCAAGAGAATGCCAAGAGTGTGCAAAGCAGTCATCAAAGCAAAAGGTGGCTGCTTTGAGGAACCTAGAATATAAGATATAATTTCAGTTGTTTCACACTTTTTTGTTAAGTACATAATTCCACATGTTAATTCATAGTTTTTAAAGAGGCAAATGTATAATAGAACATATAATTATGTTTACTTACATATATATATATATATATATATATATATATATATATATATATGGATTTACTGTGGAATTATCAAGGTTTTTTTGCATTTTTTGTGCGGATTCCACCTGCGGTTTTACCCCTGCGGATTCCTATTATGGAGCAGGTGTAAACCGTTGAGGTTTCCGCACAAAGAATTGACATGCTGCGGAATACACAATGCTACGTTTCCGCGTGGTATTTTCTGCAGCATGTGCACTGCGGATTTTGTTTTCCATACGGTTATATGGTACTGTAAACTCATGGAAAACTGCTGCGAAACCGCAGCGGCCAGTCCGCAATGTGTGCACATACCCTAATAGTCGTTATGCCAGCAAACTCGTAAATGTAGCAGAGTTGAGTTGATTACATAGGATTTTTTGAGATGTAGAAGAGTTTATCAAAGGTAGGAGAGCTTAGTTTGTCAGATGTACTGAAACTTAATCCATATGGTCTAAAGATTTGAGTTTGTCAGATGTCCGAATTTGTCTGTAGGAGGGCTAATGTAGAGGAGTAAGGTTTGGTATAGGAAATGGAACTGAGTTTGTCGGCTGTGGGACGGTCATGTTAGTTATCAGACACATTACCATTTCATATCTGTAGCTTTCAATAGTACTGTAGGTAAACTACATGATCTACACAGACGGCACGGCCTCACTACAAATCCAGCACTGCTACATCTGCCTAAACACTAGGAACAGAAGTCTCTCAGGTAACCACTAGATGTCGCTGTGTTACCACAGAATGGATGCTAGCTAAAGATTAATAGCTAATTATTGGAGAATGGGTTTCCCGCGTGCGGCTATTGGCAATCATAGCGAATTTCAATGCCAGAAAAGATATTTCATAATGATTCATTAAATGAAGATTAATAGAGAAGAGCAGGGGAGAAAGGGTTTTCCTGTGAATTAAAAAAAAAAAATCTCATCTTTTTTTTTTGCTGTAGGGGTTTCTCTCAAAGGAATCTCTGCCAAAGAAATCAGTCTGGGCAAGTAGTAAAGACGATGATGGGAGCAGCGTGTCAGCGCTTGCGTAAAGGTGCAGACGGAAGGGTGTGTGCAGGAATGTGCGTAATGGGCACATTCAGATCAACGGCTTCAGTGCTTTATGGAAGATGTGAGAATACTATTGTCTATTGTCTGACCGCTGGGACCCCCAGCAATCCTGAGATCAGACCCCCTTTCCCTGTTCATAGGGGACTGACACACAGCGGATTGTGTGCTGCAAAACTATGTACAGAAAATACACTGCGACTGCATATCAGCATTGTGGATGAGAAATGATGTAAGGGCTCGCTCACACCCGCGTGTACATCGGACGAGTGCTATCCGATTTCTTTATTGCATAACACTCAGACCAATGTTATTCAATGAGGCAGCGCTGATGCCCAATTGTTCTCAGTGACACAATCTGTAAAATCGGAAGACACTGACACATTCAGGTCTATAGGTGAGTGGAAAAACATTGGACTGCACTCGGATGACATCTGAGTGCAGTCTGATTTCTGCTGACTCACAGAACGGAGAAGATTGAGATATTTTGTTCTCTATCTTTTCACAAGCTCTGATCAGAGTGTCATTTGTGTAATCGGCCCAATTCTCTTGGGTGATAGAATCTACGGCCGTCTGACCGTAGCCAATGGGTGAAGTCGGCAGCAGAGCCACAGCACTTTTGCAATGAAATCTGAAATGATTAGTTACTAAGGCTACATTCACATTTGCATTGTGCGGTGCTGCGTCGGCGACGCAACGCACAATGCAAACAAGAACGCATGCAAAACGCGTCATTTCGTGACGCATGCGTCCTTTTTTGGCATGATTTTGGACGCAAAAAAAATGCAACTTGCTGCGTCCTCTGCGCCCTGACGCTTGCGCCAAAAAAGACGCATGCGTCACAAAACGCAAAACAACACATGTCCATGCGCCCCCATGTTAAATATAGGGGCTCATGATGCATGCGTCGCCGCGGCTGCGCCCGACGCAGCCCCGCAAAACGCTAATGTGAACGTAGCCTAAATTGTGAATTTGATGAGCAGTGTGTGGATGTACCCTATGAGCATTGTGCAATTATCTGAGAACCCAAATGACGTTTTCTTTTAAGTGACTTTTCTTTTCTTTTTTTGGGGGGTTTTTGCACCAAAATCTTCAAAATGTCCACGGGGTTGATGAATGTTGTGCAAATTCAGTTGATCTTTTTTTGCCTTTTACCTCTTTTTATTGCACTTTTTTTAGTGCAAACGATTACGAGATCCTTTAAAATTTCGCACATTAGTATTAGATGGGTGAAAAAAATGAAATTTCGCATATTAGTATTAGATGGGTGAAAAAATAAAAGTAGACAGATTTTCGTTATAGGGCTTTGTTCACACACGCGTATTTTCTGTACATTTGTTACCAGTATACAAAGAGACCGCACACGACAGTAAAAGGATCAATGTTAGTGAATGTGGTAGTTCACATGAACGTCTGTTCTATTTTTTGGATGAGACTCGCCATTAGATTTCAATGGGTGCACAAAATCATATGCTGCATTAAGTTTGGCATCCATTTTTAATGGATCCATTGCAAAGATCACATAGGAAACTGTATTAGGCCCTTTATTATTTTTTTAAAATTGTGGATGTAAAAAATGGATGTCAAAAACGGACATACGGATGACACACAAAATCATTTTTTCCCAGATGAAATACGTCTGACTTTCTTTCAGACACTAGATACAACCCTCTGCTATGACCAGTGTCCACTTCACTAAGCCTCAGACCAGTTGGGTGGGTTTCACCTACTCGTGGTGCCAGAAAGGAGTGTTTTCATCGCTTGAATCCAGTTTCTCACGCAAACATGTAATAATTCTGTCAGTCAAGGAAAGAGAAGTTACAAGGGTTATTTTACGCTGAGATAAGGCAGAAAAAGATTAAAATGAACCTTGTACAATGAAAATGTAAAAAAAAAATATCTTCTATGGGATTCACTGACTGGGCCGGCCTTGGGGGTGCGCCTCTTGTGAAACTGCTTAGGGGTACATTACTGCCCTCTTACGCCTCCTCAGATATGCATTTCTTACATTTCTTACATAAAAAAATACGACTGTCCTTGTCAAGGCCGCTTTCAGACAAAGCGGGGCCCTGGGGCAAAAGTAAAAGTCAGGACCCAAATTCTTACATATTGCGCAATCACGCAGAAACATTTGTGGTGCAGTTACAGGAGCTGATTTCAGACTGTTAAATGAGCATCGACTGACTATACACGTTTTTTACTGACCTATTTCCAGGGGCTGATGATGAACAATGGGGACAGAATGATTGATTATAGGTCATTCTGTCCCACTATCAGAAGACGGACAAATGAGATATTTTCACAGTTTGAGGCCTCATACAGTATCGGCGAGTAGGCACAGTCATCTTCTCATCAAATATTGAAGGACGAGAGAAAGTAGCAAGAACTGTATGAGCAGGAACTGTAGAGTGAAGTGTATGTTCTCTGAGGGAAGATATTGGAGGAGACACTAGGTGATAGCTGTGGCGCAGTTAGTAATTATAAAAAACCCAAGAGGGCGGTGAATTGGAGGAGATGTGATAAACCACAGTTAATTTATATTTTAAGGGGGGCACTCACTTTTTCACACAGAGTCCTGTAGGTCTGGATTTCTTTTTCCCTTAATAATAAAGACCTTCATTTAAAAATTGCATTTTGTGATTACTTGTGCTATCTTTGTCTAATATTTAAATGTGTTTGGTGATCTGAAATATTTAAGTGTGACAAACATTCAAAATAATAAGGAATCAGGAAGGGGGCAAATACCTTTTTCACACAACTGTACATAGAAAACCTGATGTGGGCTGGGTCAGCTTCCTCATACTGCATTTAAGCACTCTGTGTCACATCTGCTGAACTCAGTAAATTAAATTATACACTGAAGGAACCGGGGACTGTTTGCCTACATTGTGCTGCTCTCAGATTAGGTAGGAAAAAACTGCTGACAGATTCCCCTTGAGGGTATGTGCACACGTTCCAGATTCCTGTGCGGATTTTTCCACGCAGATTCTGAAAAATCCGCAGGTAAAACGCCCTGCGTTTTACCTGCGGATTTACTGCGTTTTTACCTGCGTTTTTACACCTGCGGATTCCAATTATGGAGCAGGTGTAAAATGCTGCGGAATCCGCACAAAGAATTGACATGCTGGGGAAAATAAACCGCCACGTTTCCGAGTGGTATTTTCCGCAGCATGTGCACTGCGGATTGTGTTTTCCATAGGTTTACATGGTACTATGTACACTGCATGGAAAACTGCTGCGAATCCGCAGCGGCCAAATCCTGAGCATGTGCACATACCCTAAAGGGGTATTCCCATGTCCAAGATCCTATCCCAATATGTAATAGGTGTAATAATAATAATAGCAAATACCTCCAATTAGTAATGTAGTAATTTTTCTGAATTGCTATGTCTTTTTCCTCATGTGCAGGCACTGCAGGACCTTAGGTATCCATGGTTACGACCACTAGCAACTAGCTAACTAACTGACACTATATCTGTGGTCGCAACCATGGATACCTAAGGTCATGCAATGCCTGCACATGAGGATAGACATACTACATCAGAAAAACTATTTTTCATTTCTAATTTGAGCTATTTGCTAATATTATTATTGTTATTACACCAACTACATATTGCGATAGGATCTTGGAGATGGGAATACCCCTTTAAGGACCTTTGATCATATGAACATGATGTCAGCAAGCGTCTTTCTACACTTTTACCTTTGCAAACGGCAGTGTAATGTAGATTATCATTATTATGTGGCATTATCAGTACAGTATCTGGCTTGTAAAGGCTGGTGCTGCTGATTTATGAGGATGATTCAGGGAACCAAACCCTTAACTACCGAGGTAGAAGGTCCAACAGCTTAGGGCATCCACCTCTACTCTTAAGGCCGGTTTCACATGTCAGTGGCTCCGGTACGTGAGGTGACAGTTTCCTCACGTACCGGAGACACTGACTCACGTAGACACATTAAAATTTGTCTCTGCACAGGTCAGCGTGTTTTCACGGACTGTGTGTCCATTTGGAAAACACAGAGACATGTCAGTGTTCGTGGGAATGCACGGATCACATGCACCAATTAAAGTCAATGGGTCCGTGTAAAACACGTACCGCACACGGATGCTGTCCATGTGCAGTCCGTGTGCCGTGCAGGAGACAGCGCTACAGTAAGCGCTGTCCCCCTAGCTTGTGGTGCTGAAGCCCCATTAATTTCTTCTCTCCAGCAGCGTTCACTGGAGAGAAGGAATGAAAAATCTTTTTTTTTTTTTGTTAAAATAAAGTTCCCGGTAATCTCCCCCCTCCCTCCCCCTGTGCGCCCGCCCGCTGGCATTAAAATACTTACCCAGCTCCCCCGATGCTTCCTATCAGCGTCGCAGCTCTTCCTATATGAGCGGTCATGTGGTGCCGCACATTACAGTGATGAATATGCGGCTCCACCTCCCATAGGGGTGGAGCCGCATATTCATCACTGTAATAAGCGGCACCATGTGACCGCTCATACAGGAAGAGCTGCAAAGCTGCGAGGATGCATCGGGGGAGCTGGGTAAGTATTTTAATGCCAGCGGGCGGGCGCACAGGAGGAGGGAGGGGGGAGATTACCGGGAACTTTATTTTACCAGCAAAAAAAAATAAAAATGATTTTTCATTCCTTCTCTCCAGCGAACGCTGCTGGGAAGGAATTAATTCTGGATTCAGCACCCAAGCAGGGGACAGCGCTTAACTGTAGCGCTGTCTCCTGCATGGTGCGTGTAGTACCCAGTCGGCACACGGATGCCACATGGCTACTGCACATGTGCCACACTGATGAGCCATGTGAGCACACGGACACACGGACACGGATAACTCCGGTACCGATTTTTCCGGTACCGGAATTATCTGGACGTGTGGGACAGGCCTAAAGAAGTTTCCTAAATCTGAGAGAATGATGGACAGGGACAGGACAGGCACTGAATAAAGTACATTTTCCAGGCCACTGAATCCACTTGTTTATGGGACATTTCCAGGCTCTGTTATGGAGCCCAATGGTTTCTTGTTTCTGCCCTGTATGGATCTAATCCCGCTGTATCCTATTATGAATGTCATGTTATTGAACTAAAAACAATGTTTTGCGCTTGTATCCAGGAGCAAAAGAGAAATTACTCAAGTAAACTTTCCTTGAAGTGAGGGAGGTACCACTAATATGACATTTTTGATTATCGGCAGCTTCAAGGTGTTGTCTGGGCAAAAAGAAAATTTCCCTATGGGCTTGGACCTATATAAAATAACAAACTAAGTGATACTCGCCTACTAATACCCAACTGGCCGCTGCGTGGTCTGTGCTAATACAGCAAGGGGAGATGTCACGTTCCATGAGCAGCAGGACCGCTGTGGCCTGTGATTGGCTGCTGTGGTCAGATGACTTAAGGCGTCTGTCTTCAGATGTTCTTCTGTTGACACTGTGCTCAAGTCACCTGACTGCTGCAGTCAATCACAAGCTACAGCGGTCCTGCTGCTCTTGGAATGGTGGCATCTCCTCTTCTTGTGTGAGTCCAGAACTCGGAGCAATATGTGCTGGATGCAGGTGGGCGCCGGTGAGTATCAGTTTGTTATTTCTTACAGCTTAGAGTACAGTTTAAAATCAGCCCCCTTTCAGCTGCTGCTTGACACCACCACTTTCCTAACCACTGGTGCCTCCATCCCATCTTCTACTTCTATAAGTAACTTTGTAACACCTGTCAGCGTCTCCTTCCATTTAACGGTGATGAAGCCACCTTGGAAGTGGTCTCCATTCTGCAGGGACCCATTGCACCCAGATAGGGCTCCTGTATAATTTATATGCTCCTGCTAATATAATTTGAATACTATGCACTTATAGAATAAAGTTCATGCTACGCGCCTATATAATAACATGGCAAATGTAAATGACAGGGTAGATATAATGAGCCTTTACGGGAGATGCAGCTCAGTGTGAGATGTGTCAGGCCATGTGTCTCAGCTTTGATTATGCAGATACTTACCAATAAAGTGCTTATTAATTATCTGGGACACAGGAGTAGTACTTTGATTTTTCCCACACCCTATTGCTAAATTTATACGGGCGTGAACAATTAAGTTTCATAAGTCGTGTACTGACATGAAAGCCTAAGTAGCTTATTGGCGTAGTGTAATGATGAAGTTCTAGCTCACAGGGTCTTGCCATATGTACACTTTTCTCACTACAGGGGTTATTTAATTTAGAAACCATTCTATATACCCTAGTAGGGAATTCTACATTAATAGAAAGGAATTCCCTGTTCGGAACATCGTAACCAGGACCAGGAACATTTCCAAACAGCGTCTCTCACTCTGGAGGACCTGACCTGTCCTGCATTACAGACAACACACTGATTGGAAGAGACAACGTGTAATACTCCTATTAAACTGTGGAGGCACTGCAGGGAGATTGAACGCTTGCTGCTGGGCATACCCAAAGATTATTTGCAGCTGATCACTGGGGGTCCAAGCAGGGAGACACTTTGTAGTAACCTAATTGTCAAGGGATGCTTATGAGAAGTATAGATTATTCAAAATGGAGAACCCATTTAATGTTAACAATAAAATCATATCCTTTTTTTTAAATTATTTTTACTATTGACCTTATTTGCTCTGTGAAATGACGTTCCATATTAATTGGGTTGTCTTCCATTAAATGTTCTTTGGTGTTTTGCAGCACTAATGAAGGTTCAGCCATCATAATCACAGCAAGTGCTATCATTATATGATTGTGGGAGACAAACTGTTCCGCTCAGATCCCACTGATCCTGAGAAGGAAAGGGTCATTGTGCTGGTTTAACGCAGCATCTTATTTACAGTTTTCTCCACACCATGGAGAACGGGGCCATGCAGCACTTTCTCACCCAGCAGGTCACATGGAGAGCTGTTGTGCTTGGAAACCTTTGAATGGGATGCCGCGTTAAACTCACACTATGACCCCTTCATTCTTGGCAGCAGTGAGAGAAACTGTTCATAGTGAAATAGTGTTTGATAGAAATAAACTGTTAGTTTAAGATCAGTGATGAGCGAGTATGCTCTGGTGGTCTCCGAGTATTTGTGAGTGCTCGGGGATTTAGTTTATGTCAACGCAGTTGCATGATTTGCGGCTGCTCGACAGCTTGAATACATGTGGGGATTGTCTGTTAGGTACTCCCCACATGTATTCAGGCTGTCTAGCAGCCGCAAATCATGCAGCTGCGTTGACATAAACTAAATCTCTGAGAGTACGCCAAAATACTCGGAGACCATCCGAGCATGCTCAGAGAAACTCGAGTAACGAGCATACTCGCTCATCACTATTTAGGATATGGAAAGATGAGGGTTCAAAGCTTTATCATGAGTACAAGTTTCTTTCAAGAGGCCCCTCATGTGCAGAAGAACTGATACATGGCATCACTGTATTACTGCTCACAGAAATTTACAGCTTACTATCATCAAAGCAAGGGGTTAAAAAGAAAAATGTTCAGAAATTCATTAGTTGTGACATTCTTTCGACACCACCCATAACAAGAATCTCAACTTTCTGAGAGAAAAAAATGAAAAAATTGTAAAACTTGCATGGTCTTAGAAATGCAGAATTCTTTTGAAGGAGCTTTTATACCAGAACGATTAAAGGGGTTGTATGAGATTAAAATACAGATATTTTTTTTTCCCTAGAAAAAGGGCCTCTTTAGTTCAAGGGTTTTGCAACTCATCCCCCTTGATTTGAATGAACAGATACTGATCACACAGCAGAGACAAAAGAGACTTCGATGATCATGCATGGTGCCACGGGGAAACAAAACTCCGTCTCTTGGGTGACCCTTCAGATTGTAGTTGAGGTGTTGAGAGGTGGCCAGTGTCAGATAAGTGACAAGGAGCACAGCACTTACAAGCTCTTTGCTCTAGACAGAGGTGTAACTGTGGGTTCATCCCAGGAAGGCAAAATATCTGAATAGGACCCTAACGGGTAACAACAATGATTGCAACTAAGGTGGTGCACCCTGATCATGGGTATATGAGAACCTTAGCAGGTGACCCTGTTATTACTGAAAATAAATCTCTACACAAATACCAGCACCAATATTACTGCCATATGGTTACCATACAGTGGTAGATTCTATTCCTGGAGAACATGCAAGTGATTACAATACAGTTATATACAGTAACTTGCAGCTGATGTTCTTTCTGATAGTTATTCACTTTTCCCGTCTTTTCCATCTGGCCCAGATCAACATGACAACTTTCCAGCCTGGACTCATCTGCAGAGATTACAACACACCCACATTTTACTTCTCCCATTTCCTGCACCGTCCCTATCTATTCCCAACCTACATAAATTCTTAATCCTACTGATACCCTAATGCTGAGCCACCTCTGCTACATGTGTCCCTATAACTGCCCCAGCTGTATCACAAAAACTGCCCCACAAATTAATGCCCCCACTGTGTCCCTTGCAAAGTAAATGCCTCCTTTGTGCCCTCTAGATGGTAAAAATTACTCCTAGAAAATATTAATGCTCTATGCAAATGCCCTAGAAAATAGTGTCCACATGTTGACCACTTGATGGTCACAATACTAAGTGCCCCAATAATGCTTCTTAAGTGCCCAATAACATTTAATAATATGCCCTGAGTCCCCTATTCTACAGCTCCTCTATACACAGTATAGTGGACTCACAGCTCCCTTTTACAGAGTATTATGTCCCCACAGCTCCCCTATATGCAGTATGGTGGCCCACGGCTTTCCTATACACAATATAGAGTTGTGTGTTTACATACCTCAGCAGAATTTTTGCTTTCTTGGCCTTTTTCAGAGAATATGAATAATAACACCAAAACTTTTTCTCCACTCATGGTTAGTGGTTGGATAAAGCCATTTATTGTCAAACTACTGTGCTTTCTCTTTTTAAATCATAATGACAACCCAAAACATCCATATGATTCTGATCAAAAGTTCACATACCCTGGTGATTTTGGTCTGATAATATGCACAGAAGTTGACACAAATGGGTTTGAATGGCTGTTAAAGGTAACTGTTGTGAATTCCGCTCTTGGGCTCCCTCCGGTGGTTGTAAGTGGCACTTTTGTGAGTTCTGCTCTTGGGCTCCCTCTTGTGGTTTCTAGTGGTATGGCTGCTCCTTGGAGTTAGCTGTCTTCAGCTGCTTCCACTGATCGTCTTTTCTGCTCGGCTATTTATGCCTGCCTCTGTCCTTCAGCCAGTGCCACTTGTAAATGGTTCCTGATTGGATTCACATCTCTTTGGAGTTCCATGTTATCCTGACCAGTTCAGCAAAGCTAAGTTTTTGCTTGCTCTTTTCTGTTCACAGATTGTGGACTTATCCGTTCTGTGCTTCTATGTTTGTCCAGCGCTATCAGTATGAATTAATTCTGTCTTGCTGGAAGCTCTGGGAAGCAGATTTACCCTCCACACCTTTAGTCAGGTGTGGAGATTTTTAGTAAACTCTGCGTGGATTTTTGTAGTGTTTTATACTGACCGCACAGTATTCCATCCTGTCCTATCTATCAAGTTAGACTGGCCTCCTGTGCTCATCCTGGTTTCATTCTGTGTATGTCTTTTCCCTCTCCACTCACAGTCATTATTTGTGGGGGGCTAATCTATCCTTTGGGGATTTTCTCTGAGGCAAGATAGTTTTCCTGCTTCTATCTTTAGGGGTAGTTAGCTCTTAGGCGGTGACGAGGTGCATAGGGAGAGTTAGGAGCATCCCACGGCTACTTCTAGTGTTGTGTTGAGCTTAGGGACTGCGGTCAGTACAGTTACCACTTCCTTCAGAGCTTGTTCCATGTTGCTCCTAAACCACCGTATCATAACAGGTAACATCCTCACTTGTGACCTGTTTGCTTGTAATCAGTGTGTGTGCATAAAAGCCGAGTGAGTTTCCAGGATCCAGACAGACTCTTGCATCTTTCATCCAGCCACTGACGTTTCTGGATTATGAGTCATGGGGAAAGCAAAAGAATTGTCAATGGATCTACAGGAAAAGGTAGTTGAACTGTATAAAACAGGAAAGGGATACAAAAAGATATCCAAGGAATTGATAATGCCAGTCAGCAGTGTTCAAACTGTGATTAACAAATGGAAAATCAGGGGCTCTGTAAAAACAAAACCACGGTCAGGCAGGCCAACAAAAATGTCGTCCACAACTGCCAGGAATATTTTTCGTGATGCAAAGAAAAATCCAAAAATAACATCAGCTGAAATACAGGACTCTCTGAAAACTAGTGGTGTGGCTGTTTCAAGATGC